>NC_056746.1:536874037-536876537 GCF_019279795.1 Protopterus annectens
GCAGTTCTTTAACAGTTTGCTTATTAAAGCTTACTTGCATCTTACGATCTCAGACAAGCTTACTTTATGGTTATTAAAGCATTGCTACTTAATCATAGAGCAACAGGCACTTTGAGTAATAAGCATAAATCAACAGTACAAAAATATGGCAGAAACCAGACCTTTCTGCAAAATCAAGGACAGATGAAAAGCCACTGTAGTACTTGTGTCTACCTTGGATGGGGGGGACACACTGCACATTTACACTGCATAACTATTCCTTGCCTTGCTTGGACAAATCAAGAGTCACTACATGGTGGAGTGGGGTGCAACAAGTATGTCACAATTTGAAATGTCTCTGGCTGACTGATGGCCCTGACACATTTGTCATACCTCTCAACCTCAGAGCAAGAAATCTGGACAAAGCCATACACAGAAGTGGGACAAATGCCCAAAAATAAGGACAATTTTTAAATATTGCTCTAATAAACTTAGAAAGATAATAGAATAGGTCTTGCATTAGTATGACTTTTCTGAGGGGTATAAAATCTGAAACTCAAATGTCTGTCATTATTTTCTAACTACAGTCTAATTATTTGTCACTAATTTGCCAAAAAAAACACAATTTTATGAAAAATGGACCAAAAATGAGATGTAAAAATATAAAATAGCAACACAATACAGCTGGGAACCTGTCAAATAAGGGACACTTTAATGTTAACTAAATTATAATATGCTAGAACAAAAACCTCACCTTTTCAATGTGTCATTTTCATACCATGAGTACAACTTATAGAGCAGAAAGCAGAATGGAAGTCGCACAATCTGTTAGCAGACTGGTACCAAAAAAGGAAGAAATACTGCAATCTGTAATAAATGTTAAGAACAACACACATACAAAAAAAGAAAAGATTATGCCTTGTAAAAATAAAATATCACTGCATCACAATCATACCAATAAATAACAATGAAAAAAAGACAGCTGATCAATACGCATTCATATCCTTGATAAATTCACTGTGAGACCTAACAACAGCAATTCTAGTACCTGCATTACTTCACAAAAACATGACATATACAAAGAAAAAGGAGGGAATGTAAATCACACACAAAAAATTAAACCGATCACTTCACATATGTAAACAATGCTGCTATCAAATCAGGTAATGTGGACAACTACCTTATACACATCTGTCAAACCTGCTATCAAATAATCTTTAAAAGAAAAGACAGAAACAGCATTTGCTTTCAGTACCTCATCAAATACCGCTAGACAGTAATGCTTCTGTACAACATCCAGGCAAACTGTCATGAGAATTAAGAAGCTAATAAGTACATGTAATTAAAAATATACATTAAACAACATCACAACTCATGAAGACAGCTACCATACCCGACATCTATCAGCAGATATAGTTGCAATATAGAGCTATTACAGCACCAGTGGGGTTTACAGTATTTGAACTATTTACATAATAGTTGTGTACTTACTTAATTCTGCACCTTCACTCTGTACTTTTCTTCTTCTTTCTTCTTCTGTTCTTCTGCAGGCTGCACAGCTGACAAAATCGATCCACCCAAAAAAAACGCAAAATCCGATTCCAAATCAGAAATCAAATGCAAAAACAAAACAAATAAAAATTCACAAAAAAAAAAGTAAAATAAATGATCACGAAACGAAACAATCCACAATGGGGAAAGCTGAAGCTAACTGACTGATTCTCGCACTTTTCCCAGCACATAAAGCCCGGGAAGAGAGCGACAACCAATCAGCAGCATTTAGCCCAGCAAGCACGTCATGACATGCCTGCGGACATCGCAGTCCGAGCCCCTTCCAATTCTATGCAGTTTAGATTCAACCGCATAGACTTCTGGGCATCACAATGATGCCTTCATTACCCCTCCGGGCTGCAATCAAAAAAAAAAAAAAAAAATGTTTAAAACCACCGTAGTCCAAGGCGGTTAAAGTGCACACTGCGCATGCGCATACTTCCGATTCGTGGACTCGGAAGTTTGTTTTAAATAAAAAAAAAAGTTATTAGTTTTTTTTTTTTTTAAACACTTCTGGACATTAGTTGAGGGGGCTGCAGTCCGATGCCACGGGCCGCCCCTGTATATATATATATATATATATATATATATATATATATATATATATATATATATATATATATATATATATATATATGTGTGTGTGTGTGTGTGTGTGTGGATATATATATATATATATATATATATATGGGTGTACTTTAGAAGATTGAATATTCTAAAAAGGCACAATGAAAACTCAAAACAACAAAATAAAAAAATAAAAGCGAAATCCAGAATATCGAACAAGGTCACAACGACCATATGGAACCACTCCTGACAACCCTGTATTCTCAGACTTTTGTGTATGGTACACAAAACCAAGGGTGCCTGGTGCTTGATTTGTAACATCTGTCATTGTTTCTTGTTGATATGTAGTACGAGCCTCTAGAATGGTAGACTTTACTGTCAGTATAGTAGTTAACCTATATTA
>NC_056746.1:536881537-536998866 GCF_019279795.1 Protopterus annectens
CTTTGTAAACCAATGTGTATGCTGCCCACTATCTTGGGCTGCCAATCTTTCATCTCTTGGTTTGAGTTCGCCTCTCCTTAACCTTTCCTACGTTCATTCCTGATCAACATGAGTTCTTCCAGAAGTTTTCTATAATTGCAACTATATTTATACATTTTCCACATTTCTTGCCTTCTGATGTGGTCCTTCACCTTCTATTCTTTCTCTTGTTTTCAGCACATTCAGTTGCTGCCTGATTTTTATCTACTTCTGGTATGATTTCCATTCCTGCTTGATGCTGATATACTTCTGCTAGATTAAGCAGAGAAGTCATCTTAGATTTAGTCTCCTCATGTTTCATAACTTTCACCATGTTTGGGTCTTATGAGGTCAGCAGGTATGTGTGGAGTCCCACAATTGCATATCTCTACATGTAATAATTTTCAAGGAGGCCCATCCCTCCTTCAGAATGGGGAATATATAATCTTGGTATGCACTGATGTTTATAAATCATTTGGTGAGCATGAAACATCCTTCTTGTTTTCCTATCTAATCTATCCTACACGTTTTGGGGCTAGTCAGTCACTCCAAAACTGTAACTTAGGATAGGAAGAGCAAATTGGTTTATAGCTTGGTTTTTGTTCCTGCATGTCAGTGATGATGTCCTTCAAGAATGCAACTGCAGTCATAACATATGGGTTGTCCTGCCTCAGGCAGCCCTCGGTCGGCCAAATTCCAAAGTCTGGGTCCGGCGTCGGCTGGTGTCACCTCCTCTCTGACGTCACAACGGCTGGAGTATAAAGGCATCGGCCGACGCCATCTTCTTCAGTCTTTCTTGCCGCGCGGTGCCCGAAGCAGAAGCAGTTCGCAAGTGCCGGTCGGTCAGCTCCTGAGTTTTCAGTACCGAAGTCATCTAAAAGCTAAGTACCCCGTTGGGGAACATTTATTCTTGCCTCAGCCGATATCAGAACAAATTGAGAAAGTTAATAATTGTTTGTCTTGTGGTAAACAAATACCTCATAAGGACTTCCACTCTCTCTGCCTTCCTTGCCTGGGCCCAGACCACGACGTCTCAGCCTGTGCTTGCTTTAATAAGCGCACTCTCAGGCACCGGGCAGAATTCGCCGAGAACTTTTTCGGTGAATCTTTTGCGTATATCATGCCGTCGGATCAACCGACAACCCAATCTGCTAAAAATGCAAGGACCGGGACCGACATCCTCGGCCCGCGTCCACTACCGATGCTACTCCTAAACCCCCTGCTAGTGCTCCGGTCCCTTCGGAAGTGGTAAATCCACTGCTCCAGGCCGACGACACAGCGTTAACACGACCTTCGGTCTCAGAGATCTCTCCGGTGCCGGTTGTTGATTTTCCTCCGGAAACCAAAGTTCTGGATCTACCCGAGACCATTTCTGTGGACAAGGTTACGCCTGCACGTGGGGCTGCTAGGCCCCCCTGTATCCATGTCCATCAAGGCCTTTGCACATGCTAAGGCCGCCAGTCAGGCCAAGGCCCATCCTAAGCCTGCTACCCAGGCCCCTTCATCTGATAAGCAGATCATGTCTCTGGCTGCAGATCTTATTTCCCTTACCAGGGGGACTCAGCCTCATCCGGACAGGGGTTCTCAGCCACCTGCAATGAAAAGGCCTAGAACTGAGCAGGCAGACGACCTCTCTTCGGATGAAGCCTCTGGGGATTCTGAGCATTCTGATACCCAAGAAGAATCCTTCCAGGCCTACGAGGACTCTGATGCTGAGGAGTCAATTCCCTCTGCCTCCCCTCCAGAGGATTTCTCTTTTGGTGAAGTCCTGCATTCCATGAGGGAACATTTTCAATGGCAGGGTCAGGAATTCTCTGACTCCAGGAAAAGGCTTCGTACCTTCCTCAAGCTTCCCCAGCACAGACCTTTGGCTATTCCACCTGTTATGGATGTTTTGGATGATGTTTTCTCTGACTCCACTGCTAACCCTGACTCTCTTCCTCCTGCTCCTGTCAAGCCGGACAGATATTATAGGGTCCCTGACACTCACAAGCACCTTTTTAAGGCCCACTCTATGGATCTAGAAACTATTTCACAGGGCCCCAAGGGAGTGGCTACCGCCTCTGCCAAAAACCCTCTGCCGGAAGACAGAGAAGCAAGGTCCCTGGAGAGATGGGGTAAAAAAGTATATACCTCTACTACCCTAGCCATGAGGTCACTTAACTGCCTTTTCCACATGTTTCAGTACCAAGATTTTCTCCTGGATGAGTTACAGAAAAAGTTAGCCTCTCCTGAGCCTATTGATAAAAAGGCATTGCAGGAACATATACATAACACTCAGCAGGTTAATAACCATTTTCTTCAGTGTGGTTATGATGCATTGGAAGCTTCATGTAGGGCAGCTATGACTGGGGCTGTGATACGTAGACATGCTTGGTTAAAGGATCAGTCTTTGCCTGACCATGTTAAAGTAAAGTTACTTGATGCACCTCTGGAAAAACAGAAACTGTTTGGTGCTAATGCACAAGATGTGTTGAAATCCATTGAGGAAAAAGCTAAGTCAGTACAGACAGTCAAAGATTTCCTTCAGGTTCAGCCACCCAGATTCAGCAGAAACTGGCCCTCAAAGAATTGGTCCTTCCCCGGCTCAGACAAGTTTCAAAGGGGAAAAAGCAGGCGTGCCCGGGGTAGAGGGCAATACAGAGGATCTTACAGGGGCCGCCTATGGCAACCTCCAAATCAAAGAAGTGGCGCAGACAGTTCATCTGCACCACGAGGACAATCACAATGACTTGGCTTTCATACCGCCTACAAAGGTTCAAAGAGAAGCACCTTTGGGCGGAAAATTATCCTTATTCTCTCAAAACTGGCATATCTTAACCAAGGACAACTGGATTTTGGATTTGATAGACAAAGGTTACAGATTCCACTTCCACACATTACCAATAAGACAAGGCATGCCAAACCTGCCACATCATCACAGGGCAGAGGCGCTCACTCAAGTTTCCAAGCTGTTAAGTATAAAAGCAATAGAAAGGGTTCCTCCTCAGGAGCAAGGCCAGGGATTTTATTCAAGGCTGTTCCTTGTTCCAAGAAAAGAAAACAAATGGTGACCCATACTGGACTTGTCAACTCTAAACACTTTTCTCATGGTGCCAAAGTTCAAAATGCTGACGTTGCAGCAACTCCTTCCCATGCTGGGCAAGGGGTCTTGGCTGGTCACTCTGGACCTCAAGGAGGCATACCTGCATGTCCCAATCAGACAAAGCTGCAGAAGATACCTCAGATTTCTTGCAGGGACAGAGCATTATCAATTCTCAGCATTGCCGTTTGGCTTATCTACTGCGCCCAGAGTTTTCACGAAATGCCTGGCATCAGTAGTGGCACACTGCAGACTGCAGGGGATTCAAATATACCCCTACCTGGATGACTGCCTCATACAAGCAGACAACAAACAAACCTTAAAAGAAAATTTGGACTATGTCATGCATCTACTGCAGGCCTTGGGATACACAGTCAACATTCAAAAGTCAAAACTACTGCCATCCCAACAGATTATCTTCCTAGGAGCCAAACTGGACACAGAAAACCAAATGGCCTACCTCACAGAGGAAAAGCAGCAGCATTTACCAGAGTACTTCAAAGGCCTAGCAAAACTCTCCCAGCTGACTGCAAGGAAAATCCTGCAGGCCCTGGGGTTCATGGCGTCCTGCATCCTTCTGATACCTTTGGCAAGACTTCATATGAGAAAGCTGCAGTGGTATTTAAAAAACTTATGGTCTCAACACAACCAAAGCCTAGAGGACATAATCCCACTTATTCCATATTTGCAAAAGGAATTCCTATGGTGGGCTCAAGCCAGTCAGCAAAAACAAAGGCATGTCTTTCAACAGACCTCAAGCAGGCCAAATGATTACAACAGACGCCTCAGACCATGGATGGGGGGTGCACATGGAGGGCAGATGCATTCAAGCTTTTTGGACGCCAAAGGAAAGGCATCTGCACATAAACCAAAAGGAGATGTTGGTAGTGATACATGCAATCGAAACTTTCGAAAAATCACTACAACAAGGGCATTTGCTAATAAGGACAGACAACACCACTGTCATGTGGTACATAAACAAGCAGGGGGGCACCCATTCTTATCCCCTCTGCCAGACTAGCAATGCTTCTCTGGGAAAAATCTCTGAGCCTGAAGATACATTTACAATCCCTGTTTGTACCAGGCAAGGACAATGTACTGGCAGACCAGCTGAGCAGAAATTCTATGGATCCACACGAATGGATGCTGCACCCTCACATTTTCTCTCAACTGACGAAGACATGGGGAAGACCGGATGTAGATCTCTTTGCTTCCCACTTAAATCATTACCTGGAAAAGTTCTGCACAAGGACTCACCATCCTCTAGCATGGAAAATGGATGCTCTCTCTCTTTCAGCTGGAATTCTCTGAAGGTTTATGCATTCCCTCCTCTGCCTCTGCTGACCAAGGTGATACTGAAGATCAAAGCAGAACAACCAACAGGCATCTTGATAGCTCCGGACTGGCCAAGGCAACACTGGTACCCATTGCTGTTGACCATAACTCTGACCAAACCATGGCCTCTGACCCTATGGCCCCTGCTCTTAACACAACACAATTACAGGACTATACATCAAGACCTGAAAACATTACACCTCACAGCCTGGAGGCTACCATGATTCCTCCACCTAGCTCTCTTTCCAAATCAGTTCAAGAGATCTTGCTGGAAGCACGCAGACCTTCCACCAGAAAAACCTATTCGGCCAAGTGGAAGAGATTCAGCATCTGGAATGCCAACAGGGGTCAGGACACAACATTACCGAGTATATCTCAGATATTAGAATACTTGGCAGAACTATTTCATACTGGACTCTCATACTCTTCAATAAAGATTCATGCCTCCGCAATCTCAGCAAGATACAACTGTGACCCTCCAGTGTTTTCACATCCTTTGCTACGACGGTTTCTAAGAGGAATAAAGAATATCAAACCTCCCAGAAGACAGCCAGTACCTGCATGGGACCTCAATTATGTGTTGGAAAAATTAACTCTTCCTCCATTTGAACCAGCAGCAACTTCAGAAATTCAATTTCTTTCATGGAAGACGGTCTTCTTATTGGCAGTCACATCTGCAAGAAGAGTTTCGGAGATTCAGGCACTCATGGCAGTGTCTCCCTTCATCATTTTTCATCAAGACAGAGTTTCTCTAAGAACAAATCCTACATTCATGCCAAAAGTTATTTCCAAGGTGTCTCTAAATCAAGCTATTCACCTGCCTACATTCTTCCCCAATCCTCAAAACAAGGGGGAAAAACTACTGCATACTTTGGACATACACAGACAACTACGTTACTACTTGGACAGAACTAAGGCCACCAGAAAGTCTGACCAACTGTTTGCAGCCTATGCTGCTGGAATACAAGGAAAAGCAATCTCCAAACAAACAATTTCAAAATGGATTGGACATTGCATCAGATTCTGCTATTCATTCCATGGAAAAGGTGTGCCTGCCAATATTAGGCCACATTCCACCAGAGCTTTAGCCACTTCCACAGCTTTCCTAAGAGGAGTGGCAACAAAGGACATTCTAGAGGCTGCTACATGGAGCTCCATGCATACATTTACCAAGCACTACAACCTGCCTTTATACTCCAGATCCCGAGCAGGCTTTGCTTCGCAGTCCTGCAGGGGATTTTAGCTACACCATCCTTATCATAGATCCATCCACCCCCAGCTTGGCTATGGTATTCAACCCATATGTTATGACTGCAGTTGCATTCTTGAAGGACATAGTACAGTTTTGTACCTACCATAAATGTAGATGTCCGATAGATATGCAACTGCAGTCGGATTTTCCCACTCTCCTACCCCTCTGTATCCTTCTTTTTTTGGGTCCCTACCCCTTATCCCATTAGCTGGGGGTATTTCCTATGGTGTATCTGTTTATTACTGTTGTGCATGTTTGGATTATTTTTATCCATTTACCAAAATTAGCCTTCCTAGGAGGGCACCTGGCATCTGGGGCAAGAAACACTGAAGAAGATGGCGTCGGCCGATGCCTTTATACTCCAGCCGTTGTGATGTCGGAGAGGAGGAGACACCAGCCGACGCCGGACCCAGACTTTGGAATTCGGCCGACCGAGGGCTGCCTGAGGCAGGACAAACCCATATGTTATGACTGCAGTTGCATATCTATCGGACATTTACATTTATGGTAGGTACAAAACTGTACTTTTTCAGGATTAATTTAAGTCTTCTAAAGTATTCCTTACTAAGTTTTATTTGCATTTGTTCATTTTTATTGTTGATCCTTCATCATTTCCCAAATACTTATACATTCCCTCTCGCTCAAGTTCTTTGATGTTTTCCTGTTTTAAGGTTGTTTTTGCAGATTTAGCAACACCAAATGACATTCTTACATCATCTGAAAAAGTTTTGACAGCTTCCAGTTGTACTTTTATTTCCTCATCTGATGAGTTGTACATTTTTAAATCATCGACAGAGAGAAAATGAGAAGTCTTTATACTTTGTTGTTTTCTAGGAGCCAAATTGTAGAAATGGCCTAAGCTGTTAAGTAGACAGCTTAATGGGTGAAGGGCAAGGCAGAATTGCAGCGGTGACGGAGAGTCACCCTGGAATATCCCCTTTTTAATTTTTATCCCTGGAATAATAATTTGTTCTTTATCATGGCTTAATTGCAAAGTGGTCTGCCACTCTTTCATGGTCACTGTAATGTAACCGATCAGTGTAGGGTGTATCCTATACTTTGTTAAACACTCTTTTATCCATGAATGTGGGATACTATCAAATGCTTTTTTGTAGTCAAGCCATGCCATACTTAGATTTTTCCCCTTTTTAGAGTTCTCCCCTATGACTTTATTTAACAACAAGTTATTCTTTGTTCTATATGACTTTCTTTTATTGCCCTTTTGTTTTACTGACATAATTGAGTTTTCTTCTAAATGACTATAAACTTTGTTGTCATCATTTCCGGTGTATAGTGTATACGTTGTCGGAAGGCAAGCTGTTGGTGTATAATTTTTAGGGTAGCTTGCAGGTTCACTCTTAAGAAGGAGCATTGTTTTTCCTGTTATTAGCCAGGTTGATGTCTGTTCAGTGTGTGCATATAAATAGATGTCCTTCATGGATGCATCTGCAGTCATAACAGCTGGGTTGTCCTGTCGTCAGGCAGCCCGTCAGTCGGCCGGATTCCAAAGTCCGGGTCCGGCTTCGGCTGATGTCGCTCTTCATCCGACGTCATCTCTGTTGGACTTCGGGTATAAAGGCATCAGCCGACGCCATCTTCCTCAGTCTTTCTTGCCGCGTGCGCTCAAGCAGAAGCTGTTCGCAAGTGCCGGTCGGTCGGATCCAGAGATTTTTCTACCGAATACTACTTCGAAGACTTCTAAAGCTAAGTACCCCGTTGGGGACTCTTTCTTGCCTCAGCCGATGTCAGAAAAAGTTAATAATTGTTTAACCTGTGGGAAACAAATACCTCATAAAGATTTCCATTCTTACTGTCTGCCTTGTTTAGGCCCAGCCCACGACGTAGCAGCCTGTTCGGCCTGTGCTTCCTTCAACCGACGAACGCTTAGGCGTCGGTCGGAGTTTGCAGAACAGTTTTTCGGTTCTGACTTTGCTTACATTATGTCGTCGGAACCTCCGACTACACTTTCTGCCAAAACGCAAAGAAAAGACCGACACTCGCGGTCCGCGGTTTCGGCTGAAACCACGCTTAAGCAAACCGCGAGTGTCTCGGTTTCGGCCGAAACCGAGAAAACTGATCTAGGTACAGCCGAATCTATCTCTACTCTTGAGGCCCCTGCTACAATTCCTGAATCGGCCTCTGAAACTTTACCCACTGACTTATCAGACACCATTCCCCTGGATGTCTATACCCCAGCACGTGGTGCTGCTAGGCCTCCAGCAGCCATGTCCATTAAGGCCTTCGCCAGGGCTAAAGCAGCCAAGTCTACCAAATCAGTGCCTGTTAAACCACCCTCAACCAGGCCCTCTTCTAGTTCTCAAATGCTCACCTTGGCAGAAGATTTGATTTCTTTAATTAGAGGATCTCAACCTCACCCAGACAGGGCCTCTCAGCCCCCAGATAAGAGACCTAGGGCAGAGCCCCCTGAGCCAGTGTCCTCTGATGATTCTGCAGATGAATCAGACATTACTGACCAGCCAGAGGCCCCTTTCTCTAATTTTGAGGATTCTGATGCTGAAGAATCCATTCCAGCTGCCTCCCCTCCAGAAGAATTCTCCTTTGGGGAAACCTTGCATGCCATGCGACAGCAGTTCCAATGGCAGCAACAAGAATTCTCAGATTCCCGAAAAAGACTTAGAACCTTCCTGCACCTTCCACAGCACAGGCCCTTAGCTATACCTCCTGTTCTTTCTGTGGTAGATGACGCTTTTAATGATGTCTGCTCTGCTCCAGACTCATTACCCCCAGCCCCTGCCAAACCAGACAGATTTTACAGGGTGCCTGACACTCATCACCACCTTTACAAGGCCCCCCTTGCAGACCCAGAAACAATATCCCAGGGTCCCAAGGCAGTTGCCGCGACCATAGCTAAAATCCTACTCCTTCTGAAAGGGAAGCAAGGGCATTAGACAGATGGGGTAAAAAAGTATACACTTCAGCTACTCTCTCAGCTAGAGCTTTAAACTGCCAGTTTCACATGATACAATACCAAGAGTTTATGCTTGATCAGTTAACTAAAAATTAACCACTGATGAAGCTCTTGACAAGAAATATGTATTAGAAATGGTAAATAACATACAACAGGTTAGTAACCATTCCTTAAAATGTGGCTATGATGCACTGGAGGCTTCATTTAGATCAGCCATGACTGGCACAGTGATAAGAAGGCATGCATGGCTAAAGGAGCAAGCTCTACCAGATCATGTTAAAGCTAAATTGTTAGATGCTCCTATGGATAAGACAAGTTTGTTTGGTGCACCTGCCCAGCAGGTTATGAAGAAAATGGAAGAAAAGGCAAAATCAGTTCAAACTGTTAAAGATTTCCTGCAGGTTCAACCCCAAGGTTTAGCAGGAACTGGCCTGCCAAGAATTGGTCCTTTCCTGACTCCACAAGATTTCAAAGGGGCAGGAATAGACGTTCCAGAGGCAGAAACCAAACCAGAGGAAGTGCCTACAGAGGACGACAGTGGCAAGGTAACAACAGAGGCACAGACACAGCCACTGCCACTACTTCAACACAGCCACAGTGACTTACTCCTAAAACCGCCTACC
This sequence comes from Protopterus annectens, assembly GCF_019279795.1. Classification (NCBI taxonomy): domain Eukaryota; kingdom Metazoa; phylum Chordata; order Ceratodontiformes; family Protopteridae; genus Protopterus; species Protopterus annectens. The sequence goes on from NC_056746.1 coordinate 536,890,777, forward strand.
AGGGAGCAAATAGCAGCTCCACTAGGCGGAAGGTTAACTTTATTTGCAAAGAACTGACACCACATAACAAAAGACAAGTGGATTCTGCAAATTATACATCAAGGTTACCGATTCCACTTCCACACTATACCAGTCAAAAGAGGAATGCCAAATCTACCTCCAAATCAAAAAACAGAAGCTTTACAACAGATAATGGAGTTAGCAAACATGAGAGCTGTGGAAAAAGTGCCTGCAGCAGAGCAAGGAAAGGGGTTCTACTCCAGACTGTTCCTAGTTCCAAGAAAGGCTAAAAAGTTGGAGACCAATTCTCGACCTGTCCACCTTGAATACATACATCATTGTCCCAAAATTCAAAATGCTGACCCTACAGCAACTTCTTCCCATGCTGGGCAAGGAGTGTTGGCTGGTAACTCTAGATCTCAAGGAGGCATACCTGCACGTCCCTATTCGACCAATCTGCAGAAGATACCTCAGATTTCTTGCAGGATCAGAGCACTATCAATTCTCAGCATTGCCTTTTGGCTTATCTACTGCGCCCAGAGTATTCACAAAATGCCTGGCATCAGTAATCGATACTGCAGACTGCAGGAATTCATATTTACCCATACCTGGACGACTGCCTGCTACAAGGGGACAACAAAAGCAAGTTGACAACAGATTTGCAAAGGGTCATTTACTTGCTACAAGCACTGGGATACACAGTCAATCTACAAAAGTCAAGACTGATACCATCCCAAACAAGGACATTCTTGGGAGCGGAATTGGACACAGTGAGACAAATGGCATTCCTAACTACAGAAAAACAAAAAGAACTCCCTCTTTACTTCTTGTCACTAACAAAGCTGAACAAATTAACAGCAAGAAAAGTTCTGCAGGCCTTGGGCTTCATGGCATCATGCATAATTTTGGTTCCATTTGCCAGACTACATATGAGAAAACTACAGTGGTACCTACGGAATTTATGGTCCCAACACAGACACAGCCTCGAAACAGAAATCCCACTTATTCCATGCTTAAAACAGGAGTTCCTATGGTGGGCCCAGGCATGCCGGTCCAACCCAGGCCTTCCCTTTCTCAGATGTCAAGCAAGCCAGAGCATTACAACAGATGCTTCAGACCTAGGATGGGGGGCCCACATGCTGGACAAATGCGTGCAAGGATTGTGGACTCAGGATCAACTTCACCTGCACATCAACCTAAAAGAAATGCTGGCTGTAAAACTGGCTATCCAAAAGTTCAGACCATTTCTCAAAGAGGGCCAGCTGTTGATAAGGACAGACAACACCACAGTCATGTGGTACATCAACAAACAGGGAGGCACTCATTCATACCCCTATGCAGAATGACTTTGGAACTGTGGACCCTGGCACTCAGCTACAACATCCAGCTGCAAGCAAGATTTGTACCAGGAAAAGAAAATACTCTAGCGGACATCTTAAGCAGGACCACATCAGATGCTCACGAATGGCACCTGCACCCGGACATCTTCAGGACCATTACAAAGAAGTGGGAATGCCTCAGATAGATCTATTTGCATCTCCTCACAATCACCAACTCAAAAAATTCTGCACAAGGACATTTCACCCACTAGCATGGAAAGTGGATTCGCTCTCCTTCAGCTGGAAGGGCCTAACAGTTTATGCATTCCCACCTCTCCCCTTGATACACAAAGTACTCCTAAAAATCAAGGAAGAACATCCAAGGATAATCCTGATAGCTCCAAACTGGCCAAGACAACACTGGTATCCACTACTAAGGAGCTTGTCTTGGAACAATATGTGGCCAATACCCCTGATGCCTTTGATGCTAACTCAGAACAACTACAGCACCATACATCCAAACCTGAAAACCTTACAACTGACTGCATGGAACATCACATAGCAGCAGCTAATCAAGAACTTTCCCAAAGAGTTAAAGACATTATTCTTGAAGCACGCAGACCTTCAACAAGAAGGAACTACGCTGGAAAATGGAAAAGGTTTGTCAGTTGGAGTTCTGAAAGAGGAAAAGATGTGTCAAACATAGATATGCCTAACATCCTGGAGTATCTGGCCGAACTTCTCCATTCAGGCCTGTCCTACTCCTCCATCAAGATACATGCATCAGCTATTTCAGCAGAATACAGCTTTGATCCACCTGTTTTTCACACCCTCTGCTCAGACAATTTCTCAGAGGAATCAAGAATGTAAAACCTCCAAGAAAACCACCATTACCAGCTTGGGACTTAAACTTCATACTAGAAAAGTTGACACTATCACCCTTTGAGCCAGCAGCAACAGCAGACTTACAACACCTGTCATGGAAAACTGCTTTCCTACTGGCAATTACCTCAGCAAGGAGGGTTTCAGAACTACAGGCCTTAATGGCAGTGCAACCCTTCCTAATCTTCCACCAAGATAGAGTATCCATGAGGACTAATCCAACATTTATGCCTAAGGTGGTATCCAGAGTGTCTTTAAACCAGGCAATCCACCTACCTACCTTCTTTCCCAACCCACAAAACAGAGGGAAAGAATACTGCATACCTTGGATGTACATAGACAGCTACGCTACTACTTGGACAGAACCAAAAGCAGCAGAAAGACTGACCAACTTTTTGTGGCCTATGCAACAGGAAGAGAGGGAAAAGCTATTTCCAAACAGACAATCTCCAAATGGATAGGAAATTGCATACGATTCTGTTACTCCTTCCATGGAAAACCAATTCCACAGAACATAAGACCTCATTCTACAAGGGCAACAGCCACTACCACAGCCTTCTTACGAGGAGTGGCTACCAAAGACATTATTGAGGCGGCTACTTGGACCTCCGTGCATACATTTGCCAAGCATTATAATTTGCCTCTATATTCCAGATCCCGAGCAGGGTTTGCCACTGCTGTACTGCAAGGGATCCTAAACACACCATAATCTACCTTTTCCTCCTCCCCTAGTTGGCTATGGTATTCTACCCAGCTGTTATGACTGCAGATGCATCCATGAAGGACATAGTACAGTTTTGTACCTACCATAAATGTAGATGTCCGAACTGGATAGCATCTGCAGTCAGGATTACCCTCCCTCCTTCCCTCTGAGGTACTCCTAGGGTGTTTACCCTCCTAATAGCTAGCTGATGGGGGGGAGTCTTTTATGGTGTATTTGTTTGTATATATGTACATACATGCTTATTTTTGTGGTTACCTCTATCCTTTTGGAAACATTGGCATCTATCCAAAATTTTTAGCCTTCAGGAGGGCTTCTGGCATCTGGGGCAAGAAACACTGAGGAAGATGGCGTCGGCTGATGCCTTTATACCCGAAGTCCAACAGAGATGACGTCGGATGAAGAGCGACATCAGCCGAAGCCGGACCCGGACTTTGGAATCCGGCCGACTGACGGGCTGCCTGACGACAGGACAACCCAGCTGTTATGACTGCAGATGCTATCCAGTTCGGACATCTACATTTATGGTAGGTACAAAACTGTACTTTCTTACTTATGGCTAAATCTTCATGCAAAGATGTTAATACTTTTAACCAAAAGTAACTTACTGCATCTGGGCCTGGGGTTTTCCAATTGGAGGCTTTTCTTAACTTTGTTTCAGTCTTGCTGGCTGTTACTTCATCCCATTGCATATCCTGTACCTCTAAAATTCTTATTCTTTCTTTTACTTCTTCTATCCATTTAGCATCTTTGTTATGTTCCATGGGATCTTCATAGATACTAAAATGTATTTGCTTCTTCTTTTTATGGTGGTCTTTCAATTCCTTTTACCTTGTTTCCCTTGTTTCCCAATTCACTATAAAACTTTTTTGGATCATCAATAAATTGCTTATTGTTTACTTTTCTTTTATATGTATCTGCATATCTTTTAAGTTTTTTCGCCTGTGCTGAGATTTTTTGTTTATTTGCAATAGTACATGATAGATCCTCGTCTGTTCTAATACTGCGCATTGCTTTTATCACGTCTATTTTTCTAAGTATATTTGTTGATCTGTTCCCTGTTCTATATTCTTCTAACAGTGACACTTCTTGTCTCAGTTGCTTTATAGTTTTCTCTATTCGATACTTTGATGATGGTATTTGATTTTTCCCCTTCCTTTCTCACACTACCCTGTGTTCTTGTGGTAGAACTTTATCAGTTATTAATTTAGCTGCACAGTAATATATCCTGTTTACTTCTGTTATATCGCATGGATCTCTGTGGACAGTCCTAATTACTGTGTTCATTTGTTTTATCAGACTTCTGACTTTTTAGGTTTTATTGACCCTTCTGCAGACTATTTCTTTCATCGATCTTAATATGTCTAGCTATGTCTATTAAATCAAGCAACTTTTCTCTTAGCTCATTTTCTTCTAAACTGAGGGCACATTTTTTGTTTTCCATTTCATGCGGGCATTCTATAGAAAGTTCTATAGCATCTTCCTGTGGCACATTCTCTCAACTTCATCCTGTGTCATCCGTTGCTCTGTACTGGGGGAACTCACGGCCTATTGCTCCTCAATATTGACTGCATCAGAGTTTCCACACTGTCTTGTTCCTTCCCTTGCTGTCTAGCTGCAAGTGAACGTTTATACTGGTTTTCTGTGGAAGGCTCCAAAATATCTTCGTATGGCATGTGACCAGTTGTTTCCTGTTCTACTGGTTTTCCCTTAATTTGGATATTCATTGCTCTACCCTGTTGTGGTGCTTTCTGAATTAGATTTTTTACACTGAATCCTTCACTTTGCGAGTATCCCATAACCTCAGTTTCTAGTTCTTTAATTTCTCCATTACTAATTTCCTTTTCTACTTTTCCTCTTTGTCTTCTTATTTTTTGTATTGTAAAGTTTTCCATGTCTGTATTCCTTTGCCTTTATTTATCTTCAAATATCTTTGGTACTGCTCTTCTTGTATTGTTTATTTTTGCTTTCTGCTTTGCATAGATATTACACCATATTACATTTCTTTTTCTTTCCCATGTCCCTATTTATTCAGGTGTCTCCTGATCTTCCTGGTTCTCCTTAATTTGGGGATTTGTTCGATCATGCTGTGATGCAACCTGTGTTAGACCTTCTGCACCAAAGCATTCACTTCACAGGCACTCCATAACTTCAACTTCTATTTTTTAACTTCTACTTTACGAATCTTCTTTTCTGCATTCCCTCTTTGTGATGATATTTTTTGTTGTGAAATTTTCTATATCCAGATGCCTTTGCCCGTATTTCTCTTCAAATATCTTTGGGGCTGCCTTCTTTATATTTATTAATTTTCCTTTCTCCTTTGCATAAATATTGCACCATACCATATCTCTCTTTCTTTCCCATGTCCATATTTCTTTTTTGTACTTTTCAAAAATCTCTAGGTTTTGTTGTTTATATTTTCACACTTCCTCAGATTCTTCTTTTTCCAAATAGATCAAAGTTTTTTGGTCTATGTACTGTTTTTCACAAATCTATTGTATTAAAGAATACAGATTATTTGATACTTTCTGATAGTTTTTATTGTGGAAGTATTTTTCGTTAATTTAATTTCTATCAGTTGTTTTTTTTATATCTTGTGTCTGGAAATTCTGGGCTTTTTGTGTAATAGTAACATTACAGAATTTTTTTCTTATCCTCAATAGTCCATTTTATCATCTTTATGGCTTTTCTTTGGTCTATTAGTTTTTGTGATTTTTGTTAACTACTACTTCCTTCTACAATGGGGGGGCATCCTCCCCCTGGGCCTGGCCTTGCCTGGACCCATTGTTGGAATGTTTCCGTATTTTGAGGATTCTACACTGTCATCTTTTCCAGTCCTGGCACCAGTGTGCCTACCAGGATTGGGCACTTTTTTATCCTGGGTCTTTTGCACCCAGCTATCTTTTTTTGTTTTTAATCTACTTCTGTCTATGATGTATGCTATATAAATACAGTTTATATATCAGTTTCGTCTTGGTGAGATTTTATGAAAAAACAGGGTCCACCTCTTGAAGGTATTCACCAAGACTTGAGGATGAATTCATTTTCAGTAATAATGCTTTCCTTTATTTGCTGACTTATCTCTCCATTCAGAGCCTGCAGTAATACTCTGCTTTACTTGCTGACTTATCTCTCCATTTGGACCCCTGCTCACATCTTTAAAACACTGATATGTAGGGAGGTCTCTTCCACACTCCTGAAACCTTGAACTGTCTTGCCACACAGTGCTCCCCCTCCCCACCCCACCCCCACCCAGTGACAGATGCATCTGTGGTATCTTTTATGAGTAGTATCAGGTTGCTCAAGGGATATCTTCTGGAAAGGTTGCAAGGGTTCAGCCACCAGGTTAAGCTTTGACTGTATGAGAAAGTCTGATCCTATGATGCAACTGTTGTGAAGACTGGTGCCGTTATACATGAAGAATTCACTTCAAAATTCTCATGTTGGATCTGGTGTTTGGTATCGATGCCACTATGAGACCCAGTACCTTGAGAATTTAAATTGCTGGTGGCTGGTCTTAATTAAGTAGACACAAACTTCTATCATTAAGGATGAAATGATTTCCTGTGGCAGAATTGCTAGCTGCCTGCACATATCGAAACAACAGTATTTGAAGATAAGGTCCTGTGAAAGCTCCAATTTAGACTTGTGTATATTCACTGTTATTCCCAAAGATAGGCAGAGTTAGAGAAAACGTCTTGCTAACGCAAGTTGATCCACTGATGGAACTAATAAGCGATAGCCATCTAAATACAGAAAAAATTGTATTCCTACAGTTGCAGGTAAGCTGCAACTGAGGCCATGCATATCAAAGCTCTGCTGAAACTAAATGACAAGGCCCTGCATTAATAATGATTGGACCCAACCTGGAAGCAAAGGAATCTTCTTGATGATTTGTCCAGTTTTATGTGTATGTAAGCATCCTGAGCGGTACAGTAGTATGGATTGGCACTATCACCATCCAGAAAGTCTGCTTTCTTTACAAAGCAGTTGAGCCTTTCTTTAACTTATCACCCAAAATTGTCTATTGCCACTGAAAGGGGCACTGGCAAAGGCTACTTTGAAGTGGTCCAGAATGTCTTGGAGACGCAACCATTTTTGTCTCCTCATAGTCGGGCCTGATTCTACAGCTAAAGCTGCCCTGTCCATTCTGTTATGTAGAACACACATGGACAGAGAGGAAATGGCACTCATTATGGCTACCTGGTACTCCATTTGAGATTGTTTTAGATTCTCAGATGCCTTCAAGATGCTCTTTCTCTTTGAATATGAACATATACACCATGTAGTTTAAAGTCCTGACCACAAGTGTACTGGATTCATTCACTTGCTTCCCTAGCCTATACATTATCTTATGATCCTTATAGAGGGTGGAAGGCTTCGGCATCCTCCTGATTGTCCTCCTTCATATCTGCAGCCACCATGATGGAGTTAACAAGAGGCTGTTTGCTCCAATAAGGCCTGTCTTTGGGAGAATGAAGCACCCTGTCTGTTTTCTTTGGGATGGGATCCATGATGTCATTCTTTTTCCAAACCTTACTTCAGACCATGTCTACAAGTTTATACAGGGAAGGCACTACATATGCTACTTGGAGAGAGGAGTTCTGTACCTCATGTAAGATCTGCTGTTTAGGGGAGGTGGGAACAATGGGCCAAGATCCAATATGCTTCTTCATGTCCAGAATCTTACTGAAGGAAGAAAAGCTCTTAATTGGAAAATCCCAGGCCCAGATGCAGTACCTAACTTCTACCTAAAAAATATTAACATCTCTACACCAAGATTTAGCTGAGAGTCAGAATTAATTATATACACACACTGAACAAGCACCAGCCTGGTTAACAAAAGGAAAACAAAATACTCTTACTTAAGAGTGAATCTACAAGCTTTCCTAAAAACTACAGTCCGATAACTTGCCTTCTGACAATGTATAAACTATACACTGGAATTGATGCTGATAGAGTTTATAATCATTTAGAAGTAAACTCAATCATGGCAAAAGAACAAAAGGGTAATAAAAGAAAGTCATATGGAACAAAGGATCATTTGTTAAATAAAGTCATAACAGAGAACTGTAAAAAGAGGAAGAATGTAAGTATGATATGGATAGACTTCAAAGTAGCATTTGATAGCATGCCACATTTATGCATAAAGGAGTGCTTGCAAATGTACAGGATACACCCTGCATTTATTGATTACACTTTAGTGGCCATGAAACAGTGGCAAACTACTCTGCAGCTAAGCCATGATAAATGACACATTATTATCCCAGGGATAAAAATTCAAGTGGCAGACCACTCTGCAGCCAAGCCATGCTAAAGGACACATTAGTATTATCCCAGGGTTAGAAATTCAAAGAGGGATATGCCAGGGTGACTCTTTTGTCTTGCTCTTAACCCGTTAAACTGACGACTTAACAGATTAGGTCACGGTTACAATTTGGCTCCCAGAAAACAATGAAGTGTAAAGACTTATCTTCTTTTTGTGGATGATTTAAAGCTGTATAGTTCATCAGATGAACCGAAAGCACAGCTGTAAGTGGTAAAACTTTCTCAGATAATGTAAGAATGTCGTTTAGTCTTGATAAGTGCACAAAAACAATCTTTAAAGCAGGAAAGTTGCAGCACCAAGAAAATATTAGTCTGGGACAGGAATGGGATATAAAGGAATTTGTGCAGGAGGTAATGTATAAATATTTGGGAATTGATGAATGATTGATAGAAAAACATGAACAAGTGTGAATAAAACTTAGTAAGGAATATTTTAGAAGACAGAAATTAATGCTGTAAACAGCCCTGACATCTAGGAACAAAGTCCAAGCTATAAACCAATTTGCTCTTCCTGTTCTAACTTACAGTTTTGGATCCTCAAAGTGCATTGGATCATTTGGACAGGAAAACAAGAAAACTGTTCCATGCTTTTCAAATGATTTATAAAAATCAGTGTATACCAAGATTATTTATTGCCCGTTCTGAAGGAGGTATGGGCTTCCTCAAAACTGAGTACATGTATAGCTTTGCAATAATAGGACTGCATACATATCTGCTTACTTCACAAGATCAAAAAAGTGAAAGTTTTAAAACATGAAGAGTACAAGTCTAATATGATTTCCCCTCTTAATTTAGCAAAAGCATATCGGTGTCGAGCAGAAATGGAAATCAAACCAGAAGTAGACAAAAATCAGACAGCAACTGAGTGTGCCAAAAACACAAAAGAAAGAATACAAGGTGAGGGATCGGATGAGTAGGCAGGAAATGTGGAAAAGGCATAAATATCATTGCAAGTGCAGAAAACTCCTGCAACAACCTCAACGTTGATCAGAATCTGACACATGAATGGTTAAGTAGACGTGAATTTAAACCAAAAGATGAAAGGTTAATTTTGTAATGATTGCCTACCTTTTTATAACATTTAAGTTTGTTCTAATTCTGTGAATTGCAGAAGTGTTGACAACATGTCTGCTAGCTATTAAAATGTTTTCCCAATCAAGAATCCTCCACAGTAAGATTTGGGGCAACTGCTGATATCTGGAGGGTAAATATTTTTTGAAATTGTACAGAGCTTTGTGTGCTTAGTCTATACTAAAAGGGGATGGGGGCATTCTGAAAATATGTTTAGCTTTTATTGAAGCATAGAATCTTGAAAATTTAACATATGCTCCAATGGAAGTGGGAAGAAGCAACTACATAAGAGATTAGCCTGCCAAACGTTTGCATGTAAGTTACAAGTTGGAAATATACATTAAAAAGCACTGTCATGTACAGTAGGTATCAGTAATCGCTTTCCATTATAAAGGTTACTGTGTCCATATCATGGAATGTAAATTGCCTAACAGGTATAGACAAAAAAACAAAGAGAATTTAATTATATTAAAATGTGTAAGATGCAGATAGTAATGTTAAAAGAGGTGCATTTAGAAATGAACAAGTAAGTCTGACAAAGAAAGGATTTCAGGGTGGAAAATCAGCAAAAATATCAGAGGCAAAGGAAAAGGGGAGTAATAGTACTGGTAGTTACAGGGCACCAGTAGTGCTAGAAAGGGAAACGCAAGGTAATGTTGGTATATTTGTGTTAGTGGTGAGTTATTGGCAGGGAAGGAGGATTACTCTGGCAGTTATTTATATTCCACCAGTACTGCTATTGTGGAGCTTAAGCAACTTTTGATAAAAATAATCAGCTTTCAGCAGGGAATATTATTTATGGGTGAGGATTGGAACCAGTTTTCCATTGGAGAAGATGTATCCAATGGACCTAGAAGGGAAAATATAAGAAAATATATTAGATTTCTGAAGATATAAATGAGAATATTTTGTGTGGAGAAAGTGAATTCAGTAATAAGAACTCAGACAGAATTTACCTATTATCCCCCAAGGGACAAGAACTGGGCTAGACTGGATAGGAATTCACAGTCACGGAAACATGTAAATTTAATTGAAAGCTTTAATACACATCCAGCAACTATTTAAATTCATGCACCATTAAAAACTAAGGTAAAAGTGCAGGATAATGAAGTAAAAGTGAGACACTGGCACTTTCCCACTCATTTGTTAAAGACAGAAGAATTTAAGGAATGTGCAATTGAAATGATTTGAGAGTTTATTAGGGAAGAGAGAAATTTATTCCGAAGGAGTAACTAGTGAGTGGGATAAAGTGAAAATGGAGTTTAAAAACATGATAGGAATAAGAGAGAAAGATGTAAGGGGAAGAAGTATTAGGAATTATTTAGAAGCGATGCCAAATGTTAAAGTATGACAGAATAAAGGGGATTTTGCATAACCAGAAGAGGAGCAACTGCAGCATGCTAAAAGGAAAGCAAGGGAGTATTTGGCTAACATACATAAGTTTAGAAAGGTTGCTGTTCAGCAGTTATTTTTGGTAACGACCCCAGAGCACAAAACTTTTAGCACAACTTAGGCAACAGAAAGTAGAAAGTGTCATCACGCAACTTAGGGGCCCTGTAATAAAAAGAATAACTAGAGATCCTATAGAAATATTAAAGGTATTAAAGAAAATTTATCAAAATTTGTATAAAGCAAAAGAATGTAGAAACCAAGAAAAGGCACAAAAGATAATATTTATATTAGATTTAATTATGCTAAGGCTAGAGGCAGACAAAGCTCAACAGTTAATAGCTACAATAAGAAGAGATGAGACAAAAAGGGAGATACATAGTAGATCAACAGGGAAATCTCTAGGAGCAGTTAGTATTTCTGGGGAAGTGTGGCATGTGGAGGGGATAAATTGATAATGGGTCATAGTTGTGTACTAGGCAAATGGCCCTGGAGCCTTTACAAGCCTAGCCCATAGGATTACCCTGGCATCGTGCCACCTGACCTTAGTTTCCAGTGCCTCTGTCAAGTAGAGCCACTGGAGTGATCCCCAGGGTGAATTTTCTATTTCTTATTCACTCATCAAGATTTCTGTTGAAGAGGACCAGTGAGGTGCACTATTTGACACGTATGGGAAGTCTATTCCATAGCATGGGCAGTCTCTGGGTTATGAACCTGTTCCTCCAGCACGTTCTGTTGATTGTGGTAATGAGGTTGAGGTCTCTGGAGCCTGTGGTGTAGAGGGACTGGGATTTCTTTATATGTAGCATTTCTAACAGAGCTGGGTCAGACATGGCTTTATAAGTCAAGCAGAGATCACCTGTAAGTAGGCGATATGAGACAGAGAATAGTTGGAGTTTTTTGAGTCTGTCCATATAGGACAAGTGTTTAAGGCCTAGGATCCTCTTTGTGAGGTACTTTTGCAGCCTCTCCACTTACTGCAGGTGTCTAGTGAGGTACATGCCAAATGGGGCATTGTACTCGATGATTGGCCTAATGAGGGACGAGTAGAGGGAGACAATGACCTCTTTCTTCCTGGATGCAAAACCCTTAGTAATGAGATGTGCCACATAGAAGGACTTTCTGACCACAGTGGCAGTGTGGTGGTCAAAAGAGAGGTTGCTGTCAACCTGTGTTCCCAGATCTCTTATAACGCCTTCTGTGTTCACTGGACTGCTATCGATGTGATAGTTCATGGGAGCTGTTTTTTTTCCCCCAAAGTGGATGACTACACATTTTTTTGGCATTAAGCTTAAGGCCATGGTTCTGACACCAGTCGTTGGTCTCAGTGAGGCCTTTCTGTAGGATGTCAACATGACTTGAGGAGTTAATAATGGCTCCAAATGTTGTCAGCCAGAGTCTCTTCATGTTGGACTGGACTTTTGAGAAGTAGATATCAAACAGGAGAGGACCCACAACCAATCCCTGTAGGACTCCACTCATGACTGGTCATCAGTCTGACTTGGAGTCAGCTACTTTCACACTGTGGGGTCTATCTGTGAGCCAGTTTTCAACCCACCTAGTGATATAGGGATTGATGTCTAGCTTAGTGAGTTTTTTCTGTGATTCCTGAGTAGGGAATGGTATCAAAGGCCTTGGCCAGATCAAGGTAGGTTGTATGAATCACCTTGCTTTCATCCATAGCTCTGGTGACTGACTCAAGGAAATCGACCAAGTTGAGCAGGCATGATCTGCCCTTCACAAAACTAAACTGTGTGGGATCCAGAGTTTGGAGATTCCCTATATCCTTGTTTATTAGGTCCATAATGATGCGTTCCATAGCTTTTCATATCAGACTTGTCAGGTTAATGGGGTGATAGTTCCCACTGTCTGTAGTCGCTCCTCTTTTGTGGAGAGGGATGACTATAGCAGTGCACCATTTGGTATGGACTAAGCCTGAGGTGAGGCTGTGATTGAACAGGTCACACAGGTGAGGTGCCAGTTCACTCTGTAGTTTATGTAGAACACAGCCAGGGATATTGTAGGTCCCATAGAAGCTGTATTCTTGGCCTTGGACAGTGCTGTTTTAACCTGTGCATCAGTAATACTGGGTGCCTGGAAATCTACTGGTATTGTGATTGGTCCTTTGGGAGGGGGGAGAGGGGAAAAGTTGGCACTGAATCTGTCAGCCAGTATATTGGCAATATCTGTTGGCTCTGTATAGGAGGTACCATTGTGCAGTAGTTCAGAGCAAATCTGGGTATTGCTGTGGAGGTTCTTTACATAACTATAGAAGGCCTTGTGGTTGTTTTTGCTATCTACTGCAATTTTGTTTTCATAGCTAGCTTTAGAGGATTTGATGAGGGATCTCAACTTTTTGTTGAGGCTGTTAAGGGAGTTTTTCCAGTCTTGGGATTTCACCTTATTCCACATCAGTTTCTTCCTCCTGTTGTAGAGTTTGTTTATGGCAGGGGACCACCAGATTGGCTTCCTTTTTTTGGAGGAGAGTGTCTTGGTTCTGTTGGGTATGGCGAGATCCATGCATTTGTGTACGTCTTCGTACAGTGCATTGGTATATAATTTGTGGTCATGCAACTAATCTCCATATATAATTCGTGGTCATGCAACTAATCTCCATTTCCACGGGTGCCGTGAAGTTAGCCACCTCTGTTCTTAGGAGCCCAAAGTTATCTTTGGAGATGTTTTTCATGGTGGTTACCTTTGTGGGGGGGGATGTGGATTTCCAAGGTGATTAGTTTGTGGTCGGATTTAATCAGGGAGGAGTTGACTATTGGTGTAAAGCAACAGTTGCCCATGTTAGTAATAACCAGGTCAAGGATGTTGCTACCTCTTGTGGGGGTAAGAACGAGCTGGTCCAGGGCATTGGAATTAATGAATTGTGGGAAGTGTTGGGCAGCTGTATTGGTACATGAGTAGTTTATCCAGTTAATGGAAGGGTAGTTGAAGTCACCCAGTATGAGTGTATTAGGTTGGACCCTAATATTCTCCTGGGTGCTTAGGAATGTGGAGTGAGTGCCTTGGGACATGGTTGGGGACCTATAACAGGCTGTCTTACCCAATGTTAGCTGCACCTGAAATATCTCTGATGCATTATGTTAGGCTACCAGTCTGGAGGAGTGGACATCCTTTATAAATATGGAAACACCACCACCTTTGGAGCTTTGGTCCATGTTCTGGGGCTGAAAGGTGTGGAATGAGTTATAGCCTTGTAGTGCAGGGGTGCTTTCTGCTGCCTTGAACCAGGTCTCTGTTACAGCACAAATGTCGATGTTCTCCATTTTAAGGAGTGCTTCAAGTGAGTGCATTTTGTGATTTAGACATCTAGCGGTGAGCAGCATGACCCTCAGATTGCATTTGTTTGTAGCTTTTATGGTGGTAATTTGGTCTTTGGAACACTGCCTAAAAAAGGCACTATAGGGGTGGCAAGAGCCTTGGCCAATATCTGGAAGCCCAGGGGTGACAGCTGCAGGCCATTTCTGGCAAAGCATCGAGGTCTGTCAGTCATGTCATCCCAGGCAGACAGATACTGGATCCCCTTAGAATGACACCAGAAACTTAGCCAGTTGTTGAAATCAATCACTTTCTTCTTGTACTGTGATATCATTCTGGATGATGGTAGGATGCTACTTAGGGCTAGGATCGTACCCACCTGAGCTACATAATCCGAGAGCTCCTCCATGTCTCTTTTCATGTAGTCCAGGGAGGTATGTCTCAGGTCATTCACACCCACATGTACAATAACAGAGTCATATTTGTACCTGTTGTTGAGGGACCTGAGTGCGTGCGTTATATGGCAGATCCTGGCAGCTGAGAGGCAGCTAACTGTTACTTTCTCCTTATTTAACCTAGTGAGTGGGCATCAGTGTGCCTCACCATCGAGTCACTTATGATTAGTGTGCTGGGCATGCTGTTTTGCCTTAGGGGCTTTGGTTGAGTGACACACTGTTTAGGAGAGTTGTGTATCTCGTGATTAGTGTTGTGTTGTGATGATCGAGTGCATTTCTGCTTTGGAGGTCTCTGCTGTTGGGGTAGATTTTTCTTGAGAGCCTCCGTTTAGGTGGGTGTGTGGTTTGTGTTTTTATGTGAAGGCAGTGCTGGTGTTCTTTCTGGGGGGCTATGTGTTCCATGTGCTGTGGTGCAAGTGTTGACCTTCTCCTCCTATTGACCAGCTATTTCGGTCTTGGCTGGAGAGTGCGTGGCTTCCAATTTGGATATGTAAGTGCATCTCTTGCAAGTCTGAGTGTTGGGAGGTAAAAGGAGAGGGTTGTCGGTGTACATGTGGCAGTTGCTACATTGCCTCAGGATGCCCAAGTTCACCAGGTTAACAGGAGAAAGCACAGGGAACTGACCTTTAGACATGTTTGAAGGCTGGGCATTAATAATAAGAACTGGAGCTGTTTCCTTGTAGAACGTTAGTGCTGGTAGCACTTTTGTGTGCTACAATAATTTCCACAAGAAGTCTGGCATGGTAAAGTGCTAGACTAATAAGCTAGTAAAAATGCAGGAGAGGAGAGAACTAGTAGCTCTAAAGGAAAAATTAAAGCGCAGACTTTGGCACCTCTCAGAAACTTACAAACAGTCCTGGATACAGCAAATCTGTATCTGGACTAGACTAGTTACAGGAAAGGGGAGAAACAAGTGCAATGCAGGCTTTTAAACCAGAAAGTTGAGAGAGCTGGAAAAACTGCCCAAACGGACGATAAACTACAAATTCTGGGCCAGAAACCACTCCTCTTGTGGTAGATAGGCTACCTAGTTCTTACCGCTCCCACCGATAAGCTAGAAGGCTTCTCTCCAACACAGAAATGCTTGGGGGGCTCAGAAGCTCATATACAGTCCTGGATACAGCAAATCTGTATCTGGACTAGACTAGTTACAGGAAAGGCAGGAAAAGCTCAAATGCAGGCTTTTAGACGATAAAGTTGAAGGAGATGGGAAAAACTGCCCAAACGGCCAATAAACTACAATTTCTGGGCCAGAAACTGCTCCTCTTGTGGTAGATAGGCTACCTAGTGCTTTTCACTCCCACTGACAAGCTAGAAGGCTTCCCTCCGACACAGAGAGGCTTGGGGGGCTCAGAAGCTTACCAACAGTCTTGGAGACAGCAAATCTCTGTCTGGACTAGACTAGTTATAGGAAAGGCAGGAAACAAGCTTAGATTTTTTTTGTTACAGAAAAGCAACTAAAACAGCACTACAAACAATTCAAATGCAGTGCAAGCTAGCACACTTGAGTGTGTAGCAATATTAAAACAATTTATTCAAACTGTATTCTGAACTGGATTCAATTATTGTTTAATTCAACCCTGAACAGTTAAAAAGTGCCAAAAAATATACTTATCAGCTGAGAAGCACAGTAACTCAGAACACAAAGTAAAGTGGAAAGGGAGAAAGGAGAAACGGAAGATAATTCAAGGTTAAGGGCCTAAGTGGGTTGGCCTACTCAAGTGTTTTCTCTGTATTAGGTAGAATGAGCTAATGACACTAGACTGGGATAGAGCTGAACAGATAGTACTGGTAGGGGTGTCTGACATCAAAATATGATCTCACTGTACTCAGTTGAGTGAGCAAATGAGATGGACCCAGGAGGAGTGTTCAAACACAAATTTACGGGATGGGTGGACAATTTCAAAGCCACCAAGATTAATACCACAACAAGAACAGGGAGGGAGGGAAACTAACTGCAGAGTGAGAGAGAGATCACAATATTCAGTTAAGCAAGTAAATACACAGAAAAATAAAATGCAGTACTATCGTATAACACTGCAAGTTTGTACTTATCTCAGCTTGTAATAAAGTTGATGTAGGTATATAACAGCCAACCAAACAGCTCAAATATTCAGCAGAAATAAATTCAGAGATAAGTGACTAAGACTTATAAGCACAGAGAAACCCTCTAGGATAAGAGTTCAGCACCGAATATCAATGAAGTGAGAATAATAATCCCCACTTACTGCAGACAGAGAGATCACAATATTCAGTGAAACAAATAAATACACAGAAAAATAAAATGCAGTACTAGCTTTAACACAATATTCAATTAAACAAATAAACCAAAAAATAAAATGCAGTACTATCCTATAACACTGCAAGTTTGTACTTAGCTTGTAATAAAGTTGATGTAGGTATATAACAGCTAACCAAACAGCTCAAATATTCAGCAGAAATAAATTCAGAAACAAGTGACCAAGACTTATAAGCACTGAGAAACCCTCTAGGCTAACAGTTCAGCACCGAATATCAATGAAATGAGAATAATAACCCCTACTTACTGCAGAGAGAGATCACAATATTCAGTGAAGCAAATGAATGCAGAGAAAAATAAAATGCAGTACTGTCTTTAACACAATATTCAATGAAACAAATAAATAGAAAACTAAAATGCTAAGTACTATCTTATAACATTGCAAGTTTGTATTTAGCTTGGAATAAAGTTGATGTAGGTATATAACAGCTAACCGAACAGCTCAAATATTCAGCTGTTCTGGAAGTTTCTCTTTAATAGTGTTTAGAAAAAAGGGCAGAGGAATGTCCAAATCTTGGATGAAAGTTGTGGGATTGTTTTATCCAAAGAGATAATGACCCT
The DNA here is from genome assembly GCF_019279795.1 of Protopterus annectens. Lineage (NCBI taxonomy): Eukaryota > Metazoa > Chordata > Ceratodontiformes > Protopteridae > Protopterus > Protopterus annectens. The sequence continues at coordinate 536,908,072 of NC_056746.1, forward strand.
TCAGACCCAGCCCTATTTCAATTTTAAACCATGATTATTAGGTGTTTATGACTGCACTAGTTAAGAGAATGGCAAAGCTGTTGTTAAAAGAGACAGATTTTGGTCATTCTGGTTTTGTGGAGGGGAGGCAAACATTTGAAAACATTAAAAGGACAGTGATGATCCAGATAGAAGGTGAGTGTAAGAAAAGGCTGCTGCTGTTTGTAGGTCTTGGTGCCGAAAAGGCATTTGATAGTCAGCTGGGATTTTATTTGTGGGGCAATGGCAGCATTTGTGCTCTCTGATAGAGTAGTAGGATTAATTAGGAGGCTGTATGAATGGTCAGAGACAAGAATTAAGCTTCCTCACTGAAAGCTGTGTTTAAAGAGTGGAACAAGGTCACAGAAGGTGTCCTCTTTCCTCTTTATTTCCTGTCTTTTAAAAGCCATTAGCAAAGAAAATAGAAAACTGACAAATTCAAGGATATAACTGGTACACTAATGAAGAAAAGTTAGGTTTAGTCACAGAACATATTATTTTGTGCTTGATAAATCCAGAAATTATATTATGGTGCTGTTTTGAGAGAGTTTCATGTTTTTTCAGGATTTAAAATAAATGTAGATAAAGAAAGCCCAAAGCAGTAAACTATGTGCCCACAATGAATTGGCTCAGCAATACCATTATGATGGGGACATGATAAGATGGAGTATTTAGGTGTGTGAGATTCAAAAGGATTCTGTTATGGCAGCTAAGTATGTGTTGGAAGAGACTAAAAAGCACAAAAATTGAAAAATTAAGCTCTTGCTTATGGGTATGAATTGTAAGATACAAGCAGTGAAAATGTTTCTAGTCAGTTTAGTTTTATAGACAGGTCAGGTGAATTTTTTTATCAATAAGAGGAAATGTTTTGGACAGTAGTTAATAATGAGTAGAAGACTTTATTTGGGAGGGGAGAGGGCTAGAGTTTAGTGAGATAATTTGATTCTTCCCATAGAGCAAGGTGGTTTAAGATTACCTGATTTGAAGGAATGGTTTAGAGCTATGTAATTAGGCTCACATATATAACACAAGCAGATGTTATAAGTCAAAGTGGAAAGGGATGGTGATGAAGTGGAAGGTAAGTAAAGAAAGAGTAGAATTTTAGATGCAGGTCCTTAAGGACAATAGTAACCATACGTAATAATATATTCATAAAGTAGTAGAACATATTCTAAGAACTAAGGCAACACAAGAATGGAGAAAGGCGATTTTCCTAATAGGGATGACTGCAAGTAAGGGTACAGAAAATAGGAAAGAGGCAGATGGAATTTACTAGAGAAAATTAGCAAAGAAGCCTAATTTGTGGGAGCAAATAACTAGAAAGTGAAATGTAATAGAGTGGGATAAGGCCAAGCAAAACTTCTGACTGCAGGTTAGAGACTGTCTTTTCTACCAGGGATTGAGAACAGTGTGTAGGTAAAGAGAAAGAGACAGGTGGTAGGTAAATGAAAGCCCAGCTCCAATTGAGTGTAGAACAGAAGTTGCTATTAAAAAAGTGATTATTAGTCTGGCATATAAAATATTGCGCAGTAACTATGAGAGGAGGAGAAGGTTAGAAAAAAAATGGAAAGAGAGAACTGAAAGGCAGTATAAAAAAGGCCCATAGGGTGGCCATCTGTACAACTCACAAGTATGCATCAAACGCCCAGAAAGCTTAGGATTTTTGCTTGGAAGTGCTTGTGTAGGTATTATGATACTTGGGTATTATCGCAACCACTCTTTCTCACTATCTCATTTTTCTATTTTCGCAACCACGGATTTTCAGCAGCATGTTATTTATATAATAGTACTAAGTAAGACTGTGTAAGATATACACAATCTTACAGCATTTTAAAAACATTTTTAACTGTTAAAGGTACAGTTTACGGGGGAGAGAGGCAGTCCAGAACCTTGTATACGAAAGTTAGAGTATGGATCAGAGTTTTTCAAAGGTATTACACTAGGAGAGATTTTGTTTAACAAGTGACCAGATTTACTGAAGACAAACCCGTTATATGCTGTGTGGATTTTAATTTTGATCAGGGAGCATAGAGTGTGGAGAAAAAGAAGGACTTAATATCAAAATTCAAGTGGTTCCAGTAATACGTCATTTGAATAGTCATTTCATGACTTAACATATTAATATTATTGTGATGATGCCCGTGCACTGGCCCAGTAATCAAGGAGCCTCAATCCTCACCACTAACACCAGTGAGGGGCATCCATAAAGGGAAATGATAATAAATACACACACAGTAAAGTACAGTTTCCCTTAAGAGCACACACAGAGATCACAGTCTGTCTGGGGTTGATTTCTCCCTTTCTCTCCAGGTCCCCAATAAGACTCCCCACTGGCACATCTATAGGGTCCAAATGTCAGCCTAGTGGGCAAGCTAAAACCTTCACCACCCTGTCTGTCCAACCAGTGCTTCATGTCCCTGCCCAAGTAGCTGACACACACACACACACACACACACACACACACACGCACACACACACATACACTTTGAGATATGAGTTGTACACAGCCACACAGACACTCCTGGGGAAGTCTGGCACAGGTTCTCCAGCTGTGTCCATATTACCCAGACTGTATGGTAGTGCCACTTGCCACCATCCACTAATATTTATAAGCTACTAAAAGGCACTTATGAAATGATGTCCAATTATACTGTGCAATATTATTATCCAAATGGTAAGTGTGACTGAACAGCAATGCTATTGGAGTGGCCTTGTACAATTTCACTAAATACATGCAATGTACTCTTAGAGCTTAAATTATCTCTACACAAAACAGCCACAGTTGAAATGTTTAAAAATATTTAATAATAAAAACACAAGATAATACTTCTTACTACACAGTGCTAGTCAAGAGTTCAGAGATCACAGAGAAATACTTAAAATAATACAGTAGAAAAGTTCTGACATCAATACAGAAAAAAAACTAACCTAATCTTCTTAGTTCCTAGCTATAGCTAAGAGGAAACACAGTTATAAAATAAGCTTGTATATAGAACACAAGCAGAGTGCTAGTGAGTTGGATGTTCTCAAGACAAATGCTAAATGCTCTCATTCTTTCTGTCATTAAATTGATAACACAGCACCACTGATTCATTTCAGATTACATCATTTCTTTCGGGTTACTAGGCTAACAGAAACTCAGAGGTTAATAGCCCTTTTGATCTTGTAGCTGGTCAGGAAGCCAGAGCAATAAAAGAAGTTATATATGTAATTTCTAGCCATTAACTCTAGCCTCAAAACAATAGGCAGAATTCCTTCATCCAGACATCTCAGCTCCGAGTTTTAGATCAAAGAACTTCATTTACAATGCTTGACTTATCAGCTTTCTTACACCAGAGTGCACTGTTGTTACATTTTTTTCAGTTCAACATCCAGTAAATACAGTCTTTTCACTTTTAAGAGAACAAGCCTGTGGCTTTCATTAATATTTACAAATGACAGAATTATCTACAAAATTCTATCTGGCTAGGCTGGCAGCCTTCACCTATCTTCACAGTTATGCTAAGAGGGATTTTGTTTGCATGATTATTCTACTGTTAGCCTGTGTACACTGTATGGAAGGAATAAATAATACAAATAAAGTGCTGTTGAGAAAGCGTGATTGCCATAATATGTTAGTACCTGTATTATTATTATATCCTTATCAGGCTTCAGATATTTTTCCTAGGGTAGATAAAAAATGCTGGAAGTATGATGGGAGAGAGATAATTGGGCAGATTTCAAAAATTCCCTAGAAAGTACTTTGCCAGAAATGTTGGGGGAGCAAATGGTTGTACCTAACAAACTTATTGTTTTGAGTTCAGACACAGGATCTGAATTGTCCAGACATAGTTTGGCCTTACTAAGTTAAATGTTGTTGGTTGCCCAAAAAGCAATTAGGACAAAATTGAAATCAAAGTCTAAACCTTCTGAAACTGAAATACTGAATATTGTAAAAGAGATAAAATAATGGAAGGTGGGGTCTTTAGAAAAGGGAAGGAGCACAATTCATAGAAAGAATTGTAATTTATGGGAGCAGTACAAGCAGACAGTAGCAAGAGATAAATCCAATGGCAACAGCTTATTAGAGCTTCCAGAATGTCCAGTTCTCCTGAAAGTTTTGTAAATGAGATTCATATTCTTAAAGAATTGTTCTTGGAAAAAGGTTATCCTTCACACTTGTTTGATGCTTTGAGTCAGGAAGTAATAAACAGCAGAGAAACCAAATATACCCACCTTTGCTATAGTACATAATATTAAACCAATTGAACAGATAGAAAGCCCTGAATCAGCAAATAATTTTATTCATACTTTTTCAACCAATTCCCATGAGGTAGAAAATATTATTTTTAAATATTGGCCTCTACTTGCTACACATGAGGATCTAAAGCAGATGGTCACTGAAGGTCCCCGTTTTATAAGAAAAAGAGGCACTAATTTAAAAGAGCTGTTTGAAAGAAATCAAAATCTGAAATTATACACAACTAAAACGAAGTTAGGCACATATAAATGTGGTAGCTGTAAACAGTGTAGTGTTATGATGAATCAGGATACAATATATCTGGCCGCTAGAAAATTTTTATTTAGATGCACTGATTATTTTAATTGTGGCACCAAAGGGGTGGTTTATTTGGGTATCTGCACACACTGTTTCAGCTTTTATGTAGGAAAAACTGAAAGGCCTCTAAGAAGACGGATTTATGAGCACCTGTATGATGTCTCTAGATGTAAAGAAAGTAATGCTTTTTACAAACATTTTCAAAAATGTAATAACATGAATCTGAGATTTATGGTTTTGGAGCAAGTTGTACCGGATTTAAGGGGTGGTAATTGGGAGGCCCGGTTGGAATATCGAGAGCTCTATTGGCAACTGAAGTTAGATTCAACTAGACCTCCAGGGTTGAACGAAAGTGTTAATATTGGGAGGGTCCTGAAGTTAAGAAAGGCTAAACTTTAAAGGAAGAATTGATACTGTTTTAGAAATATAATATACACTTATATTTTAAGCTTTATGGCTATTATTTTAAGTGGTTTAAGAACATTATTATAGATTATTCTGTGTGAAAGTTTTTATATTTTGCATTCATTATTTAATTCATTGGTCATATAAAATGAAAGGCAACATTTAAAATGTTAACAATAATAATGAATTTACAAAGCTTTTTTGGGCAGCATCATTGTATTTATCTATTTAATATTATTTAATATATTTTTTTATTCATTATTATTTTTAATTTAAATATGAGATCTAATGCAAAGCTTAATTGAATATTTTAGTTAATAACTTAATCAAGTTTTTAATGACTTAATACAAGTCATGTGATTATAGATTTACTATTTAATAGTAAGGCATGGCTATGTCAGAAATTATACCTTGAAAAAGCTTGGTAGTGACCGGGTGAAAGCGCTTGGGTTATATGTGTGTATATCCTATCTGTTTTTTATTAAATGCTTGTGTTTTATCATCAAAATTTTCTGGCTCCGGGTTCTGTTGCCATTGGATTTATCTCTTGTTAACAGTACAAGCAGCATAATGTTTGGGGGGGGAGATTGAGTAAATTATGTAATGTTGGCGTGAATTAATTTTCTTAGAAAGAAAAAAAATATAGTGCATGAAAACCACAAAGATGACGTTATTGTGGTTTGTTTTCTTTTTTACTACTGTATATGTATTTATGCCATTTTTTAAAAAAGCCATGTTTAATAGAGATGTCAAGAAATCCTCACGATCGGAATAATTGTCACATAAGTGTTATATTGCCAGCTTCTGCTTAGTTGTAGCAGCAACAGTACGACTGACGGACAAGACAAAGTGAGCAGTCAGACAGCATGAAAGATATAAGAAGGGTGCGTTAAATTTCTTCGGTGGTGTTGATGCAGGGTTCAGCATTTGTCAGCTGATGTTTCCATTTAACAAAAAAAAAAGTACTGTAACAAAGTCAGAAACAGAGTCTACAGTAGTCCTGGCACTGATGTAAGACTGAGTAGCTTCTAATGATAAGAAGCTGTGTGACATACTCTCACTTTCCCTTTTTTGGTTTTAGTTAATGAAATTAAAACTTTTTACAAGTAATGTTTTTAAGTGTGCATTATATATAAATAAACAATGGACATAATTTAACCATTTTCATTTCGAAAAGTCATACCTCTAAATAATTTTACCTGCCATCATAGAAAGCAAGGTACATGGTCATAAGGTTAAGTGACAGCTCTTCGCTTTTTTTTTTTGCATACAGTGCTTCTCTTCAGGAAGACTGGAGTTAAAAACAAATCTCACAAGTTAGATTTTTGTTTTCAAAGCAAACTATGCACTGCTTTATATATCTCATTTACACATATGTAGTGTGGAATGTCGCACCTCTAGCCAACAACACACAGCTTGGATTCCAGAGTATTTTCTGAAAAATAAACTTTAAATGCATGCGACAGATATTTATACATATTTTGCTAACAATAAAAGCTTTTTAAACTCCACAGATAGCAGTGTTATCAGTAAAAAATATTCTTAATGGTGATAATAGTTAATGCACTCATGGTAATTCCATGAATACTATAATATATTATAATGCGCACAAACTCCAAATTATATTTTTTTGCTAAACTTTCACAAACAAATTTTCATATCTTGGAAAAATGTTGAACCTAGACATATATTGTTTGAACACTTTTGACAACAAGAAATTCCTATATGAGTGCATATTTATTGATATATTTGCAGAAATATGAAAACATGTTTAATTGTGTAATTAAGCAATAACCCAGGCCTGGGTGTGGGTAATGCTGGATTTACCCACGGTTGGTGTGGTTTGGTCATGAGGGCAAAGCCCGAGTGGCCAGACAAAGACAACCGTGGGTAAATCCAGCATTACCCACACGCAAAAGTGGGTTATTGCTATTATACAATGACATTATTTAAGAAAAAAAATACTTACTTTTCTTAAATAATGGCATTGTATAATGCCTCCGTGCTGCCCTTCCGCAGCTGTCTGGTATTCTGCGGCAGTTCTGATGTACTGCGCATGAGTATGCTTACGCAGTACATCAGAGCTGTGGGTGGAAGCTACGGAGAAAGCAAGATCTCCGTTGCTTTTTAGAAAGTGTCTCGCTATGTTAAAGGAGTTTAACATAGCAAGATAGCTTTAAAAAAAAGCAGCAGAGATTTTCCTTTCTCCATTGCTTTTTTTAAAGCTGTCTCGCTGTTTTAAACCCATTTAACATAGAGAGAGACAGCTTTAAAAAAAGCAAAGGAGAAAGGAAGATCTCCGTTGCTCTTTTTAAGCTATCTCGACATGTTAAACTCTAACATAGCGAAACACTTTCTAAAAAGCAACGGAGATCTTGCGTTCTCCTTTGCTGTAACAAAAAAAAAAAAGACTTATACTAATGGAAAAAGTCCGGGCGACCGGACCTTTTTCCATTAGTATACGTCTGATTTACAACGTGCATGCTGACCAATCAGTGTGCACGTTTTGGAATATTAATGGGGGTTCATTGTATAATTAGCAGTATAAATAACACTGAATATCTCTCAAGCTGTCTAACTTACAGTGTAAATATCAAGATAGCTTTCTTCAGCAACATCTAATGATGTCATGTAACAGTTTAAGTCGCTTGTTTTTTGAAATGTTAATTACATATGGAAATATTTATTTTCATAAGTACTGACAAGGAAATTGACAATGACTTCTTGTCTCCTACCATAGCATATCACACTATACCCCTCAATAGCATGTAGGTTTCTCAGTTGTGAAAATGTGAACACAAATTTGAAAATATGAATATTAAGTGACAGATGGTGATTGCTCAATTGCAAGACATTGTATATTGTCATTTTTAGTGTCATTTCATTAATAACAAATTGAAATTTCTAACACTACCTATTATTAACTGGTAGGTTGCTTAGTTAAAGAATCCAGACCCCAAAAAAGGCCTGGATGTCGCAAGGAGCTATGTGTGATAACTGGATGTATATAAAAAATGTTTTATAGGCTTGAATGAGATACACAGCTATGAAGAACTACATGGGACATAAGAAAATGCATAAAGAAAAGTTACTGTAAATATTAACAGTGAGCTTAGCATTTTAAGGGTATCAGTTAAACTGTTTGGGTGGTGTGGTAAGCATAAACTTGTTACATGTCAATATGAATTACTTAAGCAATAACCGACAGGTGGGTGTGTGTATATGAGGATTTACCCAGGGTTGGCGTGGTTTCATCACGAGGGCTGCTTGAATGTCAAGATTTGTGTTAACGTGCATTGTCTAAACTATGGATTGTAAATGTTGCTATTATAAACTAAAAAAATATGTTCAAATAACAAGATTTGAGTTGGTGTGCATTGTCTGAGGAACAGACTGTAAATGTTGCTGTTATAAACTTAGCTGCTGGTATAACAGGATTTGTGTTAGTGTGCATTGTCTGATGGATATGGAGTCTGAAACTCCAATGCATATTATTATTTAGTGACTTTCCTCTTCAGTGAGTTGTTGGGGTGGCCATGGCAGTGCAGCGGTTAGCATTGCCGCCTCACAGCAAGAGGTTCTCCTTTTCGATCCTCGACTGGGGTGCCTTCTGTGCAGAGTCTGCATGTCTTCCCTGTGGTCACGTGGGTTTCCTCCAGGTGCTCCGGTTTCCTCCCACATCCCAAAGACATGCTGTAGGTGGATTGGACACTCTGAATTGGCCCTAGATGTGAGTGCGTGTGTGTGCCTTCTGTGGAAGGTTGGGCATCGGGCTGGCAACTTGGCACCATAAAACTTCACTGCCAATCATGAATGGACAGGTGATCCACTGTGGCCACCCCTGACTGGGAAAAGCTGAAAGAAGAAGAAGACTCTTCAGTGAGTTGTCAGAAAAAAAAGATAAATGTTACAAGGAACAGACCAAAAATATGAGGTGAAAATCTGTATATTTGAGAGGTATGCCTCCATGGCATATGCAGATAAAGGAATTGGTAATTTAGCAGCCAGACTTTGGTTTGTCCAATCTCTGTGCTCATTTTTGAGTAGTAATGACCCTTTATTGTATAATTATATATCTGTTAATCACCTAGGTATATGGGATCATCTAATTATTTACATACTAAGTCTTCAGACTAGACAATTGGAATCTCTTTGTATGGTGCCTACTGTAACCCTGTTTACCATCACAGCTGGGATGTGTGAAAAACTGCAGGGTCTGGAGGCTGAGGGGAAAATGTTTTAGCACTGACCTTTGAAATGTTGTTTGTCCTATATTCTTATGGTTGCTAGCTGTTTTTACAGGCCAAAAGTATTTGTTTGGAATTTTGAATAAAAAGGACTTCAGCAAAGGATAGAGGAATGCAATGCTTAGTCCCTTTTTAAATATACTGTCCACCACCAGAATAAGCACCTTCTATATGGTTCTATTTTTGATATTTTCTGTGATCAAGTGGAAGAAAGGGGCTTTTATGATGGTGCATGTTTGTGTACTTGCTACATGCCAAACATTCAGCTGCATTCACCCTCAGATTCATTATCAACCATGCAGAACAATGATCAAGCAAAAGAAGTGGTAGCCATATTAATGTATTTGAACTTGTTTCACTTAACACACACACACAGCCAGATCAACAGATAGTCACTTTCACTGCCTCCCTACCTCATAGAAATAACTAGTTTCTGACTGGGCACACTTCCTGTAATTGCATTTTTTTGTGTGGAACAAATTCTGGTATTGGTAATGTAGTTCAGCTTCTTACAGTCATACAACCCTATACAAACACATGCCCCAACAAGTTAGATTGTTAGTAAGTTACTTGTACACACAGACTGCACCCCCCTGACAAACTTGAAAAGTTAGTACTTTTAGATGAGACACACCTTTGATATTTGCCTAAGTAAAAAAAAAAAATCTGGATAGAGTAATGCACGTGCGCACACACACACACACACACACACACACACACACACACACACACACACACACACACACACACACACACACACTGTCCCTAAGAAGTCATATCAGTGAGCATCTGTCATCAGGTAACTGTTTAACCATTTTCTTCAGCTCGCAGTCTGCCTCTCCAGAATAACCATTTTCTGATAGGGTCTCATACCCTATGAGGGAACAGCATTTGTTACTTGTTATGCATACCCTCTTCCTGAATGTATTTATAAAAATCAAAACCTGGATTTTTCCTGTGGCCGTTTGTGCTGTGAACACCCACAGGTTTATCTGGTGTATTACCAGTAATTTAATATTTTAGTTAAGTCTGTAAGAGAAAACCTGTCCCTGAAGATTGATAAACTGCTTACTTTAGTAATCGGTCTCAACATGATGCTTAGATAAGCGGTACGCATAGACATCTGTTGCATCTATTTCGGTGTTTATCAGGCTGTGGGTTACCTAGTATAGATATGTTAATATTTGAGAAGGAAATAAATGAGATGGCATGCTAATTATTAATGTGCCAGTTCATTCCTTGGCTCTTTTTTTTTTTTTTGCTTGCTTGCTTGACATAAGTATTTCATTACTACATCAATTGAACTAATGAACTACTTAACAGAAAACTGTGGTCAGGGTAGGCAATATTTTGTTTTTCTTTTAATGTCATCTGGTGTCAGAATGCATCCTGAACCTTAGGGGAATGGAAAGTTTTGTAAGCCAGCAAAGCAGGTAATTATGCAAGAGTAGAAAAGTAGCAGATGAAAAGCTTATGAAATGAATGAGGAAGACAGGACCTGGGAATCTTCTACAGCCCTTACTGGCTGAGTTGGATTTCCTGGTTGGATGACAGGTAGTCAAGAGTCAGATGTTTTATGTAAACTGGCCCAAGATCATGCAACGCATTACAAAAGATGGGCTATTGCCTTAGTGACAGTCATTTGTTGTATTATTAATATGTCTCTGCAGTGGAAGTACTTTTTTGGAAACTAAAAGACTTGAGAAGAGAAAACTGGATGGAGAAAAGATGGAATGAAGGTGTGATGAGGTAAGCATCGAAGGGTAGGAAAGTATAAATTGAAAAGTCTAAAGAAGGGTTTATGTATGCCAGGTAGTCTTGAGTAAGTTAATATCACAGAGCTCTGGCCATTAGCATACTCTACAGATGGGAGATTTGGCAGTTCAACAATTTTTTTTAGTATGTCTCAGTAGCTAAGATTTCATTTATTATAAAGTAGCTGGTGTAGTGTCATCATGACAAAATACATTACTAATGTTCCAGTGTGTTCTGTTATGTCGTTTAATGAAGCATGTAGTAAATCCAGGACATTAGAACGTAGAATAACCAAGCAGGGGTAAGACCGATGCTCAGGAGAATTTATAGCTACATTGGAAGCACTCTGAGATGAATAAATTCAATGGATGGGCCTAGCAGTGAAGTTACGCTCCTATTCATTTGTACTGACTTGAATTACAACTTCTTGATTGTTTCTTTACTACGTGGTCTGGACTTGACAGTCTTACTGCAGTGTTTACAATCAATATTAGAAATTCTCAGTGTAAGCCTACTTGAATGCTGATTAGCTTGATATCTCGTGCAAATAATTCTGTTATTCAGTGGTTGCCAGGTGGAACTTGTTCTGCATAAATCAGTGTTGCTGTAAGAAATATATCCTATACACACAGACTTTGATGTTCATGTTTAGAAAATTAGACCATGCAATCATTTATTTGAAGAAAATGTCTTGATATTTTTCGGCACAGTTGCCCAGATTGGAAAGACAAACATTGTCTGTCTGCTTTGTTCTTATTACAGAGTACGTTGAGAAACTTAAGATCATACTACGTAAGTACATTGCACATAATCCTGACTTGAGTTGTTAGGTGTAAGACTTGTCAGAATGATAAACGGGGACAATAAAAGTGAACTGGAGGTAATAAGATGATTTTTTCTCAACATGATTTGTGATAAGGTGTATTATACATATACCAAACATTTGTTTAGAAACTGAGGATATTTATTCACCAGTATAAGAAAAAGTAGCTAGACATTTGCAGGCACAGTCAGACATTTGGAAAGGCCACACAAAAATTCAATTAAAAACAATTGTAGTGCATAGATCAGTGTGATTATGCGTTTTTATCAGGGAAAAAGACAAACTTGTTAATCTTTTCCTTAGTATGAGTCATGATCGTATCAATACTTTGTTATGCACTCTAAGCACTGTTATGATCTGGACTCACAAAAGGGGCAATGTTGGCCAGCAAAGAATGCTGTCAAAATGTAAAACAGCTTTTAAAAGCTATTAGAACTTAACTCCTCTACATTTACAAATAAAAAGTATGACAGAATAAAGTTTCTAACATTAAGAGCTGTTTTACCTTTTGCCAGAGGGACATTTCTGATCTGTCTGCTGTATATTTCTGCTGTCCCTGACATTAAAGTTATCATGCCTTGGCGATATGTGATGTTAATTGTATGTAATATCACTAGACTTTGGATTTATCTTTGCAGTGATGGTGGTACCATGCTTGTGTGTGCCACTCTCCTCTGGAGATACCATTCCTGTGTTGTCAGCATATTTGGAGTTACTGTGCCCATGATAGCTGCAGTTGTTATGCCAATGATATCATTATGCATTGGAGTTACTTTGTCACCACGACGTGGCTGTACTTCAGGGTTGCAATAGCTGTGGCGTTACTGTGTTTTGAAGTTACCATGGCTGGCCTGTCAGTATGTTTTGGAGTTACCATGCCTATGATGTAAGTATACATGAAGTTTCTGTGCCCATGACATCATTATCCTTTGCAGGCATTATGCCTGTGATATCACTATGTTTTAAAGTTACCATAGCCATGACAGGGCTGTATGTGTTTGATGTCACTCTGCTGTAAAGTTTCCATGCCTGGGATGGCCGTATACTTTGGAGTTACTGCCATTATTATGGCTGTGCAGTTTCATTATACAGCACTGTCTGCATCATGACCATGCTGTGTCAGCATTCCTGCATATCTAATCCCCATTGAGCAAAATCATGATAAGTAATCATATCGTTTACTGATGAGACCATCACGTTATGCTTTTTCTCTCTCATTTTTTTAACACATTGCAGTTATAGTTAACAAGTACAAATGTAAGAAATAGCATCAAATCATCTCTGACAGTCTGAATTTCATAATCATATTTTATTTTGGATATTAACTTTAAGAAATTCTCATCTATTTCAGAAGTATACCTTGTATCTCTTGCCAAACATAGATTATTGTCCTTTGTATAATATAATGTTATTCGCCTGGTTAAATATCATTCTGTGCATGTGTGACATCTTTTAGGTGTTATAGAACTTACCAGAGTGAAGTTTATCAGTGAGACATGATGTCTGTGTAAAAGAGCCACAGAGGTCTTATAAATGAAAAAAATTACCCATTTGCTGTACTTGGAATATTTAAGTTATGTTTGATTTAGTTATGAACTACATTCAGAACATGAGTTTGGGGAAGTGCTAATTTGAGTGTTCTTCATTTGTTGAGATTAATAGATGATTTGTTAGCATTGCTAAAAATATCCAGGGGGTTTCTAGGGCTTTCATTTACTTGAGGGCAGACAAGGACGTTTTCCACAGACAAATGACATTTAGGCATCCTGACAAGTCTGTATCTGAAATTACTTCACATAATGTTTAAAAATTATTGATGTTCTTCGTTCCCCATTGCTGCAGTCCTTACTATTGGGTATAGTCCGCATCCAGTCGGCCCGAATACCAGAGTATAAGGCTGACGTCGGTCAGGGCGCATTAGACTGACGTCAGTACGTCAGGGTACTAATGCGCATGACCGACGTCATATCCTCAGTCTTTTTTGCCGCGTGGTCCGATGCAGAAGCAGTTTTGCGAGTGCAGGTTGGCGTTCTGAAATCTTTCCGAAACCGGAGTTTCAGACCGAAACAGAGTTGGCTAAGTACCCCGTTGGGGAACATTTTGTTTTTTTCTTGCCTCAGTATTTTACCGGATGTCAGAAAAAGTGAATAACTGTATTTCTTGTGGGAAACAGATACCTCATAGGGATTACCATACCTTGTGTATACCTTGTTTAGGGCCTGAGCACGACGTTGTTGGTTGCCGCTCTTGTGCTAGGTTTAACAAACGCACTATTAAGAGGAGGTTAGACTGTGCCAGGTTAGTGTTTGGGAAGCGTTGCAATTATAAAATGCCGTCGGATGCTCCGACGCCCGCTTCGCCCAAGAAGCGCAAGGACAAAACAGCGAAGCCTAGGGTTGATGAACCGGCAGTCCCGGACGCCGGTTCTTTAGGAGGCTCAGTGGAGCCAGAGGTTTTGCCAGGAGTTTCCATGGAGTCCCAGGCAGAATCTTTACTGTTACAGGATGTGCCTTCTCAGGAGGTAGGCCAGGCTGAGGGGCTTCTCAGGTGACTGCTCTTCCCTCTCTTCCCAAGGTAGTTAGAGCCTCTCCTTCTGTTGCCAAAACTTCTTTGAGAGGTAGGCCTAGTTTAGCTTCAGTGGGAACTTCTCCTACCATTTCGGGTTCTGTGCCTAAGAAACATATGCTTAAAATGGCAGAAGATTTGATTACTATGATTAGAGGTTCTATGCCCCCGCCTGATAAGAGGCCTAGGGTGGAACCAGAGTTTGATTGTTTTGAACAGTGTTCAGAGGCTTCAGGGTCTTCTGGGGAAGACTTGCAGGAGTATCCTACTTATTCTGATTCTGATGTGGATGATTCCACTCCTACAGCTACTCCTCCTGAGGATTTCTCATTTTCAGAGACTCTGCATTCCATGAGGGAGCACTTTAAATGGGAAGGCCAGGATTACTCTGATTCCAGGAAAAGGCTTAGGGAATTCTTGTTTTTACCCCAGCATAGGCCCTTAGCTATTCCTCCTGTGTTGAATGTGGTGGCAGATGTTTTTGCAGAGGCTTCCCTGAACCCAGACTCTTTGCCTCCTGCTCCTGCTAAGCCTGATAGGTATTATAGGGTGCCCAAGCTCATAAGTATTTGTTTAAGAGTCCTAGGGCGGACCCAGAAACTATTTCTCAAGGGCCTAAAGGTGTTAAAGCTTCTGTGGTTAAAAATCCTGTTCCCACTGATAAAGAGGCAAGGGCTTTGGATAGGTGGGGAAAGAAAGTGTATACTTCTTCCACTCTAGCCATGAGAGCATTGAATTGTCAGTTTCACATGCTAAAATATCAGAATTACCTCCTTTCACAATTGAAATCTAAGGTGGATGCTTTGGCAGGAGGTATTGAGTGTAAAGAGTTGCTGGATTTGGTTCATGTGTCTGAACAAGTGGGTAAGCATTCTTTGCAATGTGGTTTTGATGCTGTACAGGCCTCCTCAAGGGTGGCCGCTACTAGTTCTGTTCTTCGCAGGCATGCCTGGTTGAAGGATCAGAATTTAGCTGAGCATGTTAAGACAAGGATTTTGGATGCTCCTTTACAGTCTGATGTGTTGTTTGGATCGCCTGTGGAAGCAGTTTTAAAGAAAATGGAGGACAAAGCTAAGTCTATGCAAACTGTTAAAGATTTTTGCAGGTGCAGCCACCGAAATTTAGTAGAAATTGGCCGCTAAGGGGTGGACATATCCTGCTTATGATTCCCAGTCTAGGGGTAGGTCTAGACGTGGTAGGGGCAGGGCTCAAGGTTCTTTTAGGCCTAGAACAGGGAGTTCGCCTGCTCAGACTTCTGGTGAGGGCAGGGGTCAGTCCTTTCGTAAACAGACCCAATGACCTGTCTTTTCAGCTGCCAGTAGATTCCCGTCTGGCAGCTCCTTTGGGAGGAAGACTGTCTCTTTTCAAAGAAAATTGGGATTTAATTACTCAAGACAAATGGGTGTTGGATATCATTCACCACGGTTACAGATTTTATTTCCATACAATGCCCCTTTCAAAGGCATGCCAGACGTTCCTCCTCCACAAAGAAAAGAGGCTCACAAGCAAGTTTCTCAATTACTCCAGATAGGGGCCATTCAGCCAGTCCCTGTATCAGAAAGGGGCCTAGGATTTTATTCTCGCCTGTTCCTAGTACCAAAGAAAGGGAACACGTGGAGACCAATTTTGGATTTATCTCTCCTCAACACTTTTCTGGACATTCCCAAGTTCAAGATGTTGACGTTACAACAGCTTTTACCTCTGCTGGGCAAAGATCACTGGATGGTAACTCTAGATCTCAAGGAAGCTTACCTTCATGTGCCTATCAGGCTAAGTTGCAGGAAGTATCTGCGGTTTCGAGCTGGAAATTCTCATTATCAGTTCTCTGCATTGCCCTTTGGCTTATCTACTGCCCAGAGTATTCACAAAGGTTCTGGCTCCAGTGATAGCTTACTTCAGGCTTCAAGGAATTCAAATCTATCCTTACTTGGACGACTGCCTGATTCTGGCTCAAGAAAAGGAAGACCTTGTACAGCATCTGGAACATGTTATAGCAGTGCTAAGATGCCTAGGGTATTCTGTGAACGAAATAAAGTCCAGTCTAGTACCCTCTCAAGACATGTGCTTTCTGGGTGTGAGACTGAATACAGCAGCCCAGATGGCCTTTTAACCCCGGACAAACAACAGAGTCTATCACTTTACTTCCATCAACTATCTCATCAGTCCGTGCTGACTGCAAGGACAGTCCTTCAAGCATTAGGGTTCATGGCATCTTGTCTTCTGGTGCTTCCCAATGCCAAACTGCATATGAGGAAGCTACAATGGTATCTCAAAATGTATGGACACAGCACTGCCAGGATTTGGACACTGTCATTCAAATAATACCTTGCCTTCAAAAAGAATTTTTGTGGTGGGCTCAGGAATGTCACCTAAACAAGGGACTCTCTGTGACCCGGCCAGAGGCGAGTCAGATTTTAACGACAGATGCCTCGGACATTGCTTGGGGAGCTCATCTAAATGGAAAGTGGATACAAGACAAGTGGCCTGCCAGACTACTGCATCTACATATCAACATGAAGGTGATGTTAGCAGTCCAGTTTGCATTAATGGCTTTCAAGGAGTTACTTCTTCCAGGGCAGGTGTTGATTCTAACAGACAACACAACTGTCATGTGGTACATCAACAAGCAAGGGGAACACATTCTTATCCTCTATGCAGGCAAGCAATGATTTTATGGGAGACTGCGCTAAGCTTGCAACTAACTCTTCAGGCAAGGTTTCTGCCAGGAGCACAGAACTCCTTAGCAGATGTGTTAAGCAGACAAATCATGGATCCCCACGAGTGGAAACTGGATCTTCATGTATTTCAAAATTGACAGTGTCATGGGGAACTCCAGACATAGATCTGTTCGCTTCTCCACTAAACCACCAGCTGCCACAGTATTGCACAAAGGGGTTTCATCACACAGCTTGGAAAGTGGATGCTCTGTCTTTCAGTTGGAAAAACCTTCATGTGTATGCCTTTCCTCCTCTACCTCTTCTTCCAAAGGTACTATTAAAGGTCAGACAAGACAGGCCAAGGATGATTTTGATAGCTCCAGATTGGCCTCGCAACACTGGTACCCACTACTACGGAGTCTGGTAAGGAAGCCTCCATGGCCTTTGCCTCTGATTCCTCATCTATTGTCTCAGCAGGATGGTCATCTGCTCAATGTCAAGCTTCACTCTCTTCATCTAACAGCCTGGCATATTCTGTGTTGAAACACAGCAGGTCTCAACTTCCTCAACAAGTTTTAAATGTGATTATGGAAGCTAGAAGACCTAGTACAAGGAAAGTGTACGAAAAAATGGAAGAGATTTTTATTTTGGAGTACAGCAAAGAATTTGCAGGTTTCTGAGCCTAATTTGAGTGCGGCTCTTCAATACCTTACTGAGTTATTGGACTAAGGTTTGTCCTTCTCTTCTATTAAGATTCATGCTGCAGCGATTTCAGCTCACTATGATTGTGACCCACCATTGTTTTCGCATCCTTTGTTCAAGCAGTTTCTTAGAGGGGCAAAGAATATAAGACCCCACGAGCTCCTACTCCTGCTTGGGATCTCAATTTTGTGTTGGAAAACTTACTCTACAACCTTTTGAGCCTCGGCTACTGCTGAATTGAAATACTTGTCATGGAAGACTGCTTTTCTGTTGGCTATTACTTCTGCAAGAAGGGTGTCTGAGTTGCAGGCCCTTATGGCAGTAGAGCCATTTTGATTTTCCATAAGGATAGGGTATCATTACGCACTAATCCTTCCTTTATGCCTAAGGTGGTTTCTAGTGTGGCTTTAAACCAGACTATTCATTTGCCTACTTTTTATGCAGACCCCCAAGATAAAGGGGAAAAGATTTTGCACACTTTAGATGTACACAGGCAATTGCGTTATTATTTAAGCAGGACTAAGGATTTTAGGCAGTCTCAGCAGTTGTTTGTTTCTTTTGCTTTGAGTTCGCAGGGCAAGCCTGTGTCAAAACAAACTATTTCTAGGTGGATTGGCTTTTGCATTGCATTTTGTTATTCCCATCATGGCAAGGAGATTCCAGCTGGGATTAGGCCTCATTCCACTAGGGCTGCTGCCACTACAACAGCATTTCTAAGGGGGGTGGCAACTAAGGATATTTTGGAAGCAGCTACTTGGAGTTCAGTGCATACTTTCTCTAAGCATTATCACCTTCCTATCTACTCTAAGTCTAGGGCTGGTTTTGCCACAGCTGTTTTGCAAGGCATGTTATCAGCTCCTGCTTCTTTATGATTTGCCAGCCTCCCTTACCTCTGCTTTGGGATTCTACCCAATAGTAAGGACTGCAGCAATGGGGAAAAGAACATAGTACAGTTTTGTACCTACCATAAATGTAGATGTTCGAGGATCCCATTGCTGCAGTCCAATTTACCCTCCCTCCTTCCCCTCTGTGTTTAGGGGTGGTTGTGTAGGTGAGGTTTCATGCTTATATTTTTTGTATATGTTCTTGTATATCTTGTACATATTTTTGGTGCAGGTATTTTGGGCCTTGTCTTTTAGGGTCTTCTGACATCTGGGGCAAGAAAAGACTGAGGATATGACGTCGGTCATGCGCATTAGTACCCTGACGTACTGACGTCAGTCTAATGCGCCCTGACCGACGTCAGCCTTATACTCTGGTATTCGGGCCGACTGGATGCGGACTATACCCAATAGTAAGGACTGCAGCAATGGGATCCTCGAACATCTACATTTATGGTAGGTACAAAACTGTACTTTTCTTTCCAATAGTTTAGAGGTTCATGTGTTTTTTGTCAAAGTTACAACCTACTGGCCATCGAGAACCTTGGTTCCTCTTACCCTGTGTTAGTATTTTCTGTCGCTCAAGTACTTACTGATGTTTTAAAATACTGTAACTTGCTTTTAATGCTATCAGAAGTGATACTTTATTATAAACTGTTGTAGCTGTTAGGTAGTAAATTTGTACTGATCTTTTCTGTTTTTATATTAATTGGCAAGTTAATGGATTTTTTGTTGGCCTTTTCATTTTACATACAAGTTGCAAACCTTAGACATGGCCTTATACCCCAAGCACAGTAGTGAGTAGTCTGTAGGGTACAGATAACTGAAATATTTCCTATAATCTGTCATTGTAGGTCATATTTTCTAATCTTCTGTTTTCTTTTGTTAAAAATCTCTTTGCTTGATGAGTCAGGTAGTTTGTTTCTGTGATAATTGACTAGATCAGAGATATTTCTAGAGGTGCCATGACTTCTCACAATCTACTTGCAATGCCTTTGAGTATCAGGTTTGCTGTAGAATGAGCCTTTCTGACTTTGGTCGCAATGCAATGATTAAACTTTATTTTCTCTTATGAATTCTAAGTCCTTTATCCCAATGTCAAACAGTGTTTCCCTGTTAAATCTTTTTTTCTCAAATGTTAACCAAAGAGAAAGGTGACGGGCTGACCAGAAAGCTACACAGAAATGGTGGAACCAGGACATAAAATAACAGTATGAAATATTTTTTAGAACATTTTTATACTGTGATTTTATGCCCGGTTCCTCCATTTGTGTTTAGCACGCTAGTTAGCCTGCCACCTTTCTCTTTGGTTTATAGTTTCACATTCAGGTGGTTTGCCCTTTTTTTGGTTACTTTTTTTCCTCAAATGTGTTGGGCCTAAATTTAGTAACATGCCAGTGTGTGTTCAGTCAGAACTGATTAAATAACTACAGCAACATCCAGTAATAAACATATTTGTAGTCATTAACTTGTAATTACAAATCTTGCAGTTTTACAAACAACGCATTTTCACTCTTTGTTTTTACTTAATAAACCATGGGTTAAACAAGCAATACCAGCTTGAATCCTGTTTTCTTGTCTTGGTAAGAATGCAAGGTGAACTTTAACACAGATCTTACATTAGTATTTATGACAACAGTTTGAGCACGTCATATGCTGTTATTGTTTCTGTACAACTGGTTTTCCTTCTTTTTTTTGTTTGTATATGTATATGTGTGTGTATATACATACATATATATATATATATATATATATATATATATATATATATATATATATGTATATATATATATATATATATATATATATATGTGTGTGTGTGTGTGTGTGTGTGTGTAAATATGTATATAGATATATACAGTGGATATAAAAAGTTTACACACCCCTGTTAAAATGCCAGGTTTTTGTGATATTAAAAAAAAAGAGACCACAATAAATAATTTTAAAACTTTTCCCACCTTTAATGTGACCTGTAACCTGTGCAGTTCAATTGAAAAACAAATCTGTCATGGGAAAAATATAAAACATAAAAAAAAGTACAATACGCTAGTCGCATAGGTGTGGACACCCTTAAACTAATACTTTGTTCTGTGTGCACACCCTTAAACTAATACTTTGTTGAAGCACCTTTTGATTTAATTACAGCATTCAGTCTTCTTGAGTAGTAGTCTATCAGCATGGCCCATCTTGTCTTGGCAATAATTGCCCACTCTTCCTTGCAAAAGCACTCCAAATCTCTCAGATTGCAGGGGCATCTCTTGTGCATAGCCTTCATCAGGTCACCCCACAGATTTTCTATTGGATTTAGGTCTGGGCTCTGGCTGGGCCATTCCAAAACTTTAATTTTCTTCTAGTGAAGCCATTCTTTTGTTGATATGGATGTATGCTTGGGGTCATTGTTGTGTTGAAAGGTGAAATTCCTCTTCATCTTTAGCTTTCTAGCAAATGACTGAAGGTTTTGTGCCAAAAGTGACTGGCATTTGGAACTGTTCATAATTCCCTCCACCTTGACTAAAGCCCCAGTTCTAGCTGAAGAAAAGCAAACCCAAAGCATGATACTGCTTACCACCATGCTTCACTATGGGGATGGTGTTTTTTTGGTGATGCGAAGTACTGTTTTTGAGCCAAAAGTACCTTTTGGAATTGTAGCTAAAATGTTTTTTTGGTGATGCGAAGTGCTGTTTTTGAGCCAAAAGTACCTTATCAGACCATAACACATTTTCCCACATGCTTTTGGGAGACTTGATATATTGTTCTGCAAATTTTAGCCAGGCCTGGATGTTTTTCTGTGTAAGAAAAGGCTTCCATCTTGCAACCGACCCCAAAGTCTAGACATATGGAGAATACGGGAGATTGTCACGTGTAGTACAAAACCAATACTTGCAGAAATTCCTGCAGCTCCTTTAGTAGTGTTGTTGGTCTCTTGGCAGCCTCCCTGACCAGTTTTTGTCTTGTCTTTTCATCAATTTTGGAGGGACATCCAGTTCTTTGCAATGTCACTGTTGTCCCATATTTTCTCCACTTTTTGATGACTGTCTTCACTGTTTCATGGTATATCCAGTGCTGTGGAAATTTTTTTACCCTTCTCCTGACTGATACCTTTCAACAGTGTGATCCCTTGGATGCTTTGTAAGCTCTCTGCGAACCATGGCATTTGCTGTATCGGGTAACTGAGTAAATGTCAGGAAAATCCGACTAAGACAGCTGAACTTTATTTGGGGTTAATCAGAGTCTTTTTAATTGATGGCAGGTGTGTACCAAAGAAGAATGAATGCTATAATTAAATCAAAAGGTGCTTCAACAAAGTATTAGTTTAAGGGTGTGCTCACACAACAAAGTATTAGTTTAAGGGTGCGCACACTTATATAAGCAGCGTAATGTATGTTTTTTACTTTTTATATTTTTCCCCTAACAAATTTGTTTGTTTTTCAATTGAATTGTACAGGTTATTGGTCACATTAAAGATGAGAAAAGTTATGAAATTATTTATTGTGGTCTCATTTTTAATATCGCAAAAACCTGGCATTTTAACAGGGACGTGTAAACTTGTTATATATCCACTGTATATATTTGTGTGCGCATGTGTGTGTGTGTGTGTGTATGTGTATATATATATATATATATATATATATATATATATACATATATATATATATACATATATATATATATATACATATATATATATATATATACACACACACACACACACACACACACTTGCTCTCTCTCAGACATGCATGTACATAAAAATATATGTGTAAACTTTATGTAATTATTTCGGGCAAGGATCGTGTCTAATACATGTAGCTTTTATTGGATAGTTGAGTGGCCAGCGCTGCTGTTTAACTATAAGTATATTCATGTATATGCATGACCTGTGTAAATTCCCTGTTATGTTACTGTGACATCTGATACGATCTTGTCATTTTCATTCATTCTTCAACTGTTGGGTTCGGATACAAGACTCAGATCTGACTTGGCTGCTTCTTCTAGATGATGGGATCCTAGAACTCTTGAGCGGCTCCCTTTACCCATAATGCCCCACCAGCTTAACACACCCCATATCACATTTGTCACCAGTGGGTTCAGACGTGGATTCCTAACTCTTTAGCATTTCGGTGTAATTTTCAGAATGACTCTTTTTTAGGGGGTT
Organism: Protopterus annectens; assembly: GCF_019279795.1. NCBI lineage: Eukaryota > Metazoa > Chordata > Ceratodontiformes > Protopteridae > Protopterus > Protopterus annectens. The sequence continues at coordinate 536,930,818 of NC_056746.1, forward strand.
TTTGTGAGTTATTACTTCTTTTGTTATTTTACCTGTTCTTTTCCTCCCTCCCATAAAATACTTCTTTTAGTTTCTCGGAACTGAGTTATTGTTTTTTTTTTCAGTAATTTTGCTTAACATTGTTGGTATTCACTTGTACTCCTGGAGTACCTTTTTCTACCATTGTTATTAGTTTTTTTCTTCTTTACCTCTCTCTTTTTCTTCCTTAAAAAAAAAGAAGAAAAGAAAAGGTTTGTTTGAATGTTGGTTTAGCTAGATAGAGTATTTTTGTTGTAACTTGGCTTTCTGCTAAAAAGTAGTGCCCCACACCAGCCCCCTGTCAAGGTATTAAAAAAGTCAGATTCGTCGGTACTGGGTCTGACACCTTGTAGTGCAAGATCACCTCAGATCTATATGCCTCCACTGCCATTGAATCTGATTTCATCCAGGCTCCCTTCTTCATTCCTAGAGGAGTCGCTTTGAAAGCATTCTAGACCGCCTTCTACCACCTCCATTCTTTGGTCCTCCAGAAGCCTTTCCGAAGCAGATGTAGACAGGATGATGAGGAAGATCCTCAGAGCACAGATACAGATAGGGGTCCTTTCACCTCCTACCCCTTCTGGGCCTGAGAGCCATTTACTGACCACTTTCCCTTTGATTTCTCCTTCTCTGATTTCTCCTTCTGTTTCAGAGCCATCAGATCCAAAATTCCTGGGAATGTCTTCTTCAGATCTGAAGATTGTCTGTTTAACTCCAGCGGTTCCCCTGAGTTGACCAGCACTGAGTATCTTGGAGCCGGAAAACTGTTGGAGCCGAAGCATTGGTGCTGGGTCTGAGGTCTTGGAGTTGACTCCAGAGCGTTTAGAGCCATTTATTCCTTTTGAAGCTTTGGTGTTGGATAGCTTAGGTTCAACTCCCTCATCAAGTGTAGTGCTGATGGTGCTGCAGGAGCCGATGATCGGGGAGATGTCAGGTTCGGATCCATTGATTTCTATGTCTCCTAGATGTTCTCCTTTTGAGATGGTGGAGAGGAAGAACAGACATCCCTACCCCAATTTGATCAGTCAACTTTACCTCATACTGTTGTGTGTCCTGAGCCATGATCATCACTTCCACTTAGCCAGCCTGAGCAAGCCTCCAGTCAGTCCTTCAGGGCATTATCATCTCTTGTGATACTTAGCCAGAATACCCCAGTGAGGAAGTCCCTCGTAAGAGAACATACAAAAGGAGGCACTTAGATTCCACACTAGAATCTCTCACAGAACACACTGATTGTGATGAAAAGGGAGTGGTCACCAAATCAACACCTGACGACGTCTCTTCTTGAGACATCCTGAAGCTCCTAAATCAAAGTGATGGTTGGTCTTCCAGTAGCCCCTCCCAAGAGGAGTTGGTGTTTCTGGAGGCATTTGGGCCTGGCCCATCTACTTCCTGGGTGACCCTCTACCCGGCCAATGAACTTGTTGACCTCATTTTTCAGTGGGCATGGAAGGAGCCGGATACAGTTGAATCAATTCCTAAGAGATCAGATAATCAAATAAGTGCCCCTCCTAAAGACCGTGTGCATTGGAGTAAGGGAGTCCCTGTTGATGCCATGGTTGTTCTTGCAGGTACAAGAAAGGAACTAGCAAAGCAGAGTTCCTCTGTCCATCCCCCTAACAGGGAGTTTAGGGAGTTGGGCAGATTTGGGAAGCATTTCTGTGCTTCAGCAACCTTTGCATTTAGGTCACTGAATTATTTCACAGATTTTACAAGACTGCAAAGGGATTTGATCAAGAAGCTTATCAAATCTCTTTCTGGGCCTATGTCCACTGAGGATGGAAACAGAATCTCCTCACAGCTGGCTACCCTCCATTCTATCTCTAATTTGTCCATGAGGTTGATTCTCCCATGCTGGGGAAGATGCCTTATTGGTGGCTGTGAAATTATGTGACTTTGCAGAACAATTTAAGTCTTTTTTCATCAATGCGCCCTTTGATGAATCTTTCCTTTTTGACCCCAATGTTAAAGATACACTCTCCAGGTGTGAAGAGGAGGGAAAGACCCTATCTGACGTGGGTGTACACTTTTCTACCCTTCAAAGGCGCTTCTGTAGGAACCAAGGAGGTGGTAGAAAGATGTAGTTTAAAAAAATCCCAGGGTCCTTTCCAGATGTCATGTGGAGACAGTTCCCCCCCCCAGGGGCAGAGGGGGAACTCAAATGGAAGATGATGCCCTCATGGCAGAGGTGGTCCACAGAATCTGGGATCTAGTAATTCTTTCTCAGATAGGCCCTATCAGTGCTCCTCAAAGGAGGCCCACTATCCCTCTCTGGAGACATTCAGGGGCTGTCTGTCCCTGCACCAGAGAGCCTGGTAAACCATCACAAAAGATTCATGGGTGCATAGGATTACATCCAGATGTTACACCATACCATTTTCCCTGACCCCTCCAACATTTCTGAAAAGAGAGTCATCCAAGAGGTCCCCCAAACCCTAGAGGGTCTGGAACCTACTCAAGAATCTTTTTAGTGACAAAAAAGACAGGGGACACCAATTCTGGATTTCAGCAAATTAAACCAGTTCATGTAGCATACAGAGTTGCAGATGGTCATGCTTCAGTCCATTCTTCCCCTTCTGCAGAAGGACAGTTGAATTCCAGTCTGACTGACACTTCAGGTTTTGGGTTCCAGGCAGCAGATATTACCCTTTTTCCACTGACCAAATTTCATATGAGAATTCTTCAATGGACTGTGTTGACTCAGTGGTCCATTCTGTAACATCTATTATCCATGCCAGTCAAGATCACTCAAGCTTGTAAAAGATATCTTCTGTGATGGATTCATTCAAACCAGCTCCACAAAGGCTGTCTCTTTGCTCTTCCCCTCTACAAGGCCATGGTGCATCCATGCCAGTCAAAATCACTCAAGCATGCAAAAGATATTTTCTGTGGTGGATTCATTTAAACCAGCTCTATGAAAGCCATCCCTTTGCTCTTCCCCTCCTCAAAACCATGGTGACCACAGATGCCTGCCAGCCTGGGGGGGGGGCACTTATTAAAAAGGACAATCGAAGGTATGTAGTCCTCGTCGAGGTCCAGACGCATATCAGTGTCCTGAAGGTGAGAGCTGTACTGCTAACGTTGCAGGCCTTTCAGGGCATTCTCCCATGCAGGACAATTGCAGTTCAGATGGACAGCATGTCAGTTGTCTGGTACTTCAGCAAACTGGGAGAAGCAAATCTCGCCCTCTTTGTCGAGAAGCTATGACAGTAGGGCAATGGGTGATCCCTTCGGTTTGCTTTCTAAATCCAGGGAAATCCAACAAGATTGTAAACAAAATAAGCAGGTCCATTCTGATGTCTCATGAGTGGTCCCTCAATGTTGAAGTGGCAAAGAAAATTTTCCGTCAGTGGGGCCAGCCATACTGCAGTCTTTTTGCTTTTTCCCTCAACAACAAGTGCAGCAGTTTCTTTGTCCTTATCCCTCCACCGGGGGAGTCACCGAGAGATGTGGTTAATGATTGGTGCTCTGGTCTCCTTTATCTTTCCATCCTTGCCACTAATTTCCAAGTTTCTTTGGAAAGCAGTTTAGTTCAATACACAGTTATCCTCATTGCACCCTTTTGGCCAAGTCAGATTTGGTTCCTTTTTCAGTGGCCTCATCTTTAACAGAGACCAAATGGCTTAATGGTTAAGGTCTTCATCTCCCATGCACAAGGTACAAAGTTTGATCCTGGCCTCTGGCCAATGCCTGTTTAGAGTTTGCATGTTCTCCCTGTGTCTCCGTGGGGTTTCTTCCATGTCCAAAAAATATACTGAGTGTTTCCATCTCAAACTCACCAATGAATGGAGCTGTGGGTAGCTGCTCAGACTCTACATGTTGCCCTGTAGGGGGAAGAGTTGTACAGACCAACATCTTTGGGCATCTGCTGCACTGTGGTGTGCAGTATCTTCAAGATAGGAGAAGATCACAGACTGCGCACAATGGCAGGGCTAGTCACTCGGTGTAAAATATGACTCTAGGTGATTTGGTCATGTTGACTAATGTTGCCAAAAATGGGCATGGGTAGTTACCAGTGATAATTGGGTTGAGGACCCGGCCTCCTGTGACACACGCCAGGGACCCTTGCTAACGGTGGGAGGGGTGTATGTGCCCTTGCTGGCTAGTGTGTGCCCACCATAAATCCTAGCAGCCTTGGGTCAATAAGCTACTGGCTGGCCAGTGTCTAGTTGCCCATCCTGGGTTACATAGAATAGCTCTTTTGAGCAAAAGCTGGACATAAAACCAACCAATCTTCCAAACATGAACTGAGAATTGCTACGTTTAATGTAGGTTCACTGACACGATGCAGTTTGGAAGTGGAGGACATGATGATACGGAGGAGGCTGGATATCCTATGTATCCAAGAGATGAGGTGGAAGGGTATTGCAGCAAAGCCACGTAGCTTGGGATCCAGACTCTGCAGAAATGGTGTAGAAACTGTGGTGAGAGAGAGAGAGGCTTCATAAGGCAATGAGGGATATCATGAGAATTAATGACAGATTCATGGCAATCAGACTCCAGTGTAATGATAGGGCGGTATTCATTATCTCAGCCTATGCCCCACAGCAGGGTTGTGATAGTGAGGAAAAGAGTGCATTCAGACAGCAGTTGCAGGACCTACTAGATAAAGCAGGACAACATGAATTGGTGTTGATAATGGGTGACTTGAATGCACATATCGGGACAGACAGAGAGAACAGGATATGAGGACTGCCTTGGTCCACATGGGTGGAGCAACAGGATTAAAGAAGGAGAAGCCATTCTAGACTTCTGTCTGGCAAATGGCTTGATAGTAGCCAACACATGGTTCAGAAAGTGAGACAATCACAAGATCACGTACAAGAATAGCCAACATGCAACTCGGGTAGACTTCCTCCTAGTAAGGAAAAGTCACTGGGGTAGAATCCATGATTGCATAGTCATCCCCAGTGAAACAGTTGGCCCACAGCATAAGCCACTAGTTGCTACAATCAGCTGCAAGCAGTGGTCAGAGAAGGTTCTAAAGTCAACAGAGACCAGGCTGAAGACCTGGAAGTTGACTGGAGAGAATGTACAGCAGTTCCAAGGAATTACTCAGGTCTGTAGTACCTCAAGAAGAAGAAATAGGTGGAGTTGAAGAAGAGTAGCATCACCTAAAAACAGCAAGTGTTAGGACTACAAAAAAGATATGTGGCCGAGCCAGGTATGGAAATAAGGTACATAAGGAAAGCTGGTGGTGGAATGCAGAAGTCCAAGAAGTCGTCAAAAGAAAGGAGGAGTGCAGGAAGAAGTGGTAGATAGAAAAGACTGATCAGGCTAGGAAGGACTACTAGTTGGCTAACAAAGAAGCTAAGAAAGAAGTTGCAATAGCACAGAATAGGGCATCGGAGGCACTTTACCAGCTTCTGGAAAGTGACTCAGTAAGGGGCACAAAGAAACTATATCAGGTTGCAAGGCAAAGACAGAAAGAAAAAAAAGATAGTCAGACATCCTTCATAATGGATGCCAGCAACAACCTTCTCACCAGTCCACAGGATGTCAGAGTCAGATGGAAGGATATTTCCAACAGCTTCTGAATGAAGAAAACCCCACAGAAGCTGTACTGCCCTAGAAACCACCTACTTTGAGAGAAGAAGAGGAGCCCACCTTAGAAGTAAGAACAGCACTAAGGAAGATGAAGTTAGGGAAAGTAGCAGGCTCAGATGAGGTCACAGCAGATATTATAAAGATGCTGGGTGAGATTGGGGAGAAATAGCTCCTGAGGGTGCTAACAGTAGTGTGGAGAGAAAGGCATATCCCAGGTGACTGGAGAATAAGCATACTTGTGCCAGTGTACAAGAACAAAGGGAGCATCCACAACTGTGGGCAGTACAGAGGCATCAAACTCCTACTACATTGCATGAAAGTTCTGGGGAAGGGTGATTGCTAAATGGATACGCAGAGTAGTAGAATGTAAAATGGGACATGAGCAGTTCGGATTCAGATCAGGATGTAGCACAATTGACCCGATGTTTGCATTGAGACATATATTTGAGAAGAAGCTAGAGATGAGGAGAGTCCAACTGGGCATTCCTAGACTTGGAGAAAACATATGACAAGGTCCCATGAAAGCTGATCTGGGCAGTACTGCGGTGGTTTGAAGTCCCAGGAACATTGGCAGAATTAGTGCAAGCTATGTATAAGGACCCAGTGACTCAAGTACCTACAGCGTTTAGCCACACAGAGGGGTTCCCAGTGGGAGTGAGTGTACACCAGGGTTCAGCTCTGAGCCCACTGCTGTTCATACTGGTGATAGACTACATTAGCAAACAGGTTGGAGGGGACAGATTAACAAAGCTGCTATATGCAGATGATGTGACAGTACAGGCAGACTCTGAGCTAGAACTTCAGCAAAGGATAGGAGAATGGAATGCAAATCTGAAGGCACATGGGATGAAACTAAACACATATAAGATGGTGGTAATGGCAGCAAATTGGAGATATCAGAAGAAGCTGAAAATAGACAGAAAGGAAGCTAGTGGAGCAGGTAAACGGCTTCAGCTATCTTGGAGGGGTGGTTGAGAAGAAGGGTGGTCAGAATGAAGAGGTCAAAGCTAGATCAGAGGGGGTGCAGCCAACTGCAGGTATAGTCTATGACAGTAGAATGCCAAAGAAGCTGAAAGATAAAGGTGTACAAGACAGTGGTGTGACCAGTACTGCTGTATGGTACAGAAACCTGAGCAGTAAAGGCAGAACAGTTGAAGAAGCTAGAGGTGATGGAAATGAAGTGCCTGAGAAAGGTGGTAGGATGACACTGTGGTACAGACGAATAAATGAGGACATGAGAGCAGAAACCAAAGTAGCTCCAATTGCAGAAAAGATCAAAGAGAACAGATTACAGTGGTTTGGGCACATGTGTAGAAAAGCAGAAGACAATCTGGTGAGGAAGATTTGGGATAGACAGGAAGAAGGTAAGAGGAAATGAGGATGTCCAACAAAGAGGTGGATGGATTGTGTGAAAGAAGATCTGCGACAGTCAGGCATGAGTGTTGAAGAAAGCAGGAGTGTAGCAATGAATTGAGACAGTTGGCGACAGTTAACACGATACCCCGACCTCATGTAGAAAAAAACGGGAAAAAGGGGGCTGCTGATGATGATGTGATCATCATCTTCAACATCCACCATGGATTCTGGATCCAGTTCCAGACACTGTCTCTCACCTAATAGGTATGACTCACCAGGACAATGGGAAAAAGAGGGCTGATGATGATGTTGATCATCATCTTCAACATCCACCATGGTTTCTGGATCCAGTTCCAGACTTTGTCTCTCACCTAATAGGTATGACTCACCGAGACATATCTGGCCTCAAGTTGACCACATGGTTTCTCCAGTTCCACTGATTGCTAGATAGCCCAGGCTGTCCTCCCCAATCCTTCACATTTTGTTGTCTTCTCATAAAGCTTCTACCTACAGATATCTAGAACAGTAAATGGAAAAGATGTGTCTTTTGGGCCATAAGCAAAGACTTGGACCCTTTTTCAGCACCTGTTCCAGTGATCCTTGAATTCTTGGGTTCAAGCTTCAATGAAAGAGCTAGTTTCTCGACAGTTAAAGTTAAATTGGCTGCCATTTCTAACTTCCACCTGGACGAAAATAACTCTACCTTAACATCTTCTAACATATGCAAGGCCGTTCTCAAAGGAGTCTTTTTGCATAGACCTCCTTTAAAAGATCCTTCTTCACTTTGAGATTTAAATATAATGCTTCACACCTTAATTCAGTTCCTCTTTGAACTTTTGGCCAAAGCTTACCCTAAAAGGGTGCAATTAGTTGTCTGATGAAGTTCTGAAGTGTTGGAATGAAAAGTGCTTATTTGTTTGCATTAAAGTATTTGGTTTTATATTTTTGATCTTGGGTCTGTGGCCTTTTGGACTGTTGTCGTTTGGTTCTAAGTTTGTCTCTGCCTTTTGAGTTGTGGTTCTAAAGGAAAACCATTTTCTAGTGGCTATCACATCAGCCAGAAAGGGTATCTGAACTCCAGGCTCAGTCTTCAAAGCCTCATTATCTAATTTTTCACAAAGACAAGGTGTCATTGTGAACTAACGTGTCCTTTTCACCTAAGGTAAGTTTTGAGATAAATATTAACCAGGTCATTAATCTCCCAGTTTTCTTTCCAGATTTTTCAAACAAAGGAGAATACATGTTACATATGTTGGCTGTGCATAGATAACTTCATTTCTGTCTTCACAGAACCATTGACTTTAGGAAATCTGACCAGTTATTTCCTTTTCTCCTACCAAACTAGGCAAAGTTACAAAGCATTATAAGCAAGTAAGTTACACAGTTATGCGGGTGCATGTATGTGGTATTATCAGTGAGAGAATCTATAATTAACTAAACAATCGTGTTACCATCATCAGAGCTGTTCTAGTACCCATTGTCTCAACTCTGATTTGAGGAGCCAAAAAAAAAAAAAAAAAAAAAAAAAGGTCTTCAGTCTGCTTGAAATTGTAGCATACAACCTGCTACAACTGTTACAAGCAGTTTTCTACATTTACTATACCATTTTCAACCCACAATCACACACAAAGAGATTCAGTGATTCATTTGGTAACTCCTTCTCTTCTGCTAGTTTTGTCTGTTTCTCCTATGTCAGACAAAAAGTCTTGTACCAACTTCCAACTTGGCTTTTTCCAAGGTGCAGTCCCCCATCCTTTGAATGCATGTTATGTGCAAAGGATTGCTGATATTACTCTTCTAAGGTGCAGTCCCCTATCCTTTGAATGCATATAATGCACAAAGGATTGTTGATATTACTGGTTCTTTGTCCCTCTTACCCCACCACGTAACTGCAACCCTGTCTTGCTTCTGTTTTCGTTTATGGCTCTTTTTCAGACTGTGGTGGTGGTGCTGCGGTAGTGTTGTCGCCTCACAGTTAGACGTTGCCCATTCAATTCTCAGTTAGAGTGTCTTCTGTGTGTCGACATGCATGAATGGGGCGTTCCTTTGTTGAAGGTTGTGCGTTAGGCCCGGCAAGCCAGCACGTAAAAATCTACTGCCAATCATTAGCGGACCGGAGTTCCGCTGTGGCGACCCCTAACCGGGAAAAGCCGAAAGACACAAACATACCACTGATTTTTCAACTTCTTTCTCAAAAATAAGGATAAGGAAATACCTGAAAAGTAAGGACTCTGGTGTGATGATGTGAGGTATTGCCATCTGTGCCAGGGAGAATAGGGAGGTGCATGTGTAACATATGCCAGCATATGTTGTGGATAGTTTTGTCTCATTTGACTATCGCACTGACTTGTACAGAGCTTGTGTTAAAATGTATCAGCAGTGTTTTTATAACTGATTAAATGTATATGTTTAAACAAAGAATTCTGGAAGGGAAGAGTAGATGTTTTTGAAATTGTTCTATAGCTTTCAGACACTGCAGCATATCTTAGCAAAGCTCTGAGTGTGTATTGTACCAGAGTCAGGTGATCAAATGTGATGTCATTTTATAACCAGCACTGAGAGGATGGAACTTGCACAGCAGCTTGTTTTGTTTTCTTTCGAACCTGATATAAAAATCTATGACAGTTATCACAGACAGTTCAGCTGAGTTCAGTTCAATGTTAGTTAGCTCATCATCTTGCCTTGTGGAAGTACGTATCTCAGCACCTAATCTTGCCTTGCTGTATTAATTCATTTAGCTGGGGAACAGTCAGTCATTAAACTGTCAGGAAATACACTGAGATTAGTTAAATATTATTTTTCTGTATCTGTTTGAATCTCTCCAACTGTGTTATTTTTATTTCTTCTGTGATTGAAACTCTGCTGTTTATTGTGCTTAGATATTTAGTATTTTCATGTTTTGTATTTTATTATTTGTTGTTAAATATTTTTTTATACCTTTCATTGTGACTGGTCTTTTACAGAATACTTTTAACATCTTGAGAGTACTTGTGCTTATTTTAACAATGCCTTGGCCACTCTGAAAAGCCTTGCTTACACTCTACCATTTACAATAGTATTGATTTTACTCAGTATAATTGGATATTCTTGTAAGAGCCTTAGAGTGGTTGACTGGTGGCAGTGGGGTTCATAGGTTTGTGCTAGGCTATCGGCCCTAGGGCCTATACAAGCCTAGCCATAACAATTCCCTGGCTATTTCTTCCCACAGTATTTACTTCCCTGGATCCCTGTCTAGCAGGGTGACTGACGTGATCCTAAGGTGAATTTTCTATCTCCCATCTAGTCGTCAAGGTTACTTTTGAAGAGGGCCAAAGAAGCGCTCTGCTTGACATGTATGGGCAGTCTATTCCATAGTCTGGGGAGTCTCTGGGTCAGGAACCTATCCCTCCAGCATATTTTGTTCATTGTAATGACAAGGTTTAGATCCCTGGAGCTTGTCTCTCTGTGGGATTGGGATTTCATTAAGTGTAGCATGTCCAACAACTCTGGGTTTGACATGGCCTTGTATGTTAAGCAGAGATTGCCTCTGAGTAGACGATATGTGACAGAGTATAGGTGGAGTTTTTTTTTAGACGGTCAGCATAGGGCATCTGCTTTAGGCCTGTGATTTTTAGTGAGGTATTTCTGTGACCTTTACAGTTGTTTCAGATGTCTTGAGAGGTACATACCAAATGGGACGTTGTATTCTATAATGGGTCTAATGAGGGATGAGTGCAGTGGGACAATGACTTCCCTTTTTCTGGATGAAAAGCCCTTATTGATGAGGTGTGCCACATAGAAGGACTTCCTGACTGTTGTGGCGATGTGGTTATCAAAGGTGAGACCACTGTCCACCTGTGTCCCTAAGTCTCTTATCACACTTTTGGTGTTTAGTGTACTGCCACCTTTGTGGTAATTCACGGGTACATGTTTTTTCCCAAAGGGGATAACCATACATTTCTTGGCATTGAGCTTGAGCCCATGGCTCTGGCACCAAGCATCTGTTTCTGTAATGCCCTTTTGTAGAATATCCACATAATTTGGGGATTCAATAATGGCTCCCAGTTTGCAGTAATCTGCAAATTTTGTTAGCCAGAGTCCCTTAGTGTTGGCCTGTACTTCAGAGAAGTAGATGCCAAACAAGAGCGGTCCAAGGACTGAACCCTGAGGTACTCCACTTGTCACTTGTCTGGAGCTGGATTTGGAGTCAGCTACTTTTACAGTGTGGGTTCTGTCAGTAAGCCAGTTGGCAACCCATCGGGTGACGTAGGGATTAATGCCCAGTTAGCAAGTTTATCTATGATTCCAGAGTGGGGGATGGTGTTGAAGGCCGTGGCAAGGTCCACATAGGCTGTGTGGACCATCTTACCCTTGTCCACGGCTCTGGAGACTGATTTGAAGAAGTCAGGCAAGTTCAGGAGACAAGATTGGCCCTTCACGAGCCCAAACTGCAGGGGGTCCAGTTTTTGAGGGTTGCCAATGTCTTTGTTTATAAGTTCCATGATAATACGTTCAATGGCCTTACATATCAGGCTCGTCAGACTGATGGGGCAGTAGTTCTCGGGATCCAAGGTGGATCCCGCCTTGTGGAGTGGGATAACTGTAGCTGTGCGCCGCTCAGTGGGCATGAAGCCTGAGGTGAGGCTATGATTAAACATGACACTTAGATGAGGTGCCAGTTCATTTTGTAGTTCATGTAGTACGCAGCCTGGGATGTTGGCTGGTCCCATGGATGCTGTATTCTTAGCTTTGGAGAGTGTGTTTTTTCACCTGTGTGGCCATTATTACTGGAATTTGGCAATCTTTCGGTATTGAGATGGGCCCTATAGGTGGTGAGAGTTGGGTGAAGTTTGCACTGAATCGATCTGCCAGGATATTGGCAGTATCCTTGGGATCAGTATATTTAATGCTATTCTGTTGTAGCTCAGAGCAGATCTGAGCATTGCCGTTTAGTTTCTTGACATAGCTGTAGAACGCCTTGTGGTTGTCTTTGGAATCTTTGGCAATTTTATTCTCATAACTAGCTTTGGAGGATTTTATGAGGGATCTCAGCTTCTTACTGAGGCTGGTAAGGGAGTTTTTTTGCATCCTGGGATTTTCCTCTTTTCTGCAACAGTTTCTTCCTTTTGTTTTAAAATGTGTTTATGGCAAGGGACCACCAGACTGGATTCCATTTTTTGGAGGAGAGCATCTTGGTTCTATTGGGGATGGCACTATTCATGCACGAGTGGATGTGCTTGTACAGTGCCATAGTGTAGGATTCACCAGTCGAACTTTCAGTTCCCTTCTGCATGGGGTCTCATGAAATTTGTCATTTCTGACATGAATAGCATGAAGTTGGCTTTGGAGAAGTTTTTTACGGAAATTTCTTTACTGGAGGGTGGGGGTGAGATGTGGATGTCAAGGGTGATTAGCTTATGGTCAGACCTGACCAACGAGGGGGTGACTACTGGTGTGGAGCATCGATTTCCCATGTTAGTAATGACCAGGCCTAGGATATTGGAGCCCCTGGCGGGACTAAGGGTTAGTTGATCCAGGGCATTGGAATTTATGAATTCCAAGAACCATTGGGCAAAGGTGTTGGTACACGAGTAGTTTTCCCAGTTAATGGCAGGGTAGATTAAATCACCCAGTATTAGGGTGTTTGATTGTATCTTAATATTTTCCAGTATATATTTAGAAAGGTATAGTGACAATCTTGGGGCATGGTGGGGGATCTGTAGCAACCTACAATTTGGATTGCAGTCTTACGTAGTATTAGTTGCACCTGGAGAATTTCAGACGCATTGTGTTGGGCAACTAGCCTGGAGTTGTGAATATCCTTGGTGAATATGGATACTCCTCCACCTTTAGTGTTTCGGTCCTTGTTTGGTGGCCGAAAAGTGTGGTAAGAGTTGTAGCCTGGTATTGCAGGGGTGCTCTCTGGAGCCTTGAACCAGGTCTCAGTTACTGCACAGATATCGATGTTCTCTATTTTTAGAAGTGCCTCGAAAGAGTGCATTTTGAGGTTTAGACTTCTAGCATTGAGTAGCATTACCTTCAGATTTTGCATGCTTGTGCCTGTTACAGTGGTGGTTCCCATATAGTCTGGGCAGGAGGAGTACAGCTAGAAAATCTGTGCCAGACTTTCCTAGGAATATGTGTGTGTGTGAAAATCAAATACCCAGGTGTGTGTGTGTCAGCTGTTTGGAACTGGGACACAGTGCTCTAAGGTGAGTCTTGTTTGGGATCTGGAGAGACAGAGTCCAGTCCCAGGTCTGGAGCATTTTCCCTGTGCTCTCTTGTAAGAAATTGCTGCATTTGAAAATGCTGTTTAATACATTCCTGTTTTTAGTGACTCTCTCTCGCTGGTGTTAGTGATGAGGATTGAGGCTCCTTGATTACTGGCTCAGGGTAGAGTGGCTGTCACATATTGGTGGCAGAGCAGTGGGATATTAATTGAATTTCAGTAGCCTGTGGGCATTTGTCACTGAAGTTGTGTGTACTCTCAGTAGCCACAAGGTAAACATTCAGAGTTTTATTTTCACAACAGTTTTATTCATTTTTTTTTATTAGTTTAGTCGGGGAAAGCAGGCAAAGATGTCAGCAGAGGATTATGGTAAGTTGACAAAGAATCAGTTGGCCAAGGTGTGAGAAGCCAAAGGACTGATCCATGCTAACCAGACTAAAGATGAAATGATTTTACCCTTAAACACAGCTGCAGCGTGGACCAACGGCCAGGAGGGTGACCAGTCTGGTGATGGAGATGTGCAGCCTTCAGAAACAGGGCAGTTTACCTTTTCCTCAGGGGACTTAAAAATTCATCTGGAGTTGGAGACTTGAATTGGAGGCTGAAGAAAAGGAGAAGCAGCTTCAGCATGAACTGGAGGCCAAACGTTTGGAGAACGAGAGAGACTGCAGCATTTGGAGATTGAAGAAAATGAGAGACTCTGGGGATTGGAGGCTGAAGAAAAAGAGAAGCAGCAACAACACAAGAGGGAGATTTGACTCTTCGTCAGGGTCATCGAGGTAATGGGGAAGGGAATAATTAGATCCAAGATGCAATAAACGTCAGTAAATTTCTCCCACAGTTTGAGAGGGGAATGACTTTGATAGTTTTATTCATATATTTGAAAGAGTATGTAAACAGTATAATGTCGACCAAGAGCTCTGGGTACAGTTCCTGATCCCCATACTCCACGGTAAAGCTGTAATTGCTGTTTCTAAATTGTCTGATACTGATTGTTTAAACTATGATAGAATGAACGATGTTTATTGAACTGTTATAAGTTAACACGTGAAGCTTACAGAAAAAAGGTTTTGTGAGCATAGACATAAGACAGATGAAAGTGTATGTGATTATATTGCTGAGTTAAACATTTATTTTCGTGAGTGGGTGTGAAATCCCCACTTTTGTAAGACTGGCAGACCTTTTGGTGAGGGAACAAGCCCTTAGTACTTGGCCTGAGGACATGAGAATCTGGTTGACAGACCGGGAGTTTAACTCCGCAGATGAGCTGGGGAGAAAAGGGGATATCTACTTAGCAAGCAGGTCATCACTGCATAAGAAGGGGATACCTAGTGCTGCACATGGATATAAGGGAACTCATGGTGTGCAGCCTAAATCACCCCACCAGAGTCTACCAGTAACAGGTGAAGCCATTAGTTCAGGTACATGGCCAGGATTAGGGGTTAGATGTTTTAAATGTAACCAGAGGGGCCATGTAGTATACAAATGTCCACTGAAGCAAGGTGGGGAACAAAAGGTGAGGGAGAAAGCAAGTGGGAATAACAGTGTGCAGTAGTAAGTTGTCTGGAGACAACAGGGGTACCAAACTATTACTGGAGTTTGTATCCTATCTTAGTGGATGGAAGACAGGCCACTGCTAAGAGAGACACAGCCTCTGACATAACCATTCTGAAGCCTGCAGTGGTTAAAGAGGAGCAGTACTTGCTTGGGCAGTCCACTCCAGTCAGAGTTTTAGGAGGTATCCCATTCCAAATACCTTTGGCCAGGATTAACCTTGACTGTGAAGGAGGAAAAGGAAGCATGCAGGTAGCTGTGTTTAAGGATATTCCTGCAGATGTCTTGATAGGGAATGATTTTGATAATGCAGTTACACACAGTCAGGCTTGGAGACAGGCATGTAGGTCTGGTAGCCTGGGGGAGACTCAGACAGAACCCACACCTGAAGCTGAGGCTGGCGATGTAGCTGTTTTAGGGAGCAGAACTACCCTGTAGCAGTGAGCCACATCTGCTAATAGGTACTGATGTTCACATGGACAGGGTGACTGTAAGGACAGATGTGAATGGTAGTACCCATGCTGACAGTGAGGCAGCACTCTCAGAAGATACTAGACTTCCTGTGGAAGGGGATCTGGGAATGGTCACAAAGTTAGAGTTGAGACAGGCTCAGTTTTTGGACCCTACATTACGAGGCTTGAGGGAGGTAGCCAAGGAGACACCAGTTACTCACAGAAAAGGGGAGTCTTTATACCGGAACAAAGGGTTACTGTATAGAGAGAGGACACCTGAGGGACAGCTAGAGGATGAGGTAATGTAGCAGTTGGTAGTACCCAGAACCTACCGTCTGGCACTTTTAGCTGCAGCCTATGACATTCCTTTTGCAGGTCATATGGACATAAAGCATACCAAGAGATGTGTTATGCAGACCTTTTATTGACCTGGGATTGCAAGGGATGTAACAGGGTACTGCATGACTAGTGAGCAGTGCCAAAGTGCAGGGAAGGCAGGGGACAAGGTCAAAGCTCCGGTGATGCCTTTGCATGTGATTGAAGAGCCATTTCAGAGAGTAGCTATGGATATTGTGGGAACTCTGAGTACCCCAAGTTCCATAGGGAAGAAGTATATCCTGGTGGTAGTAGATATGCTACTAGATACCCTGCAGGGGTGGCTCTGTTCTCCATTGAGGTAGAGAATGTGGCAAATGCCTTGTTAGAGATTTTCAGCAGGGTAGGTTTCCTAAGAGAAAGATTGACTGACAGAGGTACAAATTTAATGTCAGACCTGCTAGTCTATGGAAGCGGTGTGGGTGAAGCACCTAAAGACCACCCCATACCAACCCTAGACCAGTGGTTTTGTGGAGAGGTTAAACTCTACACTGAAGACCATGCTACAGGCATTTGCAGACCAGTTTAGGAGAGATTGGGACAAATATTTGCCCCATCTACTGTTTGCATACAGAGAGGTATCCCAGGAATCCACAGGATTTTCACCCTTTGAGTTACCATATGGACATAGAGTGAGAGGATCTTTAGATTTGATTCACGATGAGTGGGAGGATGAGTGTGAATCCCACAAGGAGTCTGCTGTGATGTCCTAAACCTCAGGACAAGCTCATGGGTTTGGCCCAGGAGGACCTGTCTGGAGCACAACAGCAGAAAAACATCTGATATGACAGGGATGTACAAGCCTGAGAGTATGCTGTGGAACAGCAGGTTATGGTGCTTATTCCTGTCAGACAGAATAAGCTGCAGGCAACTTGGGAGGGACCCTTCGAAGTGGTAAGGAAGGTCATTGATATTAATTACATGGTAAACCTGATAGGCAGGAGTATGCTGACATGATGAAGCCTCATCATGTCAGGGAGTTCCTGGGCAGACTGCAAAGGACAGGTTTGACTATTAAGCCCAGTAAGTGTCAAGTGGGTATGGCAGAGGTTTTCTACCTGGGCATAGAGTGGTGAGTGGTACAATTAGTCCAGAACCTGCCAAAGTGGAAGCTATTCAGGTGTGACCTACCCCTTTTACCAAAAAACAGGCGGGTGCATTATTGGGGACAATGGGGTTCTATAGAAAGTTTGTTTCCAATTATAGTACAATAGCTGCTCCCCTCACAGACCTGAGAAGGAAAAACAGGTCAGATAAGGTAGTGTGAACCCCAGCCTGTGAGCCAGCATTCCAAAAGCTTAAAGGAACTTTGGGAGGACCCCCTGTGTTAGCCATCCAGATTACAGCAAAGAATTTGTTGTGCAGGTGGATGCTTCAAACCATGGGGTACAGGCTGTACTCAGCCAAGTTTCCTCAGGGGAGAAGAGCCCCTAGTTGCATATCTCAGCCATAGACTCCAACCCAGGGAGGAATGTTATGCAGCTATAGAAAAAGAATGTCTAACCATAGTATGGGCACTGCAGAAACTTCAGCCTTATCTGTATGGAAGGAAATTCGCTGTGGTTATAGACCACAATCTCTTAACATGACTACATAGAGTCAGCCAACAAAATGCAACTTTATTAAGATGGGAGCGTAGGGTTGCAGGCATATGACATGACAGTGCAGCACCATAGTGGGTTCAGCAATGCCAATGCAGGTGGATTCTTAATACAAGGGTATAGGTTAGTGTGTTCCCAGACAGGTCCATTTCTCTCAAGCAACGTTTTTCCAGGGTCACTTGAAAAACTAGCTTGAGTCTTCAAAGGAGGGAGATATGAGACAATGTGAGGTATTGCCATCAGTGCCAGGAAGAATAGGGTAGTGCATATGTAACATATGCCAGAATAGTTGGCTGGGGTTTTGTGTCATTTGACTATTGTACTGACTTGTACAGATACTTGTGTTAAAAATGTATCTGCAGTGTTATTATAACTGATTAAATGTATATGTTTAAACAGAGAATTCTAGAAGGGAAGAGTAGAAGTTTTTGAAATTGTTCTATAGCTTTCAGGTACTGCAACAGGTCTTAGCAAAGCTCTGAATGTCTCTTGTACCAGAGTCAGGTGATCAAATGTGATGTCATTCTATAACCAACACTGAGGGGATGGGAGTTGCGCAGCAACTTTTGTTTTCTTTGTAACCTGATATAAAGTCTATGACAATTATCACAGACAATTCAGTTCAGTTTTAGTTACAAGCTCTTCACCTTGCCTTGTGGAAGTATGCATCTCAGCATCTAATCTTGCCTTTCTTTATTAATTTAGCTAGCTAGGGAACAATTCTTCTTTAGACGGTCAGGAAATACAGTGAGATTAGTTAAGTATTGTTTTTCTGCATCTGTTTGAATCTGTCCTACTGTGTTATTTTTATTTCTCCTGTGATTTGAAATTCTGCTGTTTATTATTTTTAGATATTTAGTATTCTCATATTTTCTATTTTATTGTTTGTTATTACATTTTTTATACCTTTCATTGTAGCTGGTCTGTTAGAGAATACTTTTAACATCTTGAGAGTACTTGTGCTTACTTTAGTGACGCCTTGGCCACTGTGAAAAGCCTTGCTGCTTTGATTACATTCTTCCATTTATAATAGTATTGATTTTACTCAGTATAACTGGATGCCCTTGTAAGAATCTTAGAGTGGTTGACTGGTGGCAGCGTGGTTATCGTATAGTCTGGCTAGAAGGGGGTACAGCTAGTAAATCTGTGTCAGCCTTTCCCAGGATTGTGTGTGTGTGTGAAAATCAAGTACCCAGGGGTGGGTGTGCCAGCTGCTTGGAACTGAGACACAATGTTCCAAAGTAAGCCTTGTTTGGGATCTGGAGAGACAAGAGAGTCCAGTCCCAGGTCTGGAGCATGTTCCCTTTGTGCAGTTGGTGGAACTTGTGCTTGATGCAGAGAGCTGCATTTGAAAATACTGTGTAAATACATTCCTGTTTTTAATGATTGTCTCTCACTGATATCAGTGGTAAGGATTGAGGCTCCTTGATTATTGGCCTGGAGTAGAGAGTCATTCCCATCAGGAATAAAGTAAAGGAATATGGTATGAGTTGCATTTGTAGTGGAAATGCAACAATCTGCTTGGAATTAGCAGCAAAGGTGTTTTAGAGAAATAAAGTCAGATACTTGAACAGTTGATAACATATGATGTCTAACTTAACTGCGTTTTTTGGAAAGGAATTCAATCCTGATCATATTTACGGTATAGGCATTCATTTCTGAATGCCATTGCTTCCCCCTTCACCCCACTCTGTGTTTCTCAGTAGCATGAATTTACTGAGAGGTATAACAAAGAAGGATGGGGGGTAGTTGAGGGGGGGCATCAGTTTAGAAAAGGAGAAACAGGAAGGCCAAAGCAGTGAAAGAACAGGAGGAGTTAGAAACTGACAACAGCCTGAGGTACATCCTAAGAGTCTTCCTGTGTGATGGAATTCAGACATATCCCTAATATGAAATTTGGTAACCATTTGAAATGTTGTGACCCGCTAGAGCAAGTCCCGAAATACGGACACTGAATGGCTGAAGGATCGGACTTATATATTGTAAATCAAAGATGCCATTTCTCAGAATATTTCCTTTTCTCTGAGGTATGGCAATCTTGGAATTGGTATATCTAAGTTTGGAGGGAGTGTGGGGTAGCTTGTCCCCCATGGGAGGGTGCACTGAATTGCCGAAAGATCGTATTTACGTATTCTAAATCAGAGATGGCAATTCTCAGAATATTTCCTTTTCTCTGAGGTATGGCAATCTTGGAGTTGGTATATATAAGTTCAGAGGGGGGTGTGAGGTGGCTTGTCCCCCCATGGGGGGTGCAGGGGTCCACTTCCACCACAAAAAGAAGTTTTAAGGAGAAGAGTGATTTTTGAGATTTGCTCTTCTATGGGCTTTCAGTCTTTTTGTTTCAGCTTTTATACACTCGGCATTTCGAGTATAGACATCTTAATAGGGAGCCATGAAATACATGTATTATCTGCAAGGGGAGTTTAGCGGTAAAGACAGTAGTTGAAAGTAGCCAGTTATTAACTGGAAGCACGTTTCTAGAGAGTGGTATGATTAGACGATGGATAGGAATGCCCAATGGAGCCATCAGGTTAGAAACTGAGGACGTGACATGGAGAAGAGCAGCAAAACCATATTGGCATATAGTATTGTTGTGGAATATTCATCCACCTTTTTATGGTGTGAAGTGTTACTATAATTGTGTAGGTTTACTACAGCAAAACAAATTTTAATTGTTAAAATGTACTTGCTCATTAAGTCTGAATGTGCAATCTTTACTATACTTCACTTTTCAGTAGCAGTTAGCTTTCAGGTTTGATATGAATAGTTTCAGATATTACTTTTGTATTTGTATATTTCTTTATTCTGTATTTGTTTCTTTCTCTTCATAAAGATCTGACTGGTTATATGTGTTGTAGGAATGCAGAATTATTTATTTAGACAGCAAAACTGGAAATGTTGTAGAATTTCCAGTTAATTCTTTGAAAAAAGTTCAGAAACTGTTTTACTTAACTGAATAGATATTTTTGAACTTCTGTCTTTTGGCTGTTTGCCATTTTTCCTACCAGGACATATTTAGGCTTCCAGGTTTTAATAACTAAGTAAAACATATTTGCAACACCATCCTCATGCCTTGTATTGCTGTGATATGAAGACAGGTCAGAGACTGGTATTAAATAGCAGGCCTAATCTCATTCTGTGTTTATGAGCTGGAAACAAGTGAACATAGTCTGCAGTTGTTAGTCAAAGTCTGTCTGTCATTCAAGTAGTTTCAGCTGTGACTCTGCTGAAGAAAAATCATGTTGGGTCCATGGAAACAGTGATGATGTATGACTTGGGGGAAGCAGAAGAAGGCGCTTAATTATTGCCTGGATCTGCTTTCGAGGTGTGGGTGAGAACTAGGATATGGCATTACTTCTAGATAGCAAATGGCTGTGAGTTAACAGTGTTACTGTTGCATCTGCTGCCACTCAAAGATAAGGCAGTGTTAAGGTTTGAGTGTCATGGAAACAGAAGTTCAAACAAGGTCATCAGGGAGGTTAACAGCATGTTGCATGCTGTGGATGGGTCTGAGGGCAGTTTGCCATTGTTTTATTCCTGAGAGTAATAAAGCTTCCTTTGCTGCTGTCATGCATTTCATCATGTGTCTTGTAAAAATTTATTATTTTCTGGTATAAATCTTCCCTAAAATGTTGCACTGTGTCATCGGGGGGGGGGGGGGCATGGGGCAATTACCTTCTGAAAACTGACCTATGTTAGCAATATGGAATGGTGGTTAGAATTACTGAAATATAATTTTGAAAGCAGTACTCAAAATGAAACCTCTAAGTTGTCAGATAGTACAAGAGGCCATCTTTCTTTAAAGGGATAGCTGATATGAAGGAGAGTGATCTGAGGATTAAAGTGGACTTTCTGTTGGTATTTCATTGTGAAAGCTTCATTATCAGGAATTTTGTTGTAAATAGTAGTTGGTATGAACCAACCATACCCCAGTAATGGTTCTGCATCCACGCTGTTCCCTTATCTTATATCAGATTGGCAGTTTGTTCTGCTTTGTGCTGTACTCCATTACACTCTTGTTTGCTTCTTAGATTTGGATGATGCTTACAAGAGTCATGTAAACCATCAGAAGTGTTTCACTTTGATGCATACCTTTCAGCTGTACAGATTTTCACCTCATATTTTTGGTCTATTTTCTCATAAATATGTGGTTTTCTGGCAAATCTTTGGCAAAATATTGAGAGTTGAAGTCAGAAAATAATGACAGACATTTGAGTTTCAGACTTGATACCCTTCAGAAAAGTTATGCTAATGCAAAACCTGTTGTTTTGTCAGGTCTGTATTATATGAATGAAAGTTCATGTAACCGATTGCTCTAATGAGCGAAAATCCCGGAAATTGAAAACGATATTGTGGGGGGCTGTGACCCCGCTAAACATATGTTCCAACTCCGAGATCGCACTACAGTGAGGAAAGGGCAACTACTCCATTCTTCACTGTACTGTGATCCCACAGCACACATCTCGATTTCCGGGATTTTTGCTCATTAGAGTGATCGATTATATGAACTTTCGTTCATATAATATAGACCCATTCCGTCAACTTTCTATGTAAGAGCAATATTTAAAAAGTTTCCCTAATTTTGGGCCTTTGTCCCCCCCCCCACTATTTATGGCTTTGTTCAGATTTCTTGCTCTAAGAGGTTGAGAGCTATGGTTTGGTGTTGATGGGGTTAAGCAGAGGGTGAAATAAGCCAGAAAACCGAAAAAATGCCATATGAAAGTTAAAAATAAAATCAGGAAAAAAAAACTTGCCCTGCCTAAGAAAGCCAAAATTATTTTATCAATAATGTACGGTTAGGAAAATATATACATTTTGTATCTTATTTTCATGGTTCTGTACATCTTGCATGAGAAATGTAGATGAGGTAATGCTTTAACAACAGCAAAGAGATGTGCAGAGTGTTCAAGGTTGTAACCAGGTAATAATGAACAGCTCATATGGCTGGCTGTTCAGCTGCAGGTGTGGTATGGAAGATTTGAGCTATGTTTGTATGTAGTCTTGAGACACAAAGGTAACCATCTGAAATGTCAGAACCCACAAGAGCTAGTCCCGAAACACAGAGACTAAATAGCCATTAAACGGATTTACATATACAAAGTCCAACATGGCCATCTTCTGGGATATTATCTTTTTCTGAGGTATAGCAAATCTCATAATTGGTGTATAAAAGTTTGGGGGTGCAGGGACTTGCCCCCCCCCTCTTGCAAAAAAAAAAAAAAGTTAAAATAGAAGTGCGATCTTCAAGATTTCTTCTTCTCCTGGATATTTGGTCTCTTTTTTCGGCATGTTGCCACTCAACATTTTGAGTGCCAATATTAAATAGGGAGCAGACACAAGTCATTATAATATTAAGCAATGAAACACAGTAAACACTTTTGACATACTGTTTATTTATTGATTGATTGGTGAACATTTGATTACCGGGAAAGTCCAATAGGGTAGGAGCCCATTTTCAGCAGAGGCTGGTGGAAGAAAAGCTCCCAAGTATTACAAAACATTTTAAGAACAGTAATTTTATAAGTTAAAAAAATTATACAACTGCAGTTTAAATAATTGTACCAAATTAGATATAATATGAAAACATTGGTTACTAATATATGTAAGTTATATGACAATGATTTAATATTTAGAGAAAGTAAAAGTAAATTAGTATAATATAAACAAGAATTGCAACATGAAGTGAGAGAAAAGCAGGCTTATGGTATATTTATTGAGAAAGCCAGGGGAGAGAAATTGATTGAGCGAAGAAACAAGAGTAAGGAGGTGTAAGGTATGGATAGATATTTCATACCCAAGTTCCTCATATAATCTTCTCTATAATCAGTAATAAGCCTATAAATAGTTCTCCCATGGACCAGTGGCCATAAATTAGTAAAGTTCAAGGAACAGATTCTGTCTGTATTACAGTTTTTATGGTGGCATGTGTTATCACCACTACTTGAAAACATTACTGCCTAGCCCTGTTGTGTTAATAGTGTCTTAGTCTTCATTTGTGAGCCAACTAATTTACCCAGTGTTGGGCTGTTATATATTTTTTTTCATTCACAGAACCCGTCCTACAGTGGCTTCTGTTCCCTTCCTCTTAACCCTGACCCCCTGCTCCACCTTGTTGTTAATCATGTGATGTATGGTCTCATATGGGAATCCTTTTTTCCGTGACACCACCACAATGTGAAGAGTGGTTTCCTCTCATTCTCTTCTGCTCAAAACTACTCAGTTTGTACCCATTTGTCTTTATTCTATTTCTTCTGCTTAAATGAAAATTTTCCCATTCGCTGTGACTGTGTCTTTTGTATACATCAAGACCTCAGTATTATTGCCTTCCAAAAAGAATTACTTATTTATTCTTTGTTGACTAGGTTAATCCCACTAGGTTCGTTGCCTCTTTAGGGAGACCTAAGGTGGTATTTATACTACTGGGGGAAATTTGGCCAGGGCATCGGGGACTTTACTCTACTCTTTCCAATATGTGCCATGGGATCTTTTCCATACAGCCAACTCAGACAGATGTGGCCTCAGTTTAACGACTCATCTGAAGGATGATACACTAAAGAGTGCAGCCTCCCTCCCCCTTTCTTGTGCTGCACTACAGTGTTAGCAATTCACCTACCTGGTATGGGAATAGAACCCACAACCTTCTGCACCAAAGGTGAATGTGCAACCTTTTGCTATTATGCTATATTACGTGTTGGGTTGTCTAGGTCGGATACATATTACATTGTCGAACCGTAACAAGTTTGAACGCCATATTGTTGAACCCATATGTTCAAACTTGGAAAAGTTTGAAAGTTTCATTGGGGATTTCCATTCAGTGCGGGAAAGGGAAGATTTCCCTTTACTGCACTGTAGTGCGATCTCTGAGTTGGTATATTTAAAGAGCGGGGGGTGCAGGGGGAGCTTGCCCCCCTGCTTACACTCATCAGGTATTTTTCTGTTTTTTATTTTTGACGTTTTCGAACTTTTGAAAGTTGGAACATATGAGTTCGACCATATGGTGTTCGGACTTTTGAAAGTTCAACAACGTAATATGAACCCGTCTAGGTCTGCTTGTCTTCACAAACATTAGTTAACAAGAGAGCATACATGTAGAATTGTGAGCTGTGTGCTACTTGGTATTTTAAACAACTATTTATATGCTTCTGCTGATTCTACATGTATGGTTTGCTAGCTGATCAAATCCCTAAATGCCTCTGCTTTTCTTGGATATCCATGAAAACAAACATTGTATGCTCAGTTTAAGCCTCATTCTTTTTGTAAAATGCTTGTAATGAAGCACATCCTAAATGCTGACATGTATAAAGGTCATCTCACTTTGCACAATCAAAATGCCTGGCGAATCTGTAAGAAAGTAAAGTTTTTTTTACCTTACTGCAGTCACAGCCTTGGAGGTCTGTAAACTGATCTGATGTGGCTACCTGTTAGGTCCATTTTAGTGCAATTTTCCTGGTAGACTGGATATCTTAGTGTGGTTAACTCATTTACTTGTGCTCATACAGTTTACAGAAGGCTATAGTTACCATTGCATAGTTTTCAATTCATTACCATGACCATGCAGGCGGATTTGCACTGGATTTGCTCTTACCTCAGTTTTTCATAGCAACCTGAAAGTTTCAGATATCCTGCTGTTTGCTTCACTTAGAGAGTCTTGCACTGCAGTTTTATTTAGGTTATGTCCGGGACTGTGTCTGAAGATCCCTAGGTGAAGCAAGTTCAGGCTTGGTCTTGTCAGAATAATTCTTTTGTTAAAAAAAAATGTGAATATATCTGTAGGATTTTAAAGCCACCCTTCCCCCATTATGTATTATATGACCCCCAAAACAGACCACAAGTACAAAGCTTATGTATATCACTAGGGTTTGAAAGAGTAGATGGAATGATAGTGTTCTGAGCAAGTTCTTTAGTGTTGGTATTATAGCTAATCCAAAGAAAATGGTGGATGAGTTTGAGTGGGCTGTTCACTTGCAACAGTGCTGAAAGAATGGGAAGGCCCACGTGTGTGCCATGGCAGGCACACTTCCAGGCCTGCAGTTTTATTTATTTACTTACTTATTGACATTTGATTACTGGGAAAATCTGACTGGGCGGAGCCCATTTGTGGTGGAGGCCTGATGAGAAAAGCTCCAGAGTATTACAAAATATTTTAAGGACAATAATTTTACAATCTTGAAAAAAAAAGACAAACAAAAATCTCTACAGTTTAGATAATTGTATCAAATTAGCCATAATATAAAAACATTGGTTAAGATTAGATACAAGTTGTATGACAGTGATTTAATAGAAAAATTGTAGCCAGCTTATACAGAAAGGCAAGACAGTGTAATACAAACAGGAATTGCAATAGAGAGGAAAGCAGGCTTATGGTATTTTTTTAGAGAGAAAACTGGGGGGTGGGGGAGTGGGAATTGATAGAAGTAAGGAAGTGAGTGAATAAGGGAGAGTAAAGAGGTGTAAAGTATGAATAAGTACTTGTTTACATTTGGGAGTATAGTAATTGATAACTAATAATTTAGAAGCGATTTCCTTTGGGCCACGTAAAACGGTGTGTAACGTGGCTTTGTGAACATGCACAGGTGTACGTATATGTGTTTTGTGGGGAGAGAAAGCTGCATATAAACCTTTTAAGGCATACAATGCCATTTTCCTTCCTGCTAAGTACACATTGCTGCTTCAGCAATGAATTGTTGCAGTTATTCTCATTTTCACAGAAGTGTGCACACAACTGGAGCATGCCCGAGTACAGGATTGTATCAAGATTTAAAGATTTAGTTGATAAACTGTAATAGCTTTAGGCTAGAAGCTTTGAACTGGTCCTCTTGTGAAGTGTAAATGTAGGGAGGGTTTAAGTACACAAAAGGCTGTGTTGTGGCTAGTTTGTGTGTAGCACCTCACAGAGCTTGTACAATGTTCCTCTCCCTTAATTCTATAATATATACCCTACAGTCGCCCTGAAGAGCAGCTTGGTCCTGTCAGTGTCTGACCCATGAGAGCTATGTTAAATGGGCAATAAATTCCCTTGTGTCCTGCTTGGGGCAAAATGTCGCCTGCACCTCATGAACTGCATTCATCTTTTTGTTTTTCTACTCAGAGTTACTTTTGCATGTTTAACAAATGACATCATGCTGTGCATATTTACAACTTTTAGCTAGATTTGTGATCAGGTTAGAAGGCAACAGGGAAGGCATTTTAAGGATAAGCACTGGAATGGAATGCGACCAACTGGTTATCGTCATTTTACTGTATTTTGTAAGAATAACTTAAATGTTGCATCTTCTGTTTTATTTTGTATTCACAAGTTTCAAGAGCCTTAGTTATGTGTCGTTTAATAGCTCTGCAGTTTTTGCTGAGGGGAAGGAAAAGGTGTGTATGTATGCGAGGCAGGGCACGGAGGTGACAAATGGACCAGATTGTTTTCCTGCCCAGCCGTTGTTCTACAAGTTATCCCAAGGGGAAGCTATTGTCAAAAGTATTAGTTTTGTAACTAAAATGTGGCACTTGTCTGTCTTCAGTTATGTATGCCAGGAAAAATATGTTTATTCATAGATGGAGGGAAAAGAATTGCTAAGTACCTCTAGAATAGAAATGCAGAAGATGGTATTTGCTATATTTGGAGCTTTACCAAATAACAAGGAGGGTCTCCCTTCTGTTTATCCACACTAGTGTACATTTCAGCCTTTCTAAGATGTGCAGCATGCAGAATTATACCTTCCAGAGACTGGGAGCTAAGTAGCTTATTGCACACTGTAGATGAGGTCTGTTTTGTTGTTGTTTCTACACAGTAGAGGCGGCACAGCAGCTAGGGTTGCTGTTTCACGGTTCCAGGGTCTGAGGTACAGTCCTAGCCTTTTGTGATCTTTAGATCAAGTCTGTACATACCTCTCAACCTCTTAGCTCAAGAAAGCAAAACAGCCAAAAAATAAAGTGGACAAAGGCCCAAAAATAGGGACAACATTTAAATACTGTTCTTATAAACTTAGAAAATTGATAGAATAAAAGGTTTTGTGTCAGCATGCATTTTCTGAAAGATATGCAGTCTGAAACTCAAAGGTCTGTCATTACTTAATGAAATCAATCCTTACTGATTTGCCAGGAAACCACAAATTTTATGACGAACAGACCAAAAATGTGAAGCAAAAGACTGGATATTCTGCAAAAATGTGAACAAATGAGAGTTGTGCTTCTACATGTTCTTCTTTTATGGTGTGAGTTTTGTCCCACTTTCCTCTTGCATGCAGAAAGCATGGTATGTAGACTGAATAACTACTCATTTAAAAAAAATATAACTTTTGCTAGGTTTGCTTTACCTTTCATCCCCTTGCTTACCATGAGTGAGTGTTTGACTCCTAAGAGTCTGAGTCTTTTAACAAAAGTATATATTAGCAGTAATAACGAAGAACTCATTATGTAACATAAATCTCTGAAATTAGCAGTTTTAGAGTGAATGTCTGCTCTGTGGTGCAGATGGATGAATCCCTGGTTATGGGGTGCTAGAGAAACTGACCGCAATGGTTGGAGGATAGATAAGGCAATTAATTCCTGCTTACCTCTTCTGGGGTAGAAAATAAGGGGCACGCTGGGGACAGGTAACTAGAACACAAGCTTTGGTTTTGATACTGTGTCTGTCTTCAGAAGTAAACAAACCAAAGAAGGACCAGGAGCAGGCTGCAGATACCAGTTTCAAAGTAGTTTATTCCAGAACAGACGACATCCAAACACAAAACAACACTAGCGCTTTCATAGGTGAATACCCCACTTCGTCAGGTGTAACAATGTTTACTTTAAGCATCATTTTATACTCTAGAAGTGCTGCAAAACAGCCACTGACTGATCACATGATATTTTTACTTAAAGCCACATACACATTTCCTTAAAGAAAGTAGTACAAATATAAAAGCATACATAATAATATATTGAAAATACACTTGAAACTTTATTAATTGATTAATTTTAACTTTTAATTCTTTTTAATAATGTTTATGTATTTTTTGGAGTTTTCTTAATTTTTATATTATAATTCTTCTATTTTTTTATTGTGAACATATATTTTTTGACCTCACAGACTGGCTCTTTAAAATTCTGATTACATAGTTTAATTGTTTATGCTAATTTATGTTCATCAGTGATTGAGAGTATTTAAACGTAAGGGTTGGGACCTGTATTTAGTTCTGATGAAGTCCAAGTGAATTTATTTGTGAATGAAAGAGCTTGACTTTATAATAAATTTATGTGATGGTTGATCGGTTCTGGGTACTTTTTTCCGAGTTACCACAGTTTTATCAGTTTTTTTTTATTTATTTATTTATTTATTGTAATTGACACTTTCTTCAAGTTTACTTAGATCTTTTCACAGCAGACATTCAGCCACATTGTCACTGTTGCTCTGTAGTATGTGTATTTTTTGATGTTTGTCCATCCTTGCCTCTGTTACGCATTGAGATTGCATTCTCTGTTGTGAAACCTTCTGTTGTATTGCCTGTTGAGACACTAGTGTTAGTACCAGAATTTAAACATATAATTGAAATGCAAAAGTGCTTTAGGTTAGTTTTGCAAGTCAGTGTTATGGATTTAAGATTATATTCAGACTAAGACATTTGATTGGGGTGTCAGATCTGTACATTCTGTAGCCAAAAGTCATTATATATATATATATATATATATATATATATATATATATATATATATGTTTGTAGTATGATGGATGACTGTAGTCACATACTAATGCCTTGATGCAGCACACATTTAGGAGTTGTTCATTGTGACATCTGGAATGATGAGTGACTTCAAAGTAAGGTATAGCTACAGGCAGCATACCTTTCAACTGTCCAGATATTTGCAGAATGTACAGATTTTTGCCTCCCAACTTTTCATTTGTCCCTTCTAAATTTTGTGATTTTCTGGAAAATTTTTGAGGAGTGAACAATTTTGTGATTTTCTGGAAAATCTTTGAGAAGTGAAGTAACTAAATAATGACGTATATTTTAACTTTCAGACTTAGTATCTTTAGAAAATGTATTCTAACACAAAACATATTATTCTAATAACTTCCTAGGTTTATGAGAGCAGTATTTAAAAACTGTTGTGATTTTGGGCCTTTGTCCCCTGTTCTATTTGGCTTTGTCCAGATTTCTTATGCCTAGAACTTGAGAGGTATTAGGCAGCACCTGAATAGGTGGGGCTAACTGGAATAGGGTGGGGCTTCATTCAACTAAAGAATCTGAAATATATACATGCCTATAGGTAAAGTACACATATTTTAATATTACATTCAAAATTACAGAAGTCATCACCTTTTTTATGGTTGCCATTTCATAAGAACATTAGTGATATGAGTCAGAAGAGCACTACTGATCTATGTCAGATGTATATTGAGTTTGCCAGCCTGAAAGGATGTGAAATGTATGTTTATTGTGAACCAAATGTCATGTGCCATAGAGGCTGACTTTTACTGTGGGTTCCCTCCAATCCTCTGCCTTGCTTGGTAAACATATTTTCATCATTATAAAAAGGCTTTCTAAAGGAAAGTAACGGAAGGTTTGTTGTCGCTGCTCCCACCTGGCTATGCCTGTTACGTGCTAGAGCTTATAACAGAGTGGGTATCAGTTCACATTATAGGTTCATAGGTAGGTACTAGGCTATCGGCCCTTGGGCCCATTCAAGCCTAGCCAAAAAATGTACCCTGGCTTTCGTCACCCAGGAAAATTATTTTCCTGTGCCCCTGACGAGCAGAGCCACAGAAGTGATCCCCGGGGTGAATTTCCCATTTCCCATCCAATCAAGATTTTTCTTAGGTTCATAGGTTGATACTAGGCTATCTGCCCTAGGGCATTTATAAGCCTAGCCAGAGTGTGTTTGGCTTTCACCACCCTTTTAGATTAGTTGACTGTGCCTCTGTATAGTAGGTCACAGAAGATAGCCCTTTTAAGGTTAGTTTACTGTGCCTCTGTCTAGTAGGGACACAGAAGAGATCCCAGGGTAAACCTACGATCTCCCATCCACTCGTCAAGATTTCTCTTGAAGAGGGTCATTGAGGGGCTCTGCCTAACATGGATTGGGATTTTGTTCCAGAGTGAGGGGAGCCTCTGGGATATGAATCTGTCCCTCCAGCATGTCCTATTTATTTCTGTGCTGAGGTTTAAGTCCCTGGAGCGTGTAGCTCTAAGGGATTTGGATTTCCTGAGGTGGAGCATGTCCATTATTCTGGTTTGGACATGGCTTTATACGTCAGGCACAGATCGCCTCTGAGTAGGCGGTAAGCAACTGAGTAGAGCTGGAGTTTCTTTAGCTTAACTGCGTAGGGCATCTGTTTTGAGTCCCTTGATCCTCTTGGTGAGGTACTTTTGGGGTCTTTCCAGTTGCTGCAGGTGTCGGGTAAGTTACATCCCAAATGGGGCATTGTATTCAGTTATGGGCCTGATGAATGATGAGTAGAGGGGCACAATGACCTATGTTGATCTAGATGTGAACCCTTTTGTGATAAGGTGGACTATATAGAAGGTCTTTCTAACCACTTTGGCAATATGATTGTCAAAGGAGAGATTGCTATCTACTTGGGTCCCCAAATCCCTAATTAATTCTTCCGTACTTAATGGATTTACCACCTATGTGGTAATTTGTGGGCACTTTGTTTTTCCCAAAGGGGATGACTATGCACTTTTTGGCATTTAGCTTTAGGCCATGGCTCTGGCACCAGTTATCCATCTCTGTGAGACCATTTTAAAGGATGCTTGTGTCAGTCGGCGAGTCGATTATGGCACCCAGTTTGCAGTCATCTGCGAACTTGGTCAGCCATAGTCCTCCCGTGTTAGCCTGTACCTCAGAGAAATATATACCGAACAAGAGAGGTCCCAGGACTGAGCCTTGTGGGATGCCATTTGTAGCTGGTTTAGAGTCAGACATGGCACCTGCAATTCTGACCATGTGGGTTCTATCCCTGAGCCAGTTTGCAACCCATCTTGTGACATAGCGGTTGATATTTAAGCTGGCGAGCTTATTTATGATGCCCGAGTGGGGTATTGTGTCGAAGGCTTTTGTGAGGTCCAAGTAGGCTGTGTGGGCTACCTTCCCTTCATCTATGCCCTTGGTGACTGTTTCAAAGAAGTCAACCAGGTTCAAGAGGCAAGATCTGCCCTTAACAAAGCCGAATTGGGTAAGATCCAGTGTTTGGAGATTCCCAATGTTTTTGTTTATGAGTTCCATGATGATACGCTCCATAGCTTTGCAGACCAGACTAGTCAGGCTTATAGGGCGAGGGTTTCTGGGGTCCATTGTGGCACCACCTTTGTGGAGTGGGACCACTGTTGCTGTATGCCATTCCTTGGGTACATATCCTGTAGTAAGGCTGAGATTGAACAGTGACTTTATGTGAGGGTTCAGTTCTTCTTGGAGCTCATGTAAGACGCAGCCCGGGACACCGTCGGGTCCCACTGATGCTGTGTTTTTTGCTTTGGAGAGGGCAGCTCTCAACTGTGCATCTGTGATGTCAGGGAGGCTACACTCTGTTAGGATAGACATTTGCTCTTTTGGGGGGGAAGGGGGGGAGAAGTTTGCACTGAACCTGTCTGCCAGGATGTTGGCAATGTCTGTGGGTTCAGTGTATTTTTTGTCATTTTGCACTAACTCAGGGCATATCCGGGAGTTGCCACCCAGGTTTCTGACATAACTAAAGAAGGCCTTGTGATTATCTTTAGCGTCTTATGCAATTTTTCTTTCGAAGCTGGCCTTAGATAATTTTATGAGGGATTGTAGTTTCTTGCTAGTACTGATCAGAGATGCCTTCCCTTTTTGGGATTTTGCTCTATCATGTAGTAGCTTCCTCCTTCTGTTGTATAGCTTATTTATGGCTGGGGTCCACCAGACAGGTCTCCTGCCTTTGGAGGAGTGAGTCTTGGTTTTATTTGGAATAGCACAATCCATGCATTCCTGTAGGTGTCCATAGAATGCGGTTGTAAAGGATTCTGCAGTTTGGGCCGTATTTTCCACTGGCCCGGGGGCTTTGAAGGATTCCACCTCAGTTTTGAGAAGTGTGAAGTTTGCTTTTGAGAAGTTCTTCACTGTGGTTTCCTTGGCTGGGGGTGGGGACGGGATATGGATGTCCAGTGAGATTAATTTATGGTCAGATCTTACCAATGAGGGGTATACCTCTGGTATGGAACATAGAGTCCCCATGTTGGTGATGATCAGGTCCAATATGTTTTCCCCTCTTGTGGGAGTGGTGACCAGTTGTTCCATAGCATTTGAGTTTATAAAGTCTAGAAAGCATTGGGTGAGGGTGTTGGGGCTTGAGTAGTGCTCCCAGTTTATGTTTGGGTAGTTGAAGTCACCCAATATGATAGTGTTTGGAGAGACCTTCATATTCTCCAGCGTTCTCAGGAAAGCTGAGTGGGGTTCCTGAGTTTGGGAGGGTGGTCTGTAGCAGGCTACAAACTGAAAGGCAGTTTTGCCCACTGTTAGTTGCACATGGATGGTCTCTGATGCTTCGTGCAGTGCCACTAACCTGGAGGAGTGGGTATCTTTGATGAATATGGATACTCCCCCTCCTTTTGTAGTTTGGTCTGAGTTTTGGGGCCGAAAAGCATGGTATGAGGTATAACCTGGTAGTGCTGGGGTGCTCTCAGGAGCCTTGAACCAGGTTTCTGTTACTGCACAGATATTGATATTCTCCATACTGAGGAGAGCCTCGAGTGCGTGCATCTTGAGGTTTAGACTTCTGGCGTTGAGCAGTATTACCCTTAGTTTCTTTTTCCTTGTGTTGTCTATGGAGGTGGGTTTGTCTTTTGATCCTTGCCTAAAAAAGGCCCTATGGGGGTGGCAAGAGCCTTAGCCAATATTTGAAAGCCCAGGAGTGACAGGTGCAAGCTGTCCCTAGTGAAGCAACGTGGCTCGTCGAGCATGTCATCCCAGGCTGACAGACA
Source organism: Protopterus annectens (assembly GCF_019279795.1). Lineage (NCBI taxonomy): Eukaryota > Metazoa > Chordata > Ceratodontiformes > Protopteridae > Protopterus > Protopterus annectens. Next base: position 536,963,840 of record NC_056746.1, read on the forward strand.
CTGGATCCCCTTTGAATGACACCAATACTTTAGCCAATTGTTAAACTTGACCATTTTGTCTTTATACTGTGGCATCATTCTTGGTGAGGGTAAGATGCTACTCAAGGTCAGAGTCATACCGGCTTGGGCTACATGATCAGAGAGCTCCTCTATGTCTCTTTTCATGTAGTCCAGGCAGGTACGTCTCCGATCATTCACACCAGAATGGACAATGACAGATTCATATTTGTACTTACTTTGGAGTGACCTGAGTGCTTGTGTTATGTGGCGGATCCTGGCACCCGACAGGCAGCTTACAGTGACCTTCTCCTTGTTCACCCTGGTGAGTGGGATGTCAGTGTGCCTGACAATAGAGTCACCTATTACAAGTGTATTAGGTGTGTTGTTTAGCCTCAAGGGCTGTGACTGTGTGGCACACTGACTTTGTGAACTATATGATATGTGGGTATTGTTGTGGGGTAGTGGTTGCTTGGATGTCTGCTTTGGAGGTCTCTGCTGCTTGGGAAGATTTTTATTTAGAGCCACCGAGTATGTTTTTGTGTGTTTATGTGTTTGGTTTGCTGTTGCGATAGGTCTATGTGAGACTGGATTTGTGGTGTGTGTGGTTACCTTCTCTGCCTGACTGACTGTGCCAGTACTGGGTTGAGAGAGCTCAGCCTCCAGTTTGGCTATATAGTTGCATCTCTCACATATATTTGAGCTTGTTGGGAGGAGGAGAGGGTGGTCTGTGTACATAAGGCAGTTAACATTGCCTCAAGATTCCCAGATTCACCAGCTGGACTGGAGAGTAAACCCAAAACTGACTTTTGGACATGCCAGAATAGTATAAGGAACTATTTTTTGACTGATCAAAAAGGACCAGTAAGGAGCCAAGTACTTTAAGGGCGTATAAGAGGGTGTAGTGCTTTAGTTTATTAGTACTTACTTATAAGATTACTTATACGAGCAACTGCAGGGCTTTAGAATGAAAACAGAGTGCTTACTTTGAGATTTAGAACAGTTCTAAGGGAAAAAGTGAAGACTTTGTGGAGCAGGGAATAGTTTAAACCCGTTTAAGTGGCGCTGTCTGATGCTGCTCTATTCGCAAATTCATGCAAAACTGCGCAAATGCGGTATTTAAAGCAGGGAAACTGAGAGATATAGGAATTGACCCAAAACGGCCAATAAGCTACTAGTTTCAGGGCTGAGACCACTCCTCCAGGGACAGATAGGCTGCTCAAAGCTCCCCACTCTCACTGGTGAACAGAGAAGCTTTCTCCTATCCAAGTAAGGATATGGGCAACACAGGAAACTATACCACAGTCCGGAATTCAGCAAAACCTGAAATCTGGACTAATCTATTTCAGCAAAGGTGGGAAAAGAGAATTTTTTTTTTCAGGAAACAGGAAACAACAGAAAACACTGTAAATGCTATAAACAGGTTAGCTCACTTTAGTCTGTAGCCTACAACAGTTATACAATACAAAAACGACTTAAATTGATATAAAACAAGTGCAAAAACTGTAAAAAGCAGAAGGCAAATGCAATTTAAACTTTTTAAAACACAGATCAGTTAGAAATCCGATTTTTAGGCGGGAAAAGGCAGTCTGAGCAAAAAAACAGAGAAAAAAATACTTAAATCTGGAAAAGTCTCTCTTGGGTCTTTCTGTTGCCTGTATCACTGTGCAGGACACCACGAGGAGCTGTGTGGAGTTGTATACAATAACAAACGTTTTAAATCACAGATTCGCTAAAAAAACTGGCGTTTTAGGCAGAATTAGTTAAGACAGCAAGAAAAGCAGAAAAGTGATACTTAATCACTCCAGAGTCACTCTTTTGTCTCTCTGCTGCTGTAGACTCTGCAGAACACCTGGAAGGCACTTGCTGAGCGGAATACAAGTGTAAAAACTGTGCAAGTGAGGTTTTTATAGCAGGGAAGTGAAAGAGATAGAAATTAGCCCAAAATGGCCAATAAACTACTAACTTCTTGGCTCAAACCACTCCTCCAGGGACAGATAGGCTGCTCAAAGCTCCCCTCTCTCACAGGTGAACAGAGAAACTTCCTTCTATCCAAGTAAGGTAATGGCAACACAGTAACTTGTAACACAGCCCTGGATTCAGCAATAACCTGAAAACTGGACTATACTAGTTCAGAAAGGCAGGAAACAAGTATATATATTTTTTTCAGGAAGTAGAGCAGATACAATCAAAATTAGCCGAAAAAGGCCAATAAACTACTAACTTCTGGGCTGAAACCATTCCTCCAGGGACAGATAGCCTGCTCAAAGCTCCCCTCTCTCACAGGTGAACAGAGAAACTTCCTTCTATCCAAGTAAGGTATGGCAACACAGAAACCTGTAACACAGCCCTGGATCCAGCAATAACATAAAAACTGGACTATACTAGTTCAGAAAGGCAAGAAACAAGTATATATATATATATATTTTTTTTTTCCAGAAAATAGAGCAGATACAATCAAAACAACACTTTACCCAATTAACCAGTTAAAAAGCTTAAAACTCAACCCTGTTTCAGCAGTCTTCAATCAGACAAGTTTTAACTGCAACGTCCTGCCACTAGGGTACAGAGAAACCTTCTCCAAAAAAGATGGCCTGTATCAGGGCACAAGTTATAAAAACAAAGCTAGATCCAGCCGGCCTGAATCTAGTCTATGCTACAGCAAACAAGGCGTACTGATTTCAGAAAGAAACAGTTCAAGTAAGCATGCGCAATAAGCCTTTAACCAGAAATTCCCAGCTCAGAAGGGCAGAATCTAGCCTCTCCTCCCACAAGAGTGCAGACCACAAACCTTCTTAATGTAAAATAAGTGGCCTGAAGCCCAAGTTCTTAATCCAGAACTAATACACTTTTAGAATAACAGACACTGAGCCTTCAATCAGCAGTTCCCAACTTAGAAGGATGTACGCTACCTGTCCTGCCACAACAGTGCAGACCACAAACCTTCTTAATGTAAAACAACTGGTTTGAAGCCCAAGTGCTTAAACCAAGGGCCTTAGAATAACAATTACAATTTAATCAGGCTACTAACAAGCAGTAATAAAGGCATCAGAATAAATTCAATTGAGTACTTTTAAAAAGAGGCAAAAGCAAAATAAGGTAATAAAGTAGGAAGAAACACACATACAGTAAGGCAGATGAAGTGCAAAATTTTTTTTTTTTTGAGACTGAGGAAACAGAGCAGATTAAGATACTATAGGGGAATGCCCTTCCCTAGTGCTCTTTCTGTTCACCGCAGAGGAGATGGTACTAGTAGGAGTATCCAAATCAAAATATGATCTCACTGTACTCAGTTGAGTGAGCAAATGAGATGGGTCCAGGAGGAGTGTGCAAAAAGAGATTTACAGCAGGGGTGGGCAATTTCAAAGCCACCAAGATTAACACCACAATTACAACATGGAGGGGGGTGGGGAACTAACTGCAGAGAGACAGAGACACAATATTTAGTGAATCAAAGACGCACAATATTTACTGACTCAAATCTTAAATAAGTGCAGAGAAAATATACTTAAATCAGCTTGTGTCCAGTTGATATATGCAGACAAGTCTCAGTAGCCAGCAACTCGTATATATACATATACATATATATATATATATACATATACATATATATATATATATATATATAGATAGGTAGTCTGTTCCAGAGTATGTGAAGTCTCTGGGACAGGAATCTATCCCTCCAGCATGTTCTGTTTATTGTGGTGACAAGGTTTAGGTCCTTAGAGCGTGTAGCTCAGAGTGATTGGGATTTCTTTAAGTGGAGCATGTCCAACAGCTCTGGGTTTGACATAGCTTTGTATGTTAGGCAGAGATCGCCCCTGAGTAGGCTATATGCGATAGAGTAAAGCTGTAGTTTTTTGAGACGGTCTGCATAGGGCATCTGTTTGAGGCCAGTAATCCTCTTTGTGAGGTATTTCTGTGGTCTTTCCAGTTGTTGTAGATGTCTTGTGAGGTACATACCAAAAGGGGTGTTGTACTCTATAATGGGTCTAATGAGTGATGAGTAGAGGGGAACAATGACCTCTTTTTTTCTGGATGAGAATCCTTTTGTGATGAGATGAACCACGTAGAAGGATTTCCTGACCGCTGTGGTGATGTGATTATCAAAGGAGAGACTACTGTCCACCTGTGTCCCAAGGTCTCTTATCACATTTTCGGCATTAAGTAGGCTACCAGCTATGTGGTAGTTCATGGGTACAGAGTTTTTACCAAAGGGGATGACAATACACTTTTTGGCATTGAGCTTCAGGCCATGGCTTTGACACCAGGTGTCTGTCTCAGTGAGGCCCTTTTGTAGTTTGTCCACATCGTTAGGAGTTTCGATTATGGCTCCTAGTTTGCAGTCATCTGCAAACTTTGTTAGCCAAAGACCTTTTGTGTTGGCCTGCACTTCAGAGAAGTAGATAATAAACAGGAGAGGACCCAGGACTGAACCCTGTGGTACTCCACTTGTCACTGGTCTGATGTCGGATTTGGAATCCGCTACTTTCACAGTGTGGGTTCTGTCCGTGAGCCAGTTGGCAACCCATCTTGTGACATAGGGATTTATACCTAGTTTAGTGAGCTTATCTATAATTCCAGAGTGGGGGATGGTGTCGAAAGCCTTGGAGAGATCTAGATAAGCTGTGTGAACCATTTTACCCTCATCTATGGCTTTGGTGACTGTTTCAGAGATGTCAATCAGGTTTAGGAGACATGATCTGCCTTTTACAAATCCAAACTGGGTAGGGTCCAGAGTTTGGAGATTACCAATGTCCTTGTTTATGAGTCCCATGATGTTACGTTCCATGGCCTTGCAGACCAGGCTTGTCAGGCTAATGGGGCGGTAGTTCCCGGGGTCCGTCGTGGCTCCCCCTTTGTGGAGTGGGATAACTGTCACTGTGTGCCATTCAGTGGGTGCAAAGCCTGAGGTGAGGCTATGATTGAACATGGTACTTAGGTAGGGTGCCAGTTCATTTTGTAGTTCATGTAGAACGCAGCCTGGGATATTGTCAGGTCCCATGGATGCTGTGTTCTTGGCTTTGGAGAGTGTGTTTTTTTACCTGTGCAGCCATGATTATAGGAACTTTGCATTCTTCCGGTATAGAGATGGGCCCTCTAGGGGGTGAGAGGGGGTGTAAAGTTAGCACTGAACCTATCTGCTAGGATGTTGGCAATATCAGTTGGTTCTGTATATTTAGTGCCATTGTGCTGTAACTCAGAGCAGATCTGAGTGTTCCCATTTAGATTCTTGACATAGCTATAGAATGCTTTGTGGTTGTCTTTAGAGTCAGTGGCAATTTTGTTTTCATAACTAGCTTTGGAGGATTTTATGAGGGATCTCAGCTTCTTATTGAGGTTGACCAGCGAGTTCCTCCAGTCATGGGATTTTACTCTATTGCAACAGTTTCTTTCTTCTGTTGTATAGTTTGTTTATGGCAGAGGACCACCAGATTGGCTTCCTTTTTGGAGGATAACATCTTGGTTCTATTAGGGATAGCATGATCCATGCACTCGTGTAAGTGTTTATAAAGTGCATTTGTGTAGGATTCGGCAGTCATACCTCTATTGTCCATCTGCATGGGTGTCATGAAGTTTGCCACTTCTGTCTTAAGAAGTGTGAAGTTGGCTTTGGAGAAGTTTTTTACGATGGTTTCCCTAATTGGGGGTGGGGGTGGGATATGGATGTCTAGGCTGATTAGCTTGTGGTCGGATCTGACCAATGAGGAATTGACCTCTGGTGTGGAACACCGGTTTCCCATGTTGGCAATGACCAGGTCTAGGATATTGCTGCCCCTGATGGGGGTGTGAATAAGTTGATCCAAGGCGTTGGAATTTATGAATTCTAGAAAACGTTGAGCAAAAGAGATGGTACATGAGTAGTTTTCCCAGTTAATGGTGGGGTAGTTGAAATTGCCCATTATTAGGGTGTTGAGTTGTACCCTAATACTTTCCAGTGTATCAAGAAATGAGGAGTGTGAACCCTGGGGCATGGTGGGGGGTCTGTAGCAAGCTACAATTTGGATTGCGGTCTTGCCCAGAATTAGTTGCACTTGGATAATCTCGGATGCATTATGCTGTGCAACTAGCCTGGAGGTGTGGATATCCTTAATGAATATGGACACGCCTCCACCTTTAGTGCTTTGTTCTGAGTTAGGTGGCTGAAAGGTGTGGTATGAATTGTAGCCTGGTAATGCAGGGGTGCTCTCTGGAGCTTTGAACCAGGTCTCTGTCACTGCACAGATGTCAATGTTCTCCATTTTAAGGAGTGCCTCGAGTGAGTGCATTTTGAGGTTTAGACTTCTAGCATTGAGTAGCATTACCCTCAGATTTTGCTTGCTTGTACCTGTTATGGTGGTGAATTTGTCATTTGAACCTTGCCTAAAAAGGCACTATAGGGGTGGCAAGAGCCTTAGCCAGTATCCGGAATCCTAAGGGCGACAGGTGCAGGCCATCTCTGGCAAAGCATCGTGGTCTGTTGATCATGTCATCCCAGGCAGACAAATACTGGATCCCCTTAGAGTGATACCAGAAGCTTAGCCAATTGTTGAAGTCAATCATTTTGTCCTTGCACTGTGGTATCATTCTGGGTGATGGCAGGATGCTACTCAGAGTTAGGGTCATACCTGCCTGGGATACAAGATCGGAGAGCTCCTCCATGTCTCTTTTCATGTAGTCCAGGGAGGTACATCTCAGGTCATTCACACCAACATGGACAATGACAGTGTCTTATTTGTACTTATTGTGGAGTGACCTGGTTGGTGACCTGATTAGATTCTAAAGTCCTGGCATTGGGAGATTTTAATGTCACATGTTATAAGGATGGGGTTTATAAATCATTGTGGGATTTCCAGGTTATGTTTGACATAACAAAAACTACTTTGACATGGGAAAACACATGTACTTGACTGGGTTCTTACCAAGTTCCTGTTTGTAGCTTATTACTGCGTGTATAAGTTTGTGTGTTCAGTTTTGCCTATACATGCTTGCATAGGCTACTTATTTCTTTGCTGTTATTGTTGAAATAAAAAAAAAGTGTTTGTACTTGGGATGCATGGCAAACTATATTCTCTAGCTCACAGCTTTAGCCAGGTCATCTGGTGCCCTGACAGTTCCCCAGACTGGCATGCCTGTCAACCCAATGTTGAGGACTACAAAAAAAGTCTTTCTAGTTGCAGTTACTGAAAGACTCATATCCATGAATGCAGTAATGGCCTTCATTAAAAAAAAAAGTTACTGTCTAACACTGCTTTTTGTATGAATGTTGGTACTGTATTCGGACTCCATCAGCAACTGCCAATCATGCCTCAGACAGCTTTCGCCTTCGGCAGTCACTCTATTTGCTACACCCTAGCATCAGTAGTAGCTGTTATGTAACCCAGACTATCTCAACTAGGGATATGAGGGACTTCTTTTTTTTTTTTCTACAAACATCTTTATTAAATTTTCTGATATGATAAAGGCAATCTTATATTTATATAAATGAATATACAAAATTATACCACTTTAGTTTGAGCGACTGTCTTCCTATAAAATTTGGACTGGCTTTCCAATAGGCTAATTGGTCACCTGTGATTTCTCTTCTTGCATTAGACCAAGTCGTTAACTATTGTGACATCACCTTTCATCCAGTGTTAGTAATACGGCACATGTGAGAGAATGGAGAGGTAAGAAAATGGTGGGATGACTGAGGTGATCTGGAAGTCTGAGCATAATATGGACAACAAGAGTTTTCTTGCAGCCTTCTGCACAAAATTCACATAGAAACCTTAGAAAATATTGAAAGGCTAAGAGAGAAGAAAGAAAGAAGCCGTAGGCTTGCAGGAGTCTAATTACAGAAACACTAGAATTTTGAGATCTGGAACTAAAGCTAACATGGGCTGAACAGCCAACAGAACTCCAATACATTTTAGGATGATAGGCTAGGTTCATAGGTAAGTACTAGGCTATCTGCCCAAGGACATCTATAAGCCTAGGCAGAATGTGTTGGCTTTCGTCTCCCCTTAGGTTAGTTCCCTCTGCCTCTGTCCAGCAGAGCCACTGCAGTGATCCCAGGGGTAAATTTTCTGTTTCCCATCCACTCGTCAAGGTTTCTCTTGAAGAGTGTTAGTGAGGGACTCTACCTAATGTAGATTGGAATCCTGTTCCTAAGCATGGGGAGTCTCTGGGACAGGAATCTATCCCTCCAGCACATCCTATTTATTGTTGTGGTGAGGTTTAGATCCCTAGAGCATGTGGCTCTCAGAGATTTTTTTTTTTTTTTTTAGGTGGAGCATGTCCATCAATTCTGGGTTGGACATGGCCTTGTATGTCAGGCAGAGATCACCTCTGAGTAAGCGGTATGCGACCGAGTACAGCTGGAGTTTCTTCAGTCGGGCTGCATAGGGCATCTGTTTGAGGCCAGTAATCCTCTTGGTGAGGTACTTCTGTGGTCCTTCCAGCTGTTGCAGGTGTCTTGTAAGGTACATCCCAAATGGGGCGTTGTACTCTATGATGGGTTTGATGAGTGATGAGTAGAGGGGCACAATAAACTTTTTTGTTCTAGATGCAAACCCTTTTGTGATTAGGTGGGCCACATAGAAGGATTTTCTAACCACCTTGGCAATATGATTATCAAAGGAGAGATTACTATCTGCTTGGGTCCCCATATCCCTTATTACATTTTCTGTATTTAGGGGACTACCACGTATGTGGTAGTACACGGTTACTTAGTTTTTTCCAAGGGGGATGACTATGCACTTTTTGGCATTTAGCTTGAGGCCATGATTTTGACACCAGGTATACATCTCAGTGAGACCCTTCTGGAGGATGTCTGTATCAGCCGGAGAGTCCGTTATGGTCCCCAGTTTGCAGTCGTCTGCAAACTTGGTCAGCCATAGTCCTCCTGTGCTTGCCTGTACCTCTGAGAAGTATATACCGAACAGGAGGGGGTCCAAGGACTGAGCCCTGGGGGTCGCCACTTGTAACCAGTTTAGAGTCGGACCTAGAGCCTGCAGCTCTCACCGTATGGGTTCTGTCCGTGAGCCAACTGGCAACCCATCTCGTGATGTAGGGGTTTATGTACAGGCTGCTGAGCTTGTCTATAATACCAGAATGGGGAATGGTGTTGAACGCCTTTGCGAGGTCTAGGTAGGCTGTGTGGACCTCCTTTTCCTCATCTAAAGCCTTGGTAACTGTCTCAAAGAAGTCCACCAGGTTTATGAGGCATGATCTGCCCTTAACAAATACAAACTGGGTAGGGTCCAATGTTTGGAGGTTCCCAATGTCACTGTTAATGAGTTCCATGATGATGCGCTCCATAGCCTTGCAGACCAGGCTAGTCAGGCTTATAGGGCAATAGTTCCCAGGGTCTGTTGTGGCTCCACCTTTGTGGAGCGGGATAACTGTTGCTGTGCGCCACTCTATGAGTACGTAGCCTGTATAGAGTCTGAGTTTGAACAATGTGTTTAGGTAAGGTATTAGTTCATTTTGGAGCTTGTGTAAGACACAGCCTGGGACACTGTCCGGTCCCATTGAAGCTGTGTTTTTGTCTTTGGATAGGGCTGTTTTAACCTTTGTGTCAGTGATTGCCGGGGCTCTACATTCTTCTGATATGGTTATGGGCCCTTTAGGGGGTGAGGGGGGTGAAGTTTGCACTAAACCTGTCTGCCAGAATGTTGGCAATATCAGTTGGTTCAATGTATTTTGTGCAATTCTGCACTAACTCAGAGCAGATCTGAGAGTTTCCACTTAGGTTCTTGACATAGCTGAAGAATGCTTTCTGGTTATCTTTGGAGTGCTTGGTAATTTTCCTTTTGAAGCTAGCCTTGGATGATTTTATGAGGGATCGTAGTTTCTTGTGGATACTGATCAGGGAAGTCTTTCCTTCTTGGGATTTTACTGTTTCCTGTACTAGTTTCCTCCTTCTATTGTATAGCTTGTTTATGGCAGGGGTCCACCAGACTGGTTTCCTTTTCTTGGAGGAGTGAGTTCTGGTTTTGTTTGGGACACCTTGATCCATGCATTCTTGCAGGTGCTCATAGAGTGTCTTTGTAAGGGATTCAGCAGCTTGGACAGCATTTTCCTTTGGCATGGGGGCTGTGAACCCTTCCACCTCAGTCTTGAGTAACGTGAAGTTTGCTTTTGAAAAGTTTTTCACGGTGGTTTCCTTGATTGGGGGTGAGGGCGGAATGTGGATATCCAGAGTGATTAGTCTATAGTCTGATCTAACCAGTGAGGGGTTGACCTCCGGTGTGGAACACCGGTCGCCCATGCTGGTGATGACCAGGTCCAATATGTTGTCACCTCTGGTGGGGTGTTGACCAGTTGTTCCAGGGCAATCGAGTTTATAAATTCTAGGAAGCATTGGGCAAAGGAGCTAGTACTTGAGTAGTTCTCCCAGTTAATGTTTGGGCAATTGAAATCAACCAATATTAGGGTGTATGGTAAGGCCTTCATATTTTCCAGTGTCTCCAAAAATGCAGAATGGGGGTCCTGGGTCATGGTGGGTGATCTGTAGCAAGCTACAATTTGAATTGCAGTTTTGCCCGTTGTTAGTTGCACATGGATTATCTCTGAGGCATCGTGCTGCGTAATTAACCTAAGTTGAAAGTATGTCTAGTTCCAAGGGAAGAATTGAAGAGTCGACTTCGTGGAGCTGGGAATACATCCCCGCCTTTTGTGTTTCGGTCTGGGTTCTGTGGCTGAAAAGTATGGTATGAGTTATAGCGTGGTAGTGCTGGGGTGCTCTCTGGAGCCTTAAACCAGGTTTTTGTTACTTCACAGATATCGATGTTCTCCATACTGAGGAGTGCCTCGAGTGCATGCATTTTGAGGTTTAGACTTCTGGCATTGAGTAGCATTACCCTCAGTTTTTGATTACTTGTGCTATTTATGGTGGTGGGTTTGTCTTTTGAGCCTTGCCTAAAAAAGGCACTATGGGAGCGGCAAAAGCCTTGGCCAGTATTCGATAGCCTTAGGGTGACAGGTGCAAGCCATCTCTTGTGAAGCAACGTGGCTTGTCGAGCATGTCATCTCAGGCAGACAGATACTGGATCCCCTTTGAATGTCACCAGAAACTTAGCCAATTGTTGAAATTGATAATTTTTTCTTTATACTGTGGCATTATTCTTGGTGAGGGCAGGATGCTACTCAGGGTCAGGGTCATACTGGCCTGGGCTACGTGATCAGAGAGCTCTTTCTCTTTTCATGTAGTACAGGGAGGAATGTCTCAGGTCATTCACACCAACATGGACAATGACAGAGACGTATTTGTACTTGTTCTGGAGCAACCTGAGTGCTTGTGTTATGTGGCAGATCCTGACACCCAACAGACAGCTCACTGTAACCTTCTCCTTGTCCAGCCTAGTTAGTGGGACATCAGTGTGCCTGACTATAGAGTCGCCTATTACTATTATGTTGGGTATGTTATTTTGCCTTAAGGGCTGTGATTGTGTGGCACACTGCTTATGTGACGTATGTATTTCATGGTTTGTGATGGGGTGTGGCGGTTGCTTGGATGTCTGCTTTGGAGGTCTCTGTTGCTTTTGCAGATTTTTATTTAGAGCCTCCCGAGTTTGTTTTTGTGTATTTATGTGTGTTATTTGCCAGTGTTGGTTTAATAGGTCTATGCGAGACTGGTGGTGTGTTGCAAGTATTTCCCTTCTCCTCTTGACTGTCAGTTCCAGTCTTGAGTTGGTAGAGCTTAGTCTCCAGTTTGGCTGTATAATTGCATCTCTCGCATATATTAGTGTTTAGTGGTAGGTGGAGCGGATTGTATGTGTACATGAGGCAGTTGTAACATTGCCTCAAAATGCCCAGATTCACCAGTTGGACTGGAGAGTACACCTGAAACTGCCCTTTGGACATGCCTGAATAGGTAAAGTGAGCTGTTTTACTGATTGGCTGGTAGGGACGAATAGAGAGCCTTGTCCTTCTGAACAGTATGGGGGTCTAGTGCTAGGGTTAATTAGTGCTTGCTATGAGTTTTGAGCAAGTGCTGGGCTGTGAAATGAATGGTTTGAGTGCCTAAGTTGAAAGTATGTCTAGTTCCAAGGGAAGAATTGAAGAGTAGACTTCGTGGAGCAGGGAATAGTTTAACCCTAGCTAACCAGCGCTGCCCGGCACGCAAATGCGTTTTTTATAGGAGGAAATGAAAGAGATAGAAATTAGCCCAAATTGGCCAATAAACTACTAACTTCTGGGCTGAAACCACTCCTCCAGGGACAGACAGGCTGCTCAAAGCTCCCCTTTCTCACAGGTGAACAGAGAAACTTCCTTCTATCCAAGTAAGGTATGGGCAACACAGAAACTTGTAACACAGCCCTGAATTCAGGAATAACCAGAAAACTTGACTATACTAGTTCAGAAAGGTAGGAAACAAGTATATATTTTTTTTGTTTTTTTTTTCAGAAAATAAAGCAGATGCAATCAAAAAAACACTTTAAATGCACAGAAATGGCTATCGCAATTTAGTGTGTAGCCTACAACAGTTAAACAGATTATTTAAACACAAAAACGACTTAGTTCAAGTGCAGGCAGCAAATAAGTACAATGTGTAGCAGAAACAAGCTTTTTAAAATCACAGAAATGTGGCTGTTTCGGAGCTGAGTTCTGCTCCGACACTTTCATTGCCGTCCGTAGTGTCTAGGAGCCGAAGCTCTCCGGTCGGACCCAACAGGGATATTTGAAACCGAACTTCTTCTGTTCCGAGTCTTCCTCTCCGCGTATCAGCTAGGGTGAATCTGGACCCTACTTCTGTTTTGGAGCGGCATCCTCGGTCTCCTCGGAGCCGGGGAGGTCGGCATTCAAAATGATGAGGAGTTTCTGTCCCGATCGTCAGCTCCTACCAGAGGTACCGGTACTCTTCTCCCTAAAGCACCTACTTCTATCTCAGCTCCTACTCCCTCCAGTGGCAGCAGAGACCCTCAGCCTCAGGAGCCACCAGCTGGTAGCCCCCTCTCTTCTGAGACCTCCCTGGAATGTCCTTCTGAGGAGCCATCCCGGAAGAGGACTTGTAAGAGGAAGCATGTCGACTCCCAGGATGAGTCTTTGACATGTCACACTGACTTCGAGGAGTCAGAAGGGTCCCTCAAGTCGTCCTCTGATGATGTCGCCTTCATAGACATCCTGGAGATCCTTGAACAGAGGTGCGGCTGGCCCACTGTTACCCCTTGTGATGAGGAGACGGTGTACCTGAAGGCTTTCGGGTCTCAACCTTTTGCCTCTTGGGTGTCTCCACCCTTCGACGAACTGATGGATTTAGTTGGTCAAAAGGTGTGGGATACTCCTGATGCCATGGAGCCAGTCCCCAGGAGACTGAACAAGTTCCTTTCTGCCCCTCCAGGAAAAGATTTTTTATCTAAAGGTTTGCCTGTAGATGCCATGGTGGCGGCGGCCACTAAGAAGGAGCTAGCTGAGACTACTTCTGTTCATCCGCCAAATAAGGAGTCTCGAACGATGGACAGATACAGGAAGCATATCTTTTCTTCAGCGGCATTTACCCTTTGATCACTGAATTACCTTACTCACTTTACGAAGCTTCAGAGAGATCTCGTAAGAGAGTTAGGAGACTCTTTACAAGGTACATGTACTGAGGGAGTCCCTGACAAGGTTTCTGCCCAGTTGTCCACCTTGAGCTCTATCGTCAACTCTTCCATGCGGCTTATTTCATATGCAGCCAATGGAGCGAGTAGAGCAGCGGGTTTAGGAATTTCCCTAAGGCGGCATTCCTGGATGCGTTTGTGTAACTTTGTGGAACCATTTAAGTCTACCTATACCAATGCCCCCTTCGATGGTTCCTCAGTGTTTGGATCCAAGGTAAAGGACACCCTCACCCGCTGCGAGCAAGAAGGAAAAACACTCTCTGCCGTGGGAGTACGTTTTACTGTTCCCTCTAGATTATACCCTAAGGGTCAGAGGGGGCGGTAAGATGAGGTTCAAGAAGTTCCAGAGGTTTTTCTAGGAGGCACAGGGTGATTCCTCGTTCAGAGGCAGAGGAGAAGGAGGAAATGGTAGACGTCACCCTAGAGGCAGGGAGGTCACGATTCCTTTCTGGGGCCGGCCTTAAGAGCACTCCTGATGTGGGGCCCAGCTGTGCTTCTCTGTGGCCGGTTGGGGGTCGCATTTCTTTGTATCCAGAAGCCTAGCTAAATGTCACTCAAGACAAGTGGGTACAAAGAATTATTACCAGAGGTTATGTCATACCCTTTTCCCTTCCACCTTTTGTTCCCAAGAATATCCCAGATGTTCCACCCAATCACAGGAATCAGGCAACTGTGGAGGTCAACAAGTTGCTGTCAAAATAGTCATCCAAACCGTCCCAGCAGACCAAATAGGATCTGGAGCTTACTTCAGATACTTTTTAATGCCAAAACGTACAGGGGACTGGAGGCCCATTCTGGACCTCAGCAGATTGAACGAATCAGTAAAGAAGGACAAGTTCCAGATGGTAACACTGCAGTCTATACCCCCGTTGTTAGGAGAAAGACAATTGGATGTGCTCAATAGATCTCCAAGACACCTACTACCCCATAAAAATGGACAGGGCATCAAGGAGTCATTTACGCTTCTGGCTGGGAGCCAGTCACTACCAGTTCCGTGCTCTGACCTTTGGTCTCACCACTGCCCCCAGGGTGTTCACCAAATGTATGGCAGTAGTGACAGCTAACCTGAGGCATTGAGGATTCCAGGTGTTTCCGTATTTGGACGACTGGCTCCTGACCACCCCCTCCAGGCATCTACTCCTTCAGAGCAGGGACGCTACTATTTAGCTTTGTACCCAGCTGGGAATCTCTGTAAATTGGGAAAAATTTACCTTATTGCCCTCTCAATCTGTGATTTTTATAGGCGCAGAGATAGACACAGTAAACATGGTGGCTCGTCTTCCTGCCGAAAGGGCACAGAACCTGGGTCTTCAAATTTAGCATCTTCTCCCCTTACGAAGGGTCAAAGCCAAGATTATTCTGCAGCTCCTAGGGACCATGACTTCCACCATACTATTAGTGCCACTAGCCAGGTTACACATGAGAATTCTTCAGTGGCTTCTGTCATCCCAATGGTCCTTTCAGCACCTTCCATTATCCCATCACATTCTGCTGACGGAATCTTGCAAAAAGGACCTCCTTTGGTGGACATTACCCAGTCATCTGACCAAGGGCACTTCATTTGTTCCTCGCCAACCCATTGCCACTGTGACCATGGATGCTTCACAGATAGGGTTGGGGGGGGCATTATCTAGGC
This sequence comes from Protopterus annectens, assembly GCF_019279795.1. NCBI lineage: Eukaryota > Metazoa > Chordata > Ceratodontiformes > Protopteridae > Protopterus > Protopterus annectens. Next base: position 536,979,038 of record NC_056746.1, read on the forward strand.
ATGACTTTCCAAGGCACATGGCAAGATCACAAGGCTCACCTGCATATCAACGTTCTAGAGATGAGGGCGGTGCTCCTGGCGTTGCAAGCACTTCATGACCTTCTTCCTCTGGGGACTATTGCAATACAATCAGACAACATGTCGGTAGTATGGTATATCAACAAACAGGACAGAACCAGATCTTACCGACTCTGCTGAGAGGCCATGCTAGTTTGGAAATGGGCGATATCTTCCCAGCATTTTCTGGTGGCAACACACATTTCAGGTATGACCAGCGTGATAGCCGACAAGCACAAATATGCAATCCTGATGCCCCACGAGTGGTCTCTGAAACAGGAAACAGCGGAACAACTTTTCCGCAGATGGAGACAGCCTTGCTGCGATCTCTTTGCCAGCCCAATCAATGCCAAATGCAGCAGCTACTTCTTCCTCATCCCCCTCCGGAAGAGTCACTGAGAGATGTACTTGTTCACGATTGGCCCCTGGGTCTTCTGTATGCCTTTCCTTCCTTTCCTCGCATTCTCAAGGTTATTCAGAAAGCGAAACGGCTGGAAAGCCAACTGATCCTCATTGCTCCGTACTGGCCTCGTCAGGTTTGGTTCCCCTTCCTCGGGCCTCTTCTCCTGGACAATCCTTGTTTTCTGAACCCATTTCCAGACCTGTTGACTCACATGTCAGGTTCACTTCACCCCTACTTACACACCCTCAGCTTGACAGCGTGGCTGCTTCACTTCCATCCCTAGTCAGGCTTCATGACTTCTCGCCTTCCGTGACTCGTATCCCTGCGTCCTCTCATAAACCTTCCACTAGGAGACTATATTCCAGTAAATGGAGAAGATTCTCTCTTTGGGCTGAGAAAATGGATGTTGGCCCCCCTACACTGCCTTCATTCCAGTGATTTTGGAATTCCTTTCTGAGCTTTTTCTCCAAGGATCTGCGGCTGCCACTATCAGAGTTCAATTGGCAGCGATCTCAAATTTTCATCTAGGTTTCCAGATTCTAGCTTGATGTCGCATAAGCTGTGCAAAGCCTTCCTTAAAGGTGCCACTTTGTTAAGACCCCCTGTTCAAGAACCTGTGGCCTCATGGAATTTAAATTTTGTGTTATCTAAATTAACATCTCCGCCCTTTGAGCCTTCTCATTCATCCTCTTTGAAATTTTTCTCTTGGAAGATGTTTTTGGTGGCTATCACGTCAGCCAGATGGGTGTCAGAGTTGCAAACATTGTCTTTTAAACCCCCTTATCTGATTTTTCACAAAGACAGGGTGTCCCTTTGTACTAATCCCTCCTTTGTCCCCAAGGTCTGTTCCCATGCCACTTTGAATCAATCCATAGAACTTCCGGTTTTATTTCCAAATCACTCCAATTCATCTCAGTACAGGTTTCATCAGCTGGATATCCATAGACAATTCCGTTTTTATTTGCACCCGGACTAAAGACATCAGAAAATCAGATCAATTATTCATTTCCTTTTCCAAATTCAGGTTGGGCTTACCAGTTTCCAAAGTAACCCTCTCTAATTGGATTTCTAGCTGTATAGCTTATGTTTACAATTCTGAGGGTAGATCTTTACCCTTTAAAATCAAGGCTCACTCTACCAGATCTCAGTCTACCTCTGCAGCCTTTCAAGCTAGGGTCCCACTTGATAATATTTGTGCAGCAGCTATGTGGGCTACCCCTCACACTTTTATTACTAATTACAAATTAGATTTGATCGCTAGGGGTAGAGCATCCTTTGGTTCCACAGTACTCAGGAATATTTTTCCTTGAGCCACCCAGGAATAAGGTGCTAGGGACGCTGACCCATGTGTAAGAATGAAGGCAAGATAGGATTACAGAACATATAGAATTTATGTACTCACCATAACGTTCCATGTTTGTAGTCCATCTCACTTTTCTTTCTTACGAACCCGCCCTCCTGCCCCCATCCTGGAAGTACCTGTAGACAGAAAAATGTTAATTTTATTATTTATGAAGACCTTTTAGTACTGGCTTCTTTCTGTATGTTGTTATTATTTTTTCTAGTTAGCAGCAAACAAGATCTGGGGATTGTACTGGTGCACCATGGGATACCTACCTAGCCACGAGCCAACCAGAAGTCTTCCAGCTTGTAAATAGGCCAAGTCGGAGCCGAGGATCGGCTCTGATCCCATATGTAAGAATGAAGAGTGAGATGGACTACAAACATGGAATGTTATGGTGAGTACATAACTTCTTTTTAATCACTCCAAAGTCTCTCTGCTGCTGTAGAACTCTGCAGAACACCTGGCAGGCACTTGCTGAGCTGAATACAAGCACAAAAAACGTGCAAATGTGGTTTTTATAGCAGGGAAATGAGAGAGAGATTAGCCCAAAATGGCCAATAAACTACTAACTTCTGGACTACAGCAAACAAGGCGCACAGGGTCTATATTAGATGATCAACTGTCCACAACCACGAACACCTAATGAGCGACACATAAAAACGCCGAAGTACGAAAAGCGCGAAGGTCGTAAATATCGAAAACCAGAACACCAAACGTATTCCCGTGGCCAGCAGGGTGATCGTGGGGAAGAGGAAATATATCCTTTTCCCCACTGTAGTGCAATCTTCGAGTTGGTATATATAAGTAGAGGGGGGGTGTTGGGGTGCAGGGGGGCTTGCCCCCCTGCAAAAGTGTGATTAATGAAGTTTGTTTGTGTATGTTTTACTTACCTGTCTGGTGCTGTTGTTGTTTAAACTGCGTTCGGCATTCCGGTTTTCGATATTTAGGTCCTTCACTTTTTTCGTAGTTGGCGTAATATGTGTCGCTCATTAGGTGTTCGCGTTTGTGGACGTTTGGTTTTATGATATAGACCCAGGCGCACAAATTTCAGAAAGAAACAGTTCAAATAAGCAGGCACAATAAGCCTTTAACCAGAAATTCCCAGCTCCGAAGGGCAGAATCTAGCCTCTCCTCCCACAAGAGTACAGACCGCAAACCTTCTTAGTGTAAAATAACTGGCCTGAAGCTTAGTGCTTAAACCAGAACTAATGCACTTTTAGAATAACAGACACTGAGCCTTCAATCAGCAATTCCCAACTTAGAAGGATATAGAATTTATGTACTCACCATAACGTTCCATGTTTGTAGTCCATCTCACTTTTCATTCTTACGGACCTGCCCTCCTGCCCCCATCCTGGAAGTACCTGTTTTGTCTGATTTACCAGAATACCCTTGTACTCCCAGGCCTTTCAGTGCAAAGTTGATATTTAAGCTTCTTTCCAAAGACTAAACTACATTCGTAATACGTACTAGCTATAGAAGTATCAGTACTATGCTGTGCTGTAATAGTAATAAGTGTTAGCTGTATAAGCGTCAGTACTATGCTGTGCTGTAATAGTAATAAGTATTAACTGTATAAGCATCAGTACTGTGCTATGCTGTAATAGTAATAAGTATTAGCTATATAAGTATCAGTACTATGCTATGCTTTAATAGTAATAAGTATCATCACTATGCTATGCTGCAATAGTAATAAGTATTAGCTATAGAAGTATCAGTACTATGCTGTACTGTAATAGTAATATGTGTTAGCTGTATAAAGTATCAGTACTAAGCTATGCTGTAATAGTAATTAGTTATGTAATTATCAGTACTATGGTATGCTGCAATAGTAATAAGTATTAGCCATTTGACATATGACTGTGTTAAGACAGCTGAGACGGAGCTTTTCACTGTTTAATGTTCACAATTTATGTTTATATTGTATTTTTATTATTATTCAGGCCTGATGTATCGCTTATTGAAGGAGCACTTGTCCCCAGATCCCCTTTACGAGGGGGCAATGCCCGGTCAGACTAACATAATAATGAGCTGTAATAAATGAGTAAATAAATAAATAAATGAATGCATATCCATAGCAGTTAGCATGATGTGTTAGTGGGATGGGCTAAAGTACTACCTTATTTTCAGAGCCAGCTCGTGATTAATTGGGGCCCTAGGCAGGGTAATGGAAAATTCCTCACCCTCCCGCAGCTATGTCAGCATTCCCATTACTTGTCTGTCGTTTCCCAAATAAAACAAAACACTGTTCAAACCTGTCACTGAGCATACTGTGTTCTTCTTTACTTTTACAACAGTCAGAGATTTGCATGTATTTTAAAACTTTTATTTCATATTTTACAGTAGAAACACTGACATCCATTTGCTAAACAGAACACACACACACATTGAAAACGTACCTAGTATAAACAACATTAAACTTCTCTTCCCTTGAAAACCACATTTATTGAGAATGCATCTAGCAACCCCATTAAACTACAAGAGACTTGCTTACAAATAGAGAAGGACTAATTCGTTGCTATGTGAAGGGTGCAGGAATTCAAAAGAGGAATCTCATCATTGGCTAACATCCTAGGACAGCCCACTGTATGCAAATGTCCCTTTTTAGATGGCAGCCTAGAAACACTGTCTGATGAAGTGACTTCATTGCAGTCACACAGTAGACATAGTCTGTAGGAATCAAACACTGTACTATGGTAAGGATTTTGTTAACGGCTCGAAGTACTAGACAAACTGTTGTGGCCCAACACATTGCATTCACATCTGCACACCTGCAAAAAAAATGGCTAAATTAAAAAATGTATTCAGAAGTAAAATATTAAGATTAAACATGCTGACTTCATGCTGTCCACTTTTTCACATTACAAATAATAAACACACCTTCAGTGTCAACAAAATAAGGAAAACAAGTATCGTACCCAAAGAAAATGGCTCATATGATGCATCCAATTCCTTCATTTACACCTTAACTTAAGATATTTACACGTGCGTGCACATACACACGCAAACAAACTCTCTCTCAGTCAAATACACACTCAAAAACACACACTCACTCAACCACACACATACACACACACTCAACCACATACACACCCATCAGTTGCAGCTGCTCGTATGACTGTACCTTTCTCTAGTATCTGTTTGAGATCAAGTGAATGAATAAATGCATAAATAATGGCCCAGAAATGTATCTTGGCTCACTGAGGTCAGAACCATCAGTGCTACCTATTGCAATGCTTTTTTGCCTTCTCAGCTTCTTAGCAAAAAATATCAGCCACAAAACAGGTACAGGTTTTAAGTATTTCTCTTATAAACATGGAATGATATACACTCATAGGTAGCTGTTAGCCATGCAATCCAGGAGACCATTAAGGAGCTTAGCCCAGATTTCCATTTGCCGTCTCTAGATATGTGACTTACTTAAGGTTACCCAGTAGGCAAATGAAGGTAGAAAGATTTAAACCCTGTACCCTTGGAACCAGAAGCAGCCCATTAATAAACCAGAGCTTTAGTCCTGTATGCTAATTGCCATATATCTAAGGTTGCTGTTAGAATAACACAAATTGCATTAGCAAGCATTTTCTCAAGGACACAAACTGTGAAATTCTCATGCCTGTGTCACTGAAGTCCATACTAATTTTCCAGAAAGCCACAGATTTTTGCAGAGAATGGGCAAAAAATACCTCTCCACTTCTTTGCTCAAGAATTCAGAACAAAGCCAAAGGTAATGGGGGAACAAAAGCACAAAAAGAGAAACATTTTAAGTATTATTAGTGGAGTTGTAGTAGCGGTGTTCACTGTTTATTACAGAGCAAGGAGCTCCTGCAGTTGAGGAGAATCTAGGGGTACAATACTTTGGATAAAGAGGGAGCAGATGAGGTTGTTTGGGCATCTAGAGAACATGCTCCCTGGGCACTTCCCTTGGGAGTTGTTCTAGGCATAGCCACTGGGAGGAAGCCCTTATGTAGACTGAAAATGTGTTGAAAGGATTCTGTCTCTTAACTTCCTGGGAGGGCCCGAAGATACTACAGGATCCCTGAGGAGGATGCCACAGGATGGATGACATGTAGATTGTTACCAGGGATAAAAAGGTCTGGTCTACCCTGCTTAGTTTGCTGCTACCACAACTCCTATCTATCAGTTTAGAAAATTAATAGATATGTGAATATTGCTACAGGGATCCTTTTTATAGCAACTACTGGGAGATCTGGGGGGATCTGCTTTCTTTCATACACTCAAAAAAACACCAGCAGTGTTTTCCTTGACTTGCTAATTTATTCAGTTACACTTAAAGTGCCAGCTTTTGCCAAGTCTGACCTTGGCTTATCCCATTTAAAATGAATTAAGGGGTCAGGGTAGTTTAATTTTGTTTCAGATGTGAGCTTTTGTACTACGGTGGAAAGGTGGTATGTTTTTCCCCTGTCTTGCTTCATCTTTTGCTTAGGAATTTCATATGCTGTCTACTTTCTTCAGGCACCCTTCTATTGTCTTATGATTTTTTAAATTTTAGCTTCAGATACCACTGTTTCTCTCCTCAGTTCATTTAAGAATTTAAACCAAATCCAGTAATGCCCTGTTTCATTGCTGACATCTAAGTTTAGTCTTTTAGAGCCTCTTTTCCTTTAAAAGTGCCTCATTATTATGGCAGAATTTGCTAATGCATCTAACAGCATTTTTGCCTTCTTGACTTGTACTTCTGTTTCACGTAAGCCCTCATTGTCCTAAAGCGGTTTCACTGTACCAGCTTTATTTTTCATGTCACCATTTGGTGTATTTATTAACTAGAGTGTTTGGGAGGCACTTTCCCATTTTCTAGGTTCTAGGTCATTTCCTGGTTCTGCTGAAAAATAATACAGTGTTCTAATACTGACTGGTTCAAGTCTACATCTAAGTTGACTTTTGAAGCCAATTGGTTATTTCTTGTTTCCCCAAGAGTTAGCAATTTCTGGATGTAAGATCCCATCAGGATTTTGCTGTGATGATATAACACTACTTACTCCTATGTGGTATACTTTGCTTTTTGTTTTTTAGGAACTTCTCTGGGAATTTATTGTTTGCAGGATTGTGACAAATATTATCTAATTCGGGTTTTTTTTTTTTTTTTGCCTTCATTTGTACTGCAGTGCCTTGCTGTTATGCTAATTTGAATTTATTATTTTAACTCTCTGGAGATAGTAGGTGGGCAATCAGGGGAGGTTCTATTTCTCAGTAGCGTCAGAACCCACCTATTCCCACACCCTAGAATTGTTTTAGGGCACTGTGCCCCCAGTACAAGCTGGTAATGTACACATTAAGATCACGTACATACCTAGACTAAAATTAGAACAAGTGAAGAAAATGATGCCCATGCTTTTAAAAACTTAAGAAAAAATGTTCCCATCTGCTACCTTATCTGTCCTTTTGTTACCTCAGTACAGAGATCAGTCAGACTCCTGACATATTTACTTTATCTCTTTCACAAACAGGGAGGGAAGGAGACAGAGAGAGAGAGATTTGGTCAAACTAAGGGTTAAACTATTATTTCCAAAATTGCAAGTTCTCCAAGAAGGATAATATTTATGCCACATTGCTTAATTGTATAATCAACGACTGTGCACTCTATCAGGTTCATTTGCTGTATTGTTTGTACACCGTGCTTACATTCATACAGTCACTGTATTATTCGTCATTCTGTATAGTATTAGCACATGGGGGGCTGTCAACTGTTAGTGTTTCTGTTGATTCCTGAACCTGTCTTTACAAGGCTGGCTGCCCCCTCTGCATTCTGTATCTGGTAACAGTAAATGTCAGTAAACAGAAACTTATAACTGGGGCAACAGCTGCAAGAGACAGATGTTGTTACTGTGAGGGAGGCCTTGGATTTGATTGCCATCTTAAGTTACAGACTGTTATTATGAGGACATTTGCAATGTCTGACTGTTGGTCATTCATTGCTAAAGGTAATATGTGGGTCAACAGTCATGTTTTTTGTTTCATGTTTGTTTTTTAAGGTATAATATGTAAATATTAAGAATCATGATAGTCATATTAATTATTATGTCAACAGTATTTAAACTGTTGTCAAACTTATGCATTTTCTGATGAAGTCCATTTGAAATAGTGGAATGAAAGTGCTCAGTTTATTAAATAATTTGGTTTGCAGTCTTGTGAGTATGGACGCTATTTGTTTTTAGTTTTTGGATTGACGAATACACCTCTTTGGCATAGGTTTGGAGCATTTTTAGACATTGTTTTAACATTAGACACTGGTTTCACACCTACCAGTGGAATACTCAGAAGTTGTACTAAAGACCCCTTACAAGTAAGAATGTATCTTCATTGGGAAATCTGTGGGATATGTAGACAAATTGCAGAATTTCTGTTTCTATGTCTGTAACATGTAGATAAGCAGTATTTTGTAGAGTGGATAAGAAAAAAATCAATGAAATAGTAACTGCTGGTTATGGTACACTGCTTGCAACAGGCTGTGTAGTGAGTTTGCTGACAAAGTTACCAGTGTTGGCACAATAAGTATGGGTACCTGGCACTATAATATTTTTAAAATCCTTAACTAATGGAAAGCATTTCCGTGTCAGCATTCGACTAAACTGATGTTGGTGAGATGCAGAAAGCATAACAAAAAGTACTTAGCATGTATATTTTGCAGAATGGAGTATCTGGATAAGATATGGTGGCAAAATCAGAGACCCATGGCTTCTTGGAGAATATCTCTGAATCAGCAGACATGGCCAGAGTTCCCCAAATCATGGAGAAGCTATTTGAAATAGAAAATAAATTAGATGATTACATAAAAGTTTTTGAAAAAAGAATGGAAGGATAAAGATGAAACGGTATGTTATCATTCAGATACCATAACTGAGCTATGGAAAAATGTTCAGCTATGGTAAAGGCTGAGCTACTGGACTAATGCCTGGCTGTGCTACAAGACCACACTTAAAAAAAAAAATTATTTGGTAGACTTGCCAAAACTAGTCAAGGGTGGAGACTCAGTGTGTTTCTGCAAGCATTTGTTAGCATCTTGGACAGGTAACCCAAAGTAGGAAATGTTGATAGTAAAGGCCCACCAGTTCTTTGCATCAGGTTGCCAGCAAACTGGAAAAAATGAGGCAAATGATAATGCAGTTTGCAAGCTGTGAAGAGAAAGAGTTGTAATTACTGGCTTTGTGGCAACCATGGAAAAAGCTGATATACACTGGAGCTTGCATCTGTTGTGAGCACAAATTCGGGGGAAAATCGAGAAGGAGAAGGTACAAACATAGTTGCGATGCAGCAATGTCGTATATAGAAGTTAGTTTTAAATTATACCAGCCCATCTTCTACATTTTTCCTTCAAGAAATCAAGATATTTCTGGAGTGAGAGGAAGTGGTACAGGCCATGAATGCCTGGGCGTACCTCTCAACTATCCAGATTTTCATACAGTGTCCAGTTGTTTTGTCTCTCTCTCTCTCTCTCTTTTTTTTTTTTTTTTGTGGTTCGTTTCTCATAAAATTTGTATCTTTCTAGCAAATCACTGAAACTTGAAATTATTAAATAATGACATGCATTTGAGTTTCAAACTTTATTTTCTTCAGAAAATGCATGCCAATGCAAAACTTGTTATTCTAGCAACCTTCTGTGTTTATAAAAGCTATATTTCAAATTTATCCCTGATTTTGGGCTGTTGCCCCAAATTATTTTTGACTTTGTCTAGATTTCATGCACTTAGAGGCTGAGAGGAATGGACTTGAGGAGTAAATCGAATGGAAGGAGCGTAAGGAGACCCAGATCCAAACAGAAGGGCTCCATATGCATTTCCGCTGTTCCAGGGAAGGCAACCAGAATGTGGAAGGAGTGGTGGGCTCAAGGCAATTTTGATTATGCTGTATGTGTGCGGGTCTATCTGTTCTGATATACTGAATTTTTACTTGTCAGTTTGATGATTAATAGCTGACCCATCAGCAGGCAGGAAGAATGAGTGAATTCAGCAAGGTGAATCAGATTGTAAGTAGACACAGTTATATGTTTTCCATGGACCTAAGAGAATGGACTCAAGATTTAAAACACTGCCAGTCTTCACATATGTCTCAGTCACAAGGGAAGCACCCAGATCTGTTCAGAACAAGGTCAAGGACACCACAAACACAAATGCTGTAGATGTAGCCAACCTACTGGCTGACAGATTCAGCGTAAACTTCACTCCTCTGTCCCCTGTATCAGTAAATCAGGACAGCCCCAGTACCTGCCCCCCTCCCCTTATCTCCAGGGAGCAGGTCATCACTGCCCTCTCAAAGGCAAACAGTACAGCCTCCATGGGACGGATAACACCCCAAGTTGCATACTACATGAACTTACAGCACCATTAGGCACCCTATTCAACCAAAGCCTGAGTCGCAGCTTTGTCCCAGCTGAGTGAAGGACAACCACTGTCATCACTTTACACAAAGGTGGAGCGTCCACTTATCCTGGAAATTATAGACCCATCAGTCTAACTAGCTTGATCTGTAAGGCCATGGAACGGGTTAACATGGACATCGTTAACAGGGACACTGGCAACCTCCAAACATTCTACCCCACACAGTTTGGCTTTGTCATGGGGAGGTCATGTCTGTTAAAATATGGTCGACTTCTTTGACACAGTGACCAAAGCCATGGACAAGGGGAAGATGGTGCACACCACCTACCTTGACCTGGGCAAAGCCTTCAACACTATTCCCCACTCGGGCATAGTAGAAGAACTCTCTCAACTAGGTATTAATCCACATGTTACCAGATGGGTAGCAAACTGGCTTACTGATAGAACCCACCTAATCAAAATAGGGGAAACCACCTCATGCAGTAGACCCGTAACAAGCGGCGTACCCCAGGGATTGGTCTTGGGGCCTCTGTTATTCAGGATATATTTCCCTGAGGTGCAGGCCAAAACCAGTGGGGTATGGCTGACCAAGGTTGCAGATCACTGCAAGTTGGATGTGGTCATCAATTCCCCAAGTGATGTGGACGTCTTCCAAGAGGGTCTCACCTAAACAAATGACTAGTGCCAGAAACATGGCCTCAAGCTGAATGCCAAAATTGCATCATCATCCTCGTATATTATCCCATTAATAACAACGTCCTAAGCACACAATCATTCGTGAGGGATTTGGGCACCCAGGTTGATAGGCAGCCTGACTTTTGACCACCATGTTGCTTCTGTTGTACGGAAGGCTTTCTACATGGTCCACCTCATAAGTAAGGGTATCTCATCCAGGGACAAGGAGGTTATAACATCCCTGTATTCTTCCCTTATAAGGCCAATTATTGAGTACAGCACTCCCTTTGGCATGTACCTCGCAAAGCACATGCAGCAGCTGGAGAGACCACAGAGCTTCTTCACCAGTAGAATCCAGGGCCTCAAACATCTACCCTACCCAGATGGGCTGAAAGCCCTGTGTACTCAGTTTCATACAGACTCCTCAGAGGTGACCCCTGTCTGGCACGCATAGTAATCTCAGACCCTGCCTTGATGGGACTGCTGCATATCTGCAAGTCAAGCTCTACTCGAGTAACACACACGTCGACGTCAGCCTGGTCTGTGACATCAATAGGACTTGTTGGCTAGACAGATTTGTGTCCCAGAGACTCGCCCATTTGTGGAATAGACACCCTCTCCATGTCAATCAGAGTACCTCATTATCCCTTTTTCAGCATAACCTGGGTAACTGGCTGGGATACAGAAAATACACCCCTGGGTGTCCACCAGTGTCCCTTATCGCCACAGGGGCTTTGGTTGCTGACTTGTCTAAAAATGGGCTAAACTCATGGCTAGGCTTATAAGGTCCTCGGGGTCAATAGCCTAGTAACTTTCTGTGATCCTATGATCCTGTGGTAAATTGAAAGGTGATAGATTCCTTCAAGAGAGGTTGAAAATTTCTAAAACCTGTTCTCATATTAAACTGAGCTTTTTCTATTTAAAAGCAGATAAGCGAGTAGCTTACTTTCATTGCACTAGTAAAGGGTTTTATCAGAATGTAGTTGCAAAACAGTAAGCTAAAAGCTGGTTTAGATTAAAATCCAAAACCAAACACAAAGCCACAAGGAAAATCAAGTTGCTTTGCTAAAATCCAAGACAAATCCATGATAAATAACTCCAGTAAGCGCTTTCATCTGTAATAAGACTTTTTCAAACTGGAAGTTAACATTCACTAACACATATTTAAACACTTTTTTAAAATCACATGACTATGTAGTTAGTATTTTAACCCTTTATGTTTCAGGTACATAATAAAGTATTCCCTATTATTCAAACCATTAAATCTAACCTGCCAGCTGTATTCCAACCATCCCAAATCGTCTTCTAGATTTAATGAATTTTTAACATTATTTAGGGCATCCACTACAAGGAATGTAAAATTAACTTTGCATGACCCATGTTTATTGGGCTGCCCCAGGGCATTCCTTTCATCCTCATTAGAAACTGCATATTTGTGTTAATAAATTCTTTTGTACAATTCTCTTGTAGTTCTTCCTACATAAAAAGATTTACATTCTAAGCAAAAAGTGACATAAATTACATACTTATATTTACACATAAAGCCCCCTATTGACAGTTATTTTAACATTATTTAAAGTGCATTCTGTTTTCTCTGTGAATAAATAGTTGCACATATTACAATTATAGCACTTAACCATTCCATTCTTATCTGACCTTACTTTTGGTGTATTCAACTTACACTGAAAGACATTTTTAAAACTTTTCCCTCATTTCTGAGTAAAAAGAGGCTTATGCCCTATTGTTTCTAATGACTCAGTTTGACCCCCAAATGATTTCCAATTGTTTATTATTATATCCTTTATTCTTCCAGAGTCTAAACTGTTGACAATAGGCCTTCTAGCCTTATTTTCATTTTTGTAAACTCTGCATTCTCTTCTATTTCTCATAGCTCTCTGAGTTGTAGCATTAGTTTTTATATCTGGAACTGTTTTTGGATAGCCTCTCTGATAACGTTTTTCACAAAAATGATTACTTTCTATAAAGAAATCTTCTTTCCTTTTTGTCAAGTCACTAATCCTTAATAACTGTCCTTTTACTATATTTTCTTGGGTCTTTTTGGGGTGCATGCTGCTTATAGTGTAAATATGTATTGTTTTGAACCTACAAGAAACTACGCAGTAGAGGTAACACAAAGTGGCAGCTCTTCAGGATCGATATTTTATTAAGAACAAACACAACATGAGCACTTTCGCAGTATTCGCCACTGCTTCATCAGACAATTTACAAATCTCATCCTTGTGCTTTTATACATTAGAGATGCATCATGTGACTAATTACTCCATTTCTTAAAAACATAGTGTACGCAATAGCACATCTATATACACATATTTAAAAATATATCTGCAATACATATAAAATAAAATAAAAATAGAAGACATAAAAAATATGCACATATATGAAACAAATACATCAATGACCTCCCTAGTCTTCTCATTTTTAATACTGGCTTCATTGGAAACAACCCCTTCCCATGATCAGCTCTAACCTTAACTATCCAATTTCCTTTGCCTCAGTCCTATTCCTTGTATCGCCCATTTTTGAACCTCTTTTTTAAAAATGTTTGTTCCTAATTTGCTTTTATCTTTAAAGATGGTCACATCCAAAACATTTAATGTTGTTGAACTATATTGGCAGATAAATTCCAAAAATGTGCATAAACTATTGATGTATATTTTGAATTCACCCAAAGCCTCCTCCGTTCCTCTCCAAATTAAAAAAAAAAAATCATCAATAAAACGATACATTGCCACAATATTATTTTTGTACTGACTATGTAGTATACGAGTGGTTTCCTACCCATACATAAATAGATTGGCATAGCTGGGGACCATTGCCACACCATTTACTTGATGAAAGAAGTCATTATTAAATGAAAAGAAATTATAAATGAGAATAACATCAAACAGTTCCATTATTATTCCTATAGTATAATCAGAATAAAGTTTAGATTTTAACAATTCAAGTCTCACTGTCTCCATACCTTCATTGTTAGGAATTACTGTATACAGTGATTTTATATCCAAAGTCACCAATAAATAACTTTCTTCCACATAAATTTCTTTAATCTTTTCCAAAAAATCAAATGTATCCGTAATATATGTACTGTTATTAACCACAACCCCCTGTAAGTGTTTGTCTACATAGATAGCCATACTCTCTGTTTTGCTATGTAAACTAGACACAATGGGTCTTGGGGGGGGGGGGGATCATTTAACTGTTTGTGGATCTTTGGAATCCTACTTATTTATTTATTTTTTTATTAAAAAAGATGCATTATTAGTGTTTAAAGTTGATAAGGGGGTGCAATTGTGGTTGTAGATAGAACGATGTATGAAAACAAAATATATGATTTATTATCTGATGTTAATTTTTATAAGAAAGTGTCATTCAAAGAAATTAAGAAAGCTTATTCGTTTATTGATTCCTTAGTGGAAGAATGGTATTGCACAGCTAGAATTACCAAGGTATCAGAAAATATTTTATCATTGAAAATCCAAAAATAAGTAGGATCTTACCACTATAAGCATGGGTCATGCAAAGTTAATTTTAAATTCCTTGTAGTGGATGCCCTGATGAAAGCACTTTCTGGAGTTATTTATCATGGATTTGTCTTGGATTTTAGTAAAGCAACTTGATTTTCCTTGTGGTTTTGTTTTTGGTTTTATCAGAATGTGCCAGGCATCTAAGATGGAAGCAGCAGCCTGGGGGGCATCACACAAGCTTCTTTATGTTGTGGGAGGAAAATTCTCCTTTTGCAGTCTCATAATCTAACTTTATTATATATTGATTTATTGACATTTGATTACTGAGAAAGCCCGAATGGGTAGGAACCCAATTTCAGAGGAGGCATGGGGAGAAAAGCTCAAAACTATTACAAAACATTTTAAGAGCAGTAATTTTACATTCCTCAAAAATAATGCAAAAGGCATCTACAGTTTAAATAATTAAACCAAATTAGATATAATGTGATTCAAACCACGCTACACGCAGTTCGTTGACCAGTCACTGCTCAAACTAAAGTGTTACAAAGCTGTCCGAGGCATCACTGCTTCTAAATTTACTATAAGTATCTTTTTTGCTTGTTTTTGCACTTGAAACTGTTTTTACTTGCATTGCTGCATTTTTTTTGTTCAAATGTATTCGTCTGTTTTGCTGTTTTTGCACCTTCAGTACCTGTATTGTTTTACTAGCATAGTCTAGATTCAGGGTTGCAGAATCTAGGTTTGTTTTGTTTAACTGAGCACTATTTCCTTGCATCCTTCCGGCATTAGAGTGCAGCCAGGGACCAATCTAATTTCTGGGTAGCTGGACCAGTGTACAGCCTCCAAATTGGTTAATTTGTTGTGAAAGGGTTTCTTGTTGCTGCTAATTAAGCCCCACGTTTGCGCAGGTTGGTGCTTGATTCAAACCAGGCTACAAGGAGTTCGGTGACCAGCCGCTGCTCAAACTAAAAGTGTTACAAAGCTATCTGAGACATCGCTGCTTCTGAATTTACTACAAAATATCTGTTTTGCTTGTTTTTGCACACTTTTTACCTGCATTACTGTATTTTTTGTTCTAATGTATTTTAGCTGTTTGTGCTGCTTCTGCACTTGTATTGTTTTAGAAGCATAGTCTAGATTCAGGGTTGCTGAATCTAGGTCTGTTTTGTTTAACTGAGCACTATTTCCACATCACCTGTCGTTGGAGAGGGTTCCTCTTTGTACCCTTGTGACAGGACAGTGCAGCCAGGGACCCACCTAGTTTCTAGGTTGCTGGACCGGGGCTCAGTGTACAGCCTCCTAACTGGTTAATCTGTTGTGAAAGGGTTTCTCATTGCTGCTATTTAAGCCCTGTGTTTGCACAAGTTGGTTCTTGTTTACGTATTGCACACTGCCACAAAGCAGTGGTTACCATTGGCAGTTATAGATTCAAACTTCTCACTTGTTAATTTTTCCTTCAGTGCACTGCTTGTTCTCCATCGGAGGTTTTGCATAATTGTGCTTCACGGTCAGGTGAAACATTCAGTGTAACTTCTGAACTCCATGATGTACATCTGCCATTAACAGGCTATGCAATACGAGAAAGAAATTTCTGTCTAAGAGTTTGAAAGAATTGTCTCAAAACTGGAAACACTCCCTCCTCAACTTAAATAAGCAAATAAGACTACTTGTGAAGTCCTCTAAAGCAAACCACAAATTCAGATTAGCTTTCCTAATTAAGGACAACCATAGGGCATTCTTTAGTTACATGTGAAACCTCAAAGGAAAGGCCCAAATTTGTGCTGAACTTGTAGTTAATGGTACTACATGTACAGAACCGGTGGATAGAGCTGGCCAGTTCAGTGAAAGCTTCACTCCTTTGTCCCCACCACACATGCCTCAGAGCATACCACCTGTCCCCCACCTAGTTTCTCCAAGGAGCAGGTCTTAAACGCCCTCTCCAACACTGCCTCTATGGGATCAGATAATATCCCAGGCTGTGTTTTATATGAGTTAAAACAGGAATTTGAAACACCACTGGCTATTCTTTTCAACCACAGCCTAAGCACTGGCTTCAACCCAGCAGAATTAAAAACAGTGACTGTTGTCCCTTTGCACAAAAAGATGCATCAACTGATCCCAAGAACTGTAGTCCCATTAGCCTGACCAGCCTTATCTGCAAGGTCATGGAGCAAATCAACATAAACCTTATCAACAAAGATATAGGTAATCTCCAAATGCTTGACCCCACCCAGTTTGGCTTTGTCAAGGGGGGAGTCATGCCTGTTAATCCTGGTGGACGTCTTTGAGACTTTCACCAAAGCCCTAGATGAGGGTAAATCTGTACATATGCCTTACCTAGAATTAGCCAAGGCCTTTGACACAATTCCCCACTCAGGCATCATTGATAAACTTAGCCAGCTGGGTATAAACCCATATATTGTCAGGTGGGTTGCAAACTGGCTCACTGTTAGGACTCATACAGTTAAAATAGGGGACTCCACCTCCTCCAGCAGACCTGTAACCAGTGGTGTTCCAGAGGGATCGGTTCTGGGACCTCAACTGTTCAGAATCTACTCCATTGAAGTAAAGGCAAAAACTAAAGGCCTGTGCTTGACAAAGTTTGCTGATGACTGCAAACTAGGAGTGGTCATAGAGTCTCCAGACAATGTCAGCATCCTGTAAGAGGGACTTCTGCAGACTAATGATCTGTGCCAAAGTCATGGTCATAAACTTAATGCAAATAAATGCATTATCATCCCCTTCAGCAAGGGTGATGTTTCTGCAAAGTACCACATCAGTAGCAATACCCTAAGCATGTATTCAGTGGTGAGAGATCTGGGCACACAGGTTGACAGCAGTCTTACCTTTGATCAACCGTCACCACAGTGGTAAGAAGGGCATTTTATATTACTCATCTTAGGTATTGCCTTCAGAAATAAAGATGTGATAACCCCCCTGTAATCTTCCCTCATTAAGCCAGTAATAGAGTATGATGCTTCCTTTGGTATGTACCTTTCCAAGCACCTGCAACAACTGGGGAGACCACAAAGGTTCCTTACAAAGAAAATTGAGGGTCTTCAGCATCTGTCATATGAGGACAGACAGAAATCACTGTCACTTTTCTCTGTGTCATACAGACTACTCATTGGCAACCAGTGCCTTGCATATAAAGCAGTCTCTGACCCTGCTTTAATGGAAATGCTGCACATTCGCAAGCCAAATGGCACATGGGTCGCTCACTCTAAGGACCTTAACCTGGTATGTAATATCAACAGAACTTGCTGGAGGGACAGATTAGTCTCACAGAGGTAGCCTCACCTTTGAAGCAGACTTCCAGTACATGTTAAATAAAGCCCCTTGTTGACCTTATTTAAGCGTAATTTGGATGATTGGATGGGTAACCGCAGATTCACTTGGGGGGGGGGGTCCACCTGTGTCACCCTTGGACAGAGGCAATAGATGCTTTTTTAGTGTCTGCTTGTAACAGACATTCTTGGGAACAAGGGTTGAATTTGACTAGGCTTGTAAGGGCCTTGGGGCCATTAGCCTACTAACTTCCTATGAACCTGTGAAAACATTGGTTAAGAGTAGATGCAAGTTATATGACAAAGATTTAATATTTATAGAAATGTCAGTCAATTTATAGAGAAATTAAAGGTAAGTTAGTATAATACAAAGAGGACTTGCAATATGAAGTGAGAGAAAGGCAGGCTTATGGCATATTTAGAGAGAAAGCCAGGAGAGCGAAATTGCTAGAAGTAAGGAAGTGATTAAAGAAGGGAGTATAAGGAGGTGTAAGGTATGAGCAGGTACTTGTTCACACTTCAGGATATAATTTATCCTGGTGTTGAGCAAGAACAGAGCCAGCATTTGGCTTGGAAGGCTTTCAGATTGGTTTTGATGGATGGGAGAGAGAGTTTTGACCTGATGGATGCAGGTTAGGAGTTCCAAGCCTTAGCAGTATGGTATAAGCATATATATTACACAGCAGATTTTATTGGTTTGTGGACAGACAGGAGTTTTTTTGTCAGTGGATCATAATAACATAAAGTGTGCACCCAGTTTAACTTTCCAACAATGCAGCAAAAAAGCCCTGTGTGTGTGTGTGTGTGTGTGTGTGTGTGTGTGTGTGTGTGTGTGTGTGTGTGTGTGTGTGTATATAATATGTATACACACACGCACATGCATATATATATATAGATATATATATATATATCTATGTATATATACACACACACACACACACACGCATATATATATATATATATATATATATATATACATACACAAACACGCACACACACACACACATATATATATATATATATATATATATGTATATATTGACTAAGAAATGAACTTCGTGACAATAACAGCATTCAAAGAATAGTAAATCACACCAACTCTTGTAGTATTTTAGTGCTTTCGTCTTATTTATTATCAAGACTTCTTCAGAAAGACGTTTCATAACTGTGAGCAACCATTTCACTTCATTTAAAAACATTAGTTCTAGCAGTCCATTTCAATTAACAACAGTTCCTTTCTAATAGTAAAGTGTGAACAGGCAACGTGCTATGTGCATTTTCATTAACATTACAATTGCAGTTACATAAGGTAATTTGGTCAGACAATAATAGCGTTGTGGTGCCGTGTGCATACTAATAGGGACAGCCGTGCAAAAGAAAAAAAAAATTGTGGTGGTGGGGTAAGCGGGAAGGATGAGAGTCATGCTGTAATAATTCTAATATTAACACCCAGATTGGTTCGTCCCTGACGGGATGACCCAGAAATTAGGTATAGTTTCTTTGCGTAACTTATGAGTCCATGCCTCCAAAGGTAAGTAAAGAAGGACACGGACGAAGGTGGAGGAGTCAGGTGGAGAGTTCTATTACTCTTGAGTATCAGTGTGTGTGTAGAGAAGTGTGTGGGTGTGCCATCCGAGGAGGGAGTGGGAGGAATGTGGTGTGGATTTGGGGGGGGGCGGGGGCTGATTGGGGGCTGCCCAGGACACGGATTGTGGAGCCGGGGTTTGATGGGTAGGAGATTATGGGTCAGTGTGGATGGTACCGCCCGTGGACTGGTTCGGATGGTACCGCCCTTGAATGGATGCATGAGAAATGAGACCGAGGGGGGGGTTGGTGTGGTCGGCGGGGGCTAGCCTGGTGACTGGGAGCGTGCGTGTAAGGGGGGGGGAGGCAAAAGACAAGAGAGAGATGAAGCACATTATATTCACTTGCACAGTTATAAATCCATAAACACATTAAATTCACTTGCACAATTGTTCAAACCTTATCACATTTCAATCTCTATAACTTTTAAGCGCACATTTGATGTCCAGGCTTACATTGAGTAAGGCAGAGAGGGAACACATTAAGTCCGCTTGCACAAATGTTAATCTTTGAAATGTATTTTTCAGCCCTAGTGCTTACTTTGGTTTCAGTGATTCCCCTATACTGAGATCTTAAATTACTAAGGTCCTTTATTTAATGACTTATTTAATTTAATTTAATTTGATTAGTTAATTAAGTCACAATGATAATGTACCTTGT
>NC_056746.1:537004366-537196866 GCF_019279795.1 Protopterus annectens
AGGCTCCAGAGAGCACCGCTACATTACCAGGCTATAATTCATACCACACCTTTCAGCCACCTAACCTGGACCGATGCAGTAAAGGCAGAGGCGTGTCCATATTCATTAAGGATATCCACATCTCCAGGCTAGTTGCTCAGCATAATGCATCCGAGATTATCCAAGTGCAACTAACTCTGGGCAAGACCGAAATCCAAATTGTAGCTTGCTACAGATCCCCCACCATGCCCCAGGATTCCCACTACTCATTTCTTGATACACTGGAAAATATTAGGGTACAACCTAGCACCCTAATAATGGGCGATTTCAACTACCCCACCATTAACTGGGAAAACTACTCATTTACCGACTCTTGTGCAACATTTTCTGGAATTCATAAATTTCAACGCTTTGAATCAACTTATCCACACCCCCACCAGGGGCAGCAGTACCCAAGACCTGGTCATTACCAACATGGGCAACTGGTGTTCCACACCAGAGGTCAATTCCTCGTTGGTCAGATCCGACCACAAGCATAACACCCTAAACATCCACATCCCATCCCCACCCCCCATTAGAGAAACCACCGTAAACAAATTCTCCAAAGCCAACTTCACGCTTAAGACAGAATTGGCAAACTTCACGATATCCATGCTGATGGACAATAGCGGTACAACTGCTGAATCCTGTACAATTGCACTTGCAATCCCTAACAGAACCAAGATGCTGTCCTCCAAAAAAAGGAAGCCAGTTTGGTGGTCCCCTGCTATAAACAAACTCTACAACAGAAGAAAGAAACTGTTGCAAAAAAGAGTAAAATCCCATGATTGGAGGAACTCCGTGGTCAGCCTCAGTAAGAAGCTGATATCCCTCATAAAATCCTCCAAAGCTAGTTACGAAAACAAAATCGCCACTGATTCTAAAGACAACCACGAAGCATTCTGTTGCTATGCCTAGAATCTCAATGGCAACACTCAAATCTGCTCTGAGTTACAGCACAATGGCACTAAATATACAGAACCAACTGATATTGCCAACATCCTGGCAGATAGGTTCAGTGCTAACTTTATCCCTATCTCATCCCCTAAAGGGCCCATCTCTATACCGGAAGAATGCAAAGTTCCTGTAATCACAGCTGCACAGGTAAAAAACACACTCTCCAAAGCCAAGAACACAGCATCCATGGGACCTGACAACATCCCAGGCTGCGTTTTACTGAACTATGGAACAAACTAGCACCCCACCTAAGTACCATGTTCAATCATAGCCTCACCTCAGGCTTTGTGCTCACTGAATGGCGCACAACAACGGTTTAACCACTCCACAAAGAGGGAGCTACCACGGACCCCGGGAACTACCACCCCATTAGCATGATGAGCCTGGTCTACAAGGCTATGGAACGTATCATCATGGAACTTATAAAGAAAGACATTGGTAATCTCCAAACTTTGGACCCTACCCAGTTCGGTTTTGTAAAAGGTAGATCATGTCTCCTAAACCTGATAGACTTCTTTGAAGTGGTCACCAAAGCCGTAGATGAGGGTAAGGTGGTTCACACAGCCTATCTAGATCTCGCCAAGTTTTTCGACACCATCCCCCACTCTGGAATTATAGATAAACTCACTAAACTAGATATAAATCCCTATGTCACAAGATGGGTTGCTAACTGGCTCACTGACAGAACCCACACTGTGAAAGTAGCAGATTCTAAATCCAACTTCAGACCAGTGACAAGTGGAGTACCACAGGGTTCAGTCCTAGGTCCTCTCCTGTTTGGTATCTACTTCTCTGAAGTACAGGCTAACACAGAAGGTCTTTGGGTAACAAAGTTTGCAGATGACTGCAAACTAGGAGCCATAATCAAAACTCCTAACTATGTGGACATCCTACAAAAGGGCCTCACTGAGACAGATGCCTGGTGTCAAAGCCATGGCCTCAAGCTCAATGCCAGAAAGTGCATTGTCATCCCTTTTGGTAAAAACTCTGTACCCATGAACTACCACATAGGCAGTAGTCTACTTAACACCAAAAGTGTGATAAGAGTCCTTGGGACACAGGTGGACAGCAGTCTCTTCTTTGATAATCACATCGCCACAGTAGTCAGGAAATCCTTCTACGTGGCACACCTCATCACAAAAGGTTTCTCATCCAGGAAAAAAAAGAGGTCATTGTTCCCCTCTACTCATCACTCATTAAACCCATTATATATAGTACAATGCCCCTTTTGGTATGTACCTCACAATACATCTAGAACAACTGGAAAGACCACAGAAATACCTCACAAAGAGGATTACTGGCCTCAAACAGATGCCCTACGCAAACCGTCTCAAAAAACTTCAGCTTTCCTTTGTCGCATATCGCCTACTCAGAGGCGATCTCTGCCTAACATACAAAGCTATGCGAAACTCCGAGCTGTTGGACATGCTCCATGTAAAGAAATCCAAATCTCTCAGAGCTACACGCTCTAGGAACCTAAACCTTGTCACCACAATAAACAGAACATGCTGGAGGGATAGATTCCTGTCCCAGAGACTTCCCATACTCTGGAACAAACTACCTATCTATATCAAACATAGCTCCTCATTAGCACTCTTAAAGAAAAATCTTGATGATTGGATGGAAATTCACCCTGGGGATCACTTTTGTGGCTCTGCTTGACAGGGGCTCAGGAAAATAATTTTCTTGGGTGGCAAAAGCCAGGGTACTGTTTGGCTAGGCTTATATAAGCCCTAGGGACAATAGTCTAGTACCTACCTATGAACCCATTGCTTCTGCTACTATTGGAACTGTCTGTGTATCCTTCTTCCACTTTGCCCTTGTGTCTAGCTGCAAATCGTGGTAGTCTGACATTAGTAATGCAAATGAAGAGCTAGCCAGATGTCACACTGCTTAGAGACTGGTCCAAAGTGGACCAATTCCAGTACCCCTTTATCATGTGTAAATAACGTCTGCACCAAGCTATTATGTACATGATGACTTTGTTCGTCCTTTTTTGGTCCCGGTAGTCTTGATTGTAGTGGAAGTAAACTAGAGATGACTTGGTCATGTATTGATTCACTGACTTCTGATAAAAAACACTGTCAAAGATACAAGAAATAGTTTGCATGAGCAAATTATTAGCAATAATCATGCTTAAGGAATACAAAATATTTTTATTGAAACAGCATTAAAAATCAGATTTACAGTTTAGCAGCCAGCCAAAAATAGCCTAGCTGAAAGAATGATACAAAAAGGCAATCAGCATTGTTAGCCCATATTGTGAGGCCCCGCAGCACAAGATAGATTTTTTTTTTCTTTTTCTCTGTCCACATTGCATTGTATGGAACCATTTATTCCTCACCAGCTGCATTATTCTTAAGTTCATAGGTTCATAGATTAGTACTAGGCTAACTGCCTATGGGGGCAATTTTGAGCCTAGCCAGTTACCCCATGTGAGAATCAAACCCTACCTGCACCTTGCGCCTATAAGGTGAACACTTTAACCACTACGCCATCCTCCCACCATAAATGTGGCAACTGTATGAAGACCACCTGATGACCACCTTAAATCAAAGTTTCTCTGTAAAGTGGAGTTAGTGAAGCCAGATGTGTGCAGAGAAGGACATCACTTAGCTTCCCAAAGCAAATGAGAGACCATTGAGAAATTTTACCACAGGACAGCAAGTGTTAGCCAGAAACTACAGAATTTACAAATGGCAGATGGATCAAATTGTTTTTGAATTGGGCATCTAATATATGCTGTTAGTGTGATAGGTTGTGCTCATCTATCAGGTAGTCTTCAAACAATTGCTAGTTTACCTGAAGAACAAGAAAGTGCCATGTAAGTGAGGACTGCATGCCTACTCAGAATGAATGTGACTATAGCACTACCCTAAACCAAGAATGGAGTTTGACCAGCTCCTTCCTTGTTTTGGTATCTTCAGGCCCAATGGTAATGTGGCCATTCACTGCTAACCTTCTCACTCCAGGGCAGATAGCCTGCATTCGTCTACCAGTCTGGGCCCATGCATGGGCGTGCATTCGTCTACCAGTCTGGGCCCATGCATGGGCGAGAGAGCAGTCTACTCGAGCTGAGCTGTAGGGAGGGTGAGTTACACAGGTGTGATGATATCTTTGGTGCTTTGCTGTAATTTCCTTTTACTTACCATCAGCATCTTGATGTGCATGGTTTGCTAAGTGGGGAATTGTAGTACTGGTGTTGTATGCCAGTATGTGCTAATGCATGCTGTGGTCCTGGTTAAAGAGTAAAATACTGCTTATTAAAAGCCAGTATGGCTTTCATCCTGTGCTCTTGTTGTGTTTCCATATGCCTCCACTAGGCGTCACTAGCACTGCTGTTGCTTCAGAGTTTAGCATTATATCCCAAATTGGTGTTAGTTGTATCTTCTAAACTGGAGAAAAAGATTCCCAGGAAGTTACAAAGGGTGCACTTAGCAACATTGAAGAGGGGTAGCTTGGGATATAAACTTGGCAAGTATTCAGTTTTTGTTAGTGTGTGCATATGATAGTGCCTTACTTTTGCAAACAACTGTAAAAAAGTGCCTTTCCTTAGTAAACCTTAACAAGAAGTGACTCCTTTCTTTCATCTGACTGTAAGAGTTAAATTTTAATTAAATTTTTTGATTTAATACCCAGGTAAGTGCACTGGTCCTTCTTGGACCTTTTTCAGCCAAGATCTGGTCCACAAGGACAAGAGTCAATTTAATATGTATGCACAGCTTTTAGAGAAGCATATCTTAACAGCATGTTTTGGGAGATGGGAGGAAACTGGAAAATCCAGTAGAAAACCTGGAAAGACGTGTAAAACATACATGCTCCACATAAGCATTGACCAAAGGTTAGGACTAAACCCTGGGCTTGATGCTGTGAGGTAGATCATAACCGCTGAGACTTCTTACTGCTCAGAGTTATATGCCCATTTGCACGTTGCACACATGCATCTAGTTCTGGTATTTTGGACACTGTGTATATCTGGAAAGAACACCTTATGGACAGTGTGGAGCTAAAACCCTAAATGTGGTAGATCCTAGAGGTAACTTTTTTCAATACATTACTTAATCATCTTTCCATTCTTTGTGTAGTTATTAGATTGTACAGCACTGAATGTACATCATTGTATGTGTTTTTTTTTTTTCAGAATGTATTGATGTTATCTTTCATGAATGAATCACAGAATGCGTGATTATGGCTTCTGATAAAGAACAGTGTTTAGTCAGAAGTCACTCAGTGTCCCAAAACAGAGTTGTTGAGTCTGTAAATGACTGCATATGTCTATATTAGCATTAATTCCTGCATTGATCCCTTTAAGACTAAGATAGTGTCCTGGCTTCAGGCCTTGATGTCAGATTCTGTAGATAAAATTCTTTTAAAGCTTTTGAATTTTAAGTAGAAGAAAAAGTTAATAGGGGATTTAACTTAAAACTAGCACTGATAAGAAGTTTAGAAGATTATTCACTGAAAAGCTGCAGGTTTCCAATTAAGTCACTGAAGTCCATTTAACTACTATAGAGTTTTTCCATGCAAAACATCTTTGTTGTATATTTAAATATTTTTGTATTACTGTGTACAGTGGTTGCATGCAGGACTGCAGGATGGTCTGGTTATTTTTGTTTCAGAGGATCTAAGATCTCAACAAGTGAGTTTTGTTCACTTAAGGTGTTAGTTTTATTTTGTCTTGTGAGTTTTGCACAGTTGTACTGAAAATAGCGTAAATGCATGAGATATTTTCATGGTGGCCTGTCACGGAAGTGTGGCAAGAAACTGGATATGCATAAATTAGCATTACTTTTGAGCAACTTTTGGAGCTCTTGTCATTTTTGTTGATGCTACATTCATTCGTGTGTTCCTTCAGGTTTCCTACCACAGTACGAGGCAGACTGCATAAGCAGTAATAATTAATCATGTGATTGCTGCTGGGGGTTTTCTGATGTTATTCTTTTGTATTAGTTAAACTATTCTTACTGTTTCTCAAGCAGATTTTTATAAAAAGTGTGCAGGTACATTTTTAAAGTACCTTTGTAACGTTGTGATATGTGTGCTGTATGCGTGTACCACACACATGATTAGATATTAGCATTTAACCTTCCCCAGACATCTTAGATACAAGATTAAAAATACAGGTTAAAATACAACTAACATTGGCACTTTTGAATTAGAATTATATAATAAAGATCCAGTAAGCGTTATCTTTGGTAAAGTTTCTTAACCTTTATGTACAGCTATCAGTGCATAATAAACAAACATAAAGCTTCTATAGGAACTTTGAAAATATCTTGGTTAAGAATACATGTAACACTGAACTCTTAACTAATATAATACAATATAGATGCATTAGGTATAATGTGTTTTAAACTGTTTTTGGTTCCTACCTTGCAGTGCTGTGAGATGTCTACCATATCCTGGAACCCTTCCTTAATCTTTTTCAGCTGACACCTCAGAAGATTGCACCTCAAATGCTGAGGTCCTCAGAGCAGAGCCCTGCTTATGATGATTTTGGGGGGTAGCAGAAAGGAGACCAGTATGAAGTGATATAGCACCATCTAGCTAGACAACAGTAGGAGGCTTTTTAAATGCTCTACCCACACCTCAGTTGCCATTTTACCTCTCTTGCTTCCAGGGTGATGAAAAATTGGAAGTTGAGGCAAGAGAGTTAAAATGGCAACTGAGATTAAATGCCACGGTAGCCCCAGGACTTGATATTTCTTTGATACCAATATTAAAACAAAGGGCTCTGGTTATATAGAAAAAAAGAAAAAAGTAGGTGACTAGTTTTGCTTAATTGCACGTCATGAATTTATACATAAATATATTTTAAAACATTTTTTGGTTATGAATTTTATATAAAATTATGAACAGCTAAATAAGATTTATGTTTTATGTCTTTAAATGAGAGTAGGAAGCATTTGATTAGTGGCATAATTTACGTTGTGTTATTTAAGGAGGGTGCTGTATATATTTTAATTGACTGAAGAAGCCTGTTATATGTAAGGTGAAAGTGCTAAGTCTGTTGTGTCATTATACACGTTTTTACAGTTTTCGTTTGCTTCCTATGGCTGGAATTTTTTATTTTTATTTTATTCAAGTCTGTGTGTCTGTTGGCAGTTTCTTTTTTATTTTAAAATCAGGTAATATTTATACATTGTTTTGTGTGTCAGCTAATACATAATAATGCCCTGAGATAACATATAACAAAAGATGAGAGATATTTTGCTCATAGCTAGTAAATATAAAAGTGGTATATACTTCTACTGAGTTTCCCACAGTACATTCTAAAAAATTTGTATTCCTTACGACACACCCAGATGAGAATACTTCCCCAGTATGTTAGATGGATTATGTAGCTATTTAGACTAGATGGGTATTAGGTTGTTCAGTAATCATTTACCCTGGGGACTCACAGAAGCATGGCCAGGTATTTATATAATGTGCACTGAGGAGCTTTTTGAATCGAGTGGAGAAAGAAATGGAGGTTAGGTTGTAAAGTAAAGCATTCCAAGCTTTGGAAATGGAATAGCTGAAGAGAGGTTTCCCTGCCTCATTGTTGTGTTTGATGATGTCTGGGTGGTTTTGGGTACTTAGATCATAAAGTTCTTTTTGTGGTATAAGGAGTAATTAGATTTTGGAGTGCTGGGGTTTTAGTTGGGTAGTAGAATAGCTTGTGTGCTAATGACAGCTGATTGAGTTTCAGCTGCTGTGGTAGCTCAAGCCATTCACTTTGTTTGAGAGCTGTGCAGTGATGGGTCCTATGTGGGGTCTCGGTAGCAGATTTAGCAACCTTGTTTGCAAGATTCAAGTTTGTTTACGTCAGCTTTGCGGAGGTTGGTTAGTACTGGAGATGCATAGAGGAGGGTAGATAACAGATGTGTCCTGGCTATAGTGGCTTTGGTTTGTTTAGTAAGAAATTGCCTGTTGAGATAGAGGAGGCCAAGTTTTTTTATGCACCTTGATGGTTTGTGTTATGTGAATGTCAAATCTCAGATTGCTATCTATTTCCACACCTAATAGTGTGGTGTGGGAGGTAGGGGTAATCAAGGTTTTGTTATTGGATGTGATGGAGAAGCTATCATATGGAGGAGGGGATCCATAAGGACTGAAAAGAAGAAGTTTTGTTTTAGTAAGATTTAGGATAAACTGGGAATTAGTAAACCAGGATTCTGCTAGCGAGAAGGATTTTTTGGGTGATGGATTGTAGGGCATGTAGTGTGTAGGCTTTGCATATGAGGATGGCATCATCAACATATTGTACTACTGAGGCATTGAGTGTGGAGGATGATAGCTGATTGGTGAACAGTGAGAAGAGTAGAGGGCCAAGTATAGAGCCCTGAGGGACTCCTAGGTATACAGGCAAGAGAGAGGATAGTTCGTTCTGCCATTTTACTGCTTGTTGACGACCTAATAGGGAGCTTTTAAACCATAACCATGAGATGGAGGGGTGCTGATATTTAGGGCAGATAGTGTATTAAGAAGTCTATTATGTTTGACCATGTCGAAAGCTTTAGACAGGTCTAAAAAGATGGCAGAAACTAGCTGTCCCTTGTTTCTGCGGAGGCTAACTGCACTGGAGAAGGACAAAAGAGCATTTGTGGTACTATGGAAAGGTCTAAAGCCATGCTGATTTTTAGATAGTAGGTTGTGCGGTGATGGTGCTGCGGTAGCGGTGTCGCCTCACAGTAAGATGTTGTCCCGTTCGATTCTCAGAGCGTCTTCTGTGTGGAGACATGCGTGAATGGGAGTTCCTTCGTTGAAGGTTGTGCGTCAGGCCCAGCAAGTCGGCACATAAAAATCTACTGCCAATCATTAGCGGACCGGAGTTCCGCTGTGGCGACCCCTAACCGGGAAAAGCCAAAAGACACAACAATAACAACAACAAGGTTGCTTTTTAGTAGGTGTTCTATCAGTTGTGTGTGAACCACTCTTTCTAGTATTTTTGAGAAAGGTGATAAAATAGCTATTGGTCGGTAGTTATTTAGTTCTAAGGAGTTGCCACCCTTATGCAGTGGGTATTATGTGGGAGATCTTCCATATAGTGGGTACTTTGATCTCTGCTATTGATCTATTAATTAGAATAGTAACAGAATAGGCTTAATCTGTCTTATTTTTCTGGCAAAAAAACAAGAAAATCATTTTCTAGTCATTTCAATTATGTTACAGTAACTTACAGCAGAAAGAATCTTCTGGAAATCAAGTATTTGATTGTGCCATCATTCTGGCTGGATTCCCTGCTTACTATGGGGCATCTGGGGCCTATAACACTCTCAGAACTGCTGGAGCTCAACATCCTAACCAAACAAGCTTCAGAGTACATAAATCAGCAAATGGAAGGTTCTGGAACAATCAGGATGAGACCCAAAAGGAAGAGATGTAACAGAACCAGGAGAAGAGTCTACAGAGCTGGAATTGCTGCTTGATTGAAAACAAACCCTCACAGGCCTGCAATTCCCTCAACTCTGTTAGAAAATGTATGCTGATTAGACAACAAGATGGACTTTCTTAGGCTAGAGCACAACACCACAAACAAGAAGAGGAATTCCTGTCTGTTTATCTTAACAGAGACTTGGTTAAATAACAGGATTAGTGACAGTGCTGTAAGCCTTGATGGTTTCACTTTGTTCAGAGCTGATAGTAACCTAGCTCTATGTGGAAAAGCTAAGGGAGGCGGAGTGTGCATTTTTGTGAATGATAGCTGGTGCAAAAACTGTAACATTATGAATGAACATTGCTCTGTAAATATGGAATTTCTGATACTGAAATGCAGACCTTTTTATGTGCCCAGAGAACTAAATGGTGTCTGTGTAGTAGCTGTATACATACCACCGAATGCTAACATCATTGAAGCACTGAATATACTTGCACTGTACTATATGTGAGCTGTAATGCAAAAATTCTGACTGTGCATTTATGATAGCTGGTGACTTCAACAAAGCAGATCCCAGGGAGGTGCTACCCAGTTACTACCCAGTTGTGGATTTTTCCACAAGGGAAACAAATACTCTGGACAGGGCTTACACTAACATAAAGTGGGTATACAGAGCTGTACAACAACCAAACCTGGATGGCTCTGATCACATCTCCATAAAACTAATACCAGCTTACAAACCTGTCTTGATCAGAGATAAGCCCACTGTGAAGCAAATTAGTGTCTGGCATGAAGGAGCTATGGAATGTCTCAGTGACTGCTTTGAAACCACAAACTGGGATGTCTTCAGGGAGGCAGCCACATTGAACAGTCTGGTGAACATAGATGAATATACTGAGACAACTATGGCTTGTATATCCAGATGTGTGGAGGATGTAATGAACAAACTACAGAGGGTGGTGAAGGTCGCTGAGAAACTCTTGGGCATAAACCTCTGTTCTGTTCAGGAGCTTTTCTTTACAAGAGCAAGAAAGAGAACATATAAAATATTTGTTGATTCTACCCATCTGGCCCAGAACTGATTCTCAAAACTTACGTTTGGAAGGAGGTACCGCAGCTCCTACTGTAAGACTACCAGATTCAGGAACAGCTGTGAGACTTATTAATACAGACACCAACCATACCTGATACATTGAAGCCTTTTTTTTTTTTAATTTAATCCTGCTGCTCTGAGCAATTACCGCCATCATTACTATTATGCAATATGGCTATCCTGAGTCACATTTATGGTTAACAAGTGCAGTACGGTAACTAATTATCTGTATTTATTATCACTGCATACTGGGTATTGAATGTGTTTATGTAATGTGAACTACCTCTTGCATGTCATACATGTTGCTATTTTCTTTCTTATGTTATTCTTTGATACCACTGTACCTACATTATTTGCACTGCATATCTCTTGTGAGCTGACATTTGTAATTTTGTTTAGGCTGCACTTGTGCGGTCCTAAATGACAATAAAGTTTCTTTGAAGTTTTGAAGTTTGAAATAAAGTAAGAGTCAACCAAAAAACATTGCTACATAGGCAAGGTGTATGAGTTGCTGAGGGCAAACAACACTGCTTTTAGGGCAAAGAATAAGAAGTGTCTATGCGTGGCAAGGACTAATCTAAAGAAGGGTATGAAGGAGGTCAAGAGGAAGTATGGAAAGAGGATACAGGGATGCTTCAAGGATGAGAGACTCTAGAAGCCTGTGGCATGGTATTCAACAACTAAATGACTACAAGACCAAGTCAGGTCAGTGCAATGACAGCACTGAATTTCTGGACAGTCTAATTACATTTTATGGCAGGTTTGAAGAAGGTTTATGGCTGTAAAGCTTCTTAATGACCAAAAGGAGGCAGTACTCAACTTCACTGCTTTGGATGTAAGGAATCAACTGACGAAAGTGACCCCAGGAAGGCTGGTGGCATTTTGGGGAAAGTATTGAAAGGTTGTGCAGACCAACTCAGCATAGTCCTGATGGACATCTTCAATACCTGACTTATCCATGAAAAAGTACCAGCATGCTTCACTGTTACCAGCATAATCCCTCTACTTAAAAAAGCCAACCCCCACCTGCCTAAAATATTACAGGCCGGTGGCCCTCACATCAAATGTAATGAAACAGATCAAATGCTGATGCCATTTCAGTGACACTTCTCCTCACATTGGAGCATTTTTAAGAGAACAACAACTGTGCCAGGCTGTTGTTGGTAGATTTCAGCTTGGCATTCAATACAGTGATTCCAATGCAAATTATAGAAAAGCTAACCAACCTTGGCATAAATAAAAGGCTGTGCAACTGCATCCTCAATTTCCTCACCAGAAGACCATAAAGGACTTGTGCTGGTAACAACACTTCAGGGAGTATTACAGTCAACACTGGAGTACCACCGGGTTGTGTGCTGAGTCCCTCTACTGTTCATAATCCTTACCCATGACTGCTTTGCGAAAGCTAACAACAACCACATCATCAAATTAACAGATGACACCACAGTGGTGGGACTCATAAGTGGTGATGACGAGTGTGAGTATAGGAATGGGGTCTACTCCCTGATTGAATGGTGCAGTAATAACAATTTGGACCTGAACATCAGTAAAACAAAATAAATAATTATTGATTTCAGAAAGAGCTCTGCCATGCACCTGCCCCCTCAAGATCAATGGTGAAGAAGTGGAGAGAGTCTAAACTAGAAAGTTTCTGGAGCTACATATATCAGAGGATCTTGCTTGGAGTACAAACACAGGCCAGCTAATTAAAAAAGCCCACCAGTGACTATACTTCCTAAGAAGGCTAAGAAAAGCAAAGCTGTCTGTGAATGCTGTAAATACCCTCTACAGAGGAGCCATCAAGAGCATTATCACCAGGATCGGCACTGTATAGTTTGGTAACAGCACAATGGCCTAAAGGAAGAAGCTGCAAAGAATAATAAGAACAGCAGAAAAGATCGTGGGCACTCGTCTTCCTACCTTACAGGAGCTCTTTAAACTGAGATGTAAAAAGAGCTCCTGCAAAAATACTGAGTGGCACTTCTCATCCAGCATATGGTTGGTTCACTAAACTTGTTTCTAGTAGAAGGTTATGGAGTATCTGCTTCAGAACCTCCAGATTCATGAACAGTTTTTATCCAACTGCAATAAGACTCATTAATGCAGACGTAAATCTGGATGCATCAAAACTGTAATAGACTTTTACACTCATTCCTTCTCTCTTTTTTCCCATACAGTAATTCTATTTATTTATTGCATACTAAAAATTAATATATTCTCATTCAAGTGCAATTCCCAGTCACTTCCTTATGTGCAATATCACCCAAGCTCACCTCTGTGTCTTGTGTTAATCATTTAGTAGTCAGTGTTGTCCAGTGTAAATATAGTGTACAAGCATGTCGGTCAGCTACTAGATATTTACTTGTGCACTATAGTTATTGTTTATTATTTAATGCCTGTCATGTCTGTCTTTTTGTGTTTTTCTCCTGTAAAAGAGCTGACACTCGAAATTTCGTTTAGGTAACACTTGTGTTTCCTAAATGACAATTAAGTTTTGTTGAAGCCCAGACAAAACTGTCAAACTATGTATTTTCTTATTCAATTATACATTTAAAATTCTCAGTTTAAGACAAGGACCTTCAGGTCTGTAAATTCCCTGCTGAGGGAAAATAGGGAGACACATTTACATTCATAAACATATAAAGCGCTGCCTTTGGGCTTCAATTCAAATATCTGACACAATATTCTACAGCAGCATCTTAATAACTTAAGCAAAAGCATTTTACTTTAGTTATCTGACCTTCGTGACATTTGTTTTTAACTTACCTCCTATGTATTGAACTTTGTTTATGCTACAAAAACGAACAATAATGATCAGCTATCCGTATAAGTATTATTCGTTTGCATTATAATTTATTCATAGTGCCACACCCTGTCACCCTTGCTGATACCAACAAACTGCCAAACCAATCTATTACAGACGTCATGGGGTAAAAAAGAATACACTCGGCACATAGATTATAAACTTTGTTACTACTTAGCCCCAGCATTTACCCTACCTCATGACTAGCATCCTACTTAACTTTATTGGGTTAAACAATACCTAGAAGTGCGCAGTAGGCCACTTGCAACACGCCACTGAAATGTTTTAATACAGCTCGTGATTTGTGCTTCAGTGCTGTTAAGCACTTGGCTAGCTACCTGATGGATGGAATTCAAGATGGACATGTAACAATGTTTAAGGAAAGAACTAAGAAAATCACGGTCTGTGGTCACTTAATACAGAGAACTGCACATAATACTCTGCTGGAGGAAAACTGTACCACTTCTTTGGCGCCTTAAAAATTGGCTAGTCGATAAAATAGAAGAATAAGCATTACCTCGGGGTAGATCACTCCCTCACTGTCGAAGAGCAGTTTCAAAGTATTTGTCCGACTGTATTTTTATTTTAAAATTAAACTAGATTGTCTTCTGACAAAAGGTTAACTTTTACTCAGCGATATCACAGTTCTCACCAACACGCCTAAAATTACAATGGAGATGCAGTTGGAGGCCAATTGTTATAAAAAAAAAAAAAATCATCTGACTACAACCTCCAATCACATCTCTGATGTATTAGGCACATTTGGTGACAACATTTTTTGGGAAGATGCACCTGATTTAAAAAAAAAAGTTTAAAAGGGGGCCATTGCACGACCTGCACCCATGCATAAATCCGCCACTGAAAGTGGTGACTTTTGGAAAAAAGGTGATAAATTACACTTAATAAATAATGACAATGAGTAGAGTTACAGGCGACTTTTACTTTAGAAAAATGCATATTCACTCATGTTTTGTTATTTTGTAAATGTGTCAAGTTAATAATACTAATATATGAAACGTGTCCCTGATTTTGTTACGATTTATCCCTTTTTGGTTGACAGCTATGGGTAGGGTGTGTGTGTGTGTGTGTGTGTGTGTGTGTGTGTGTGTGTGTGTGTGTGTGTGTGATATCCTTGTGTTAGAAAATGACCTCTCATATAATCAATTTCTTGTTCAAATATAGCATTTTCTGTACATAGTCTAGACATCCGGAGATTCTGCCCACTCATCACATTGTTAAAAATGTGTCTAGGGTGCATACTGTCACAAGTCAACAGGCTATTCCTCCAACATGCTTTCCTAAAAATTCTAGTTTGGAGTGCACCAGTACAATCTCTATAAAGCATTACATCCAAAACATCAATTTGTTCAGATGAATATTTGACAGCAAATTTCAAAAACGTAGTACTTTCCTCTAAATTCTGAACAAAAGATAGTTGATCAACAGGGGTCTATATTATTATCTCGAAGTTACAGAACATCGAATACAATATGGTCGACACCATATTATCGAAGTTCCGTAACTTCGAAAATAAAAAAAAAAATTGAAACATCAAATACTTACCCTGACGGCTTTAAGCAGGGGGGCAAGCCCCCCTGCACCCACCACACCCCCTGCTACTTAAATATACCAACTCTGAGATTGTGCCATACTCTGTTAAAGTGCGATCTCAGAGTTGGTATATTTAAGTAGTGGGGGGTGTGGGGGTACAGGGGTCTTGCCCCCTGCCTAAACACCTTTTACTTGCTTTTTTTTTTTCAGGGTCTTGTCGAATTTTGATGGTTTAATGGTTCGATCACTAAAGTTCGATCTTTAGTGATTCGAAGCATTAAACTTTCTTGATTCTAATATAGACCCGATCAACAGTACCTGTCCACAGTAAAAAAAACATCATCCACAAACCTCCAGTAAAAACTAAGTTGACTAAGCCATCTATGATTATTGGAGAACAAGACCTTCATAGGAACTATTTAGATTTTAAATGAGAGTGAGATTGTATGGCCCAAACCTCATTCTCTGGTGGATAGTAGTTCACCGATTAGGAATGCTGCCCTGCCTCCTGGTCGTGATGATGCAAGTACGATTGAGTTACATGCTACTGGTGTACAGATGGCTAGTGAGCAGCAAGGATGTAGTGGATGCATGAATGAAAACCTCTCTACAACTTGGAACTAAGTAGAGCAGCAGCTAAAATAAGATGCTATTTTGAGTATTCAAAGTAATGAAACTGAACTTCATTGACCCCTTGGTGCTAGACCTAAGGTGAAACCTGTAGTTGGATCGGAATTTCCAACTCTTCCAGTCTGTGTGAGACTCAGGACAGGCCAACAACGAGACAGGTCGACCAGCAGAGGAAAGAAATGAAGGAAGATTACTAGCTAGATGGTACTGACTCTGCTTTGGTATATAATTTATCTAATTTTGTTCTAAATGACAGTCATATGAGTGTACTTAATAGAGGATTTCTTCCAGCCCAACCACCAAGGCAACATGAGGTCTTTTCTGACTTGCAATTATTTGGTCGTAATGTGTTACTTAAAAATCTTTTGGGCCAGGGAGATTTGACTGATAATGATACAGTGTGCTTGAGGAAAACAAACCTATATCTCCTCCACATCCAGTTGCAGATGCATTTTTAAGAACATGTGTGGCAGAGATTGCCGAATTCATTCATTGTAAAAAAAACGACATGATTTCTACAATTTTACACTTTGGAGAGGGAAGCACTGAGTGAACTGAGTGGGAACCCAGCACTTATTTTTAGACCAGCTGATAAAGGAGGGAGTATTGTTTTGCTCGATACTAACTACTATGCTACATGAGGATGTGATATATCAGGCTATAGATGCCACAAAGGTTAAGAACATTATTGATCATGTAAAAATATCCCTCTAGGAGTTTCTTATGGCACGAGTGATAACAGATGAAATCTACCAGTTTGTAATTGTAGAACATCCAGTCACACCAGTGTTAAAAGGATTACCAAAGATGCACAAGGACTTCCTTAACCCAACCTTTAGGCCTGTTGTGTCTGGACAAGGATGAGTTACTGAATATGTCCATATAGGTAGAAAACAAGTTGAAGCAAGCTCTAGTTTGTGCACCTGCAGTCTTGAAGGATACAACTCACTTCTTGGAGTCCTTGTATCAGTTTTATGAGTCTAATACAAGGATACATTGTTTTCTTCTTGTCATGTCATGATTTTAAATCAGTATGGCATCTCTGCAATTAAGGAGTTTATTTCTACTTGACCATCAAACTGTTATTCAGACTTGTTTGTTTCTTGAATTGATTTTGGAGAATAATGTCTTTATGTTTTATGAGCAGTATTATTGGTTAAAACTGGGTGTTGCCATGCGACAGCCTGTGCCACTATGTATGCTAACCATTGGCTAATTGGGAAGACAAGGTCTTGTTCTCCAATAATCATAGATGGCTTAGTCAACTTAGTTTTTACTGTAGGTTTGTGGATGATGTTTTTTTTATTGTGGACAGGTACTGTTGATCAACTCTCTTCTTTTGTTCAGTATTTAGAGGAAAGTACTACGTTTTTGAAATTTACTGGCCAATATTCATCTGAACAAATTGATTTTTTGGATGTAAAGCTTTATAGAGGTTGTACTGGTGCACTCCAAACTAGGCTTTTTAGAAAAGCATGTTGGAGGAATAGCCTCTTGACTTGTGACAGTATGCACACTAGACATATTTTTAACAATGTCATGAGTGGGCAGGATCTCAGGATGTCTAGACTATGTACAGAAAATGCTATATTTGAGCAAGAAATTGTTGATATGACATGTCATTTTCTAACACGAGGATATCTGGTGAAGGCCGTCAAGAGGTCAACTGATAGTTTTAAGATGTTAAGAAGAACTAAGGAAAGACCTTGGTTCGGTGAGCAGAATGTTGTTGAAGGGGCCCATAAAGGAGAGGCTGGCACCTGTTCAGCACAAGTTTGTGTAATTACAGTAGACTCCCTATTATCCGGTCTTGTTAGGAATGGACCTTAGGCTGGATAAACGAATGGCTGGTTAATCAGAAAAAGCATATAAAATAGCATTTATAGGTTATAAATCAACTAGAATAACATAATTTGTGTTAGTATGCATTTTTCTAATGAATATGAAGTCTAAAACTGAAATGTATGTTGTTATTTAGCCCAGAGGAGGCAGAAGTGTTGTTCTTCTCTGTTGTCTTTTGATAGGGCTATAGCAGAAATTTGATGGCTGGTTAAAGAGAGGCCGGATAAGAGGGAGTCTGCTGTAACAAATAAAGATATTTATTCCAGTCTCTTTTCAGTTAAATCCAGTGTAGTACAGTCTTATCAGTTTTCACCTTTTCAGTTTAAATCAGCACATCAATTCATACTTTCAAG
Organism: Protopterus annectens; assembly: GCF_019279795.1. Classification (NCBI taxonomy): domain Eukaryota; kingdom Metazoa; phylum Chordata; order Ceratodontiformes; family Protopteridae; genus Protopterus; species Protopterus annectens. The sequence goes on from NC_056746.1 coordinate 537,021,973, forward strand.
AAGGAATTGTATGACTTCATGGCCATCTGCAAGTTCCAGCATGGTATCCAGGGTAACAAGCTTCTCAGTAGCCAATAGGTATTGGGCTTGTTTAGCAAACCTGTGAACCTCTTGAGGAAATTAAACTCTTGTAACATTGATAGGTTTGCATAGTTGGTTTTCTATACTGGGAAAGCAAAAATAATGTATGAACAAACCAATTCTGAGTAACTATAAAAAGAAGAAAAATACCTGGCTTGACCACCACAGAAAACTATTGCCATAAAATAATCATAAAAAGAAGAAAACAAGCGGCTCAATCACCTTGGAAAACTATTTTAGACCTTTAGCGACTAACAGAAATTGTTATTTTACTAATTCTGAATAACTGGCAACATGATGGCTTAGTGGTAACATCTCTGCCACACAGTGCCAAGGCCTGGAGTTTGTTCCTGATTTCCACTCACTGTCTCAAAGAACGTTCTTCATCTTTTACGTCTTTTTCCGTGTTTTTTTTCCTCTGAGTGCTGTGGTTTTCTCCCACCTTCCAAAAACATGAGTTAAACTGGCTACAGTCTTTTTCCGTGTTTTTTTTCCTCTGGGTGCTATGGTTTTCTCCCACCTTCCAAAAACATGAGTTAAACTGGCTACATTAAGTTGTCTATATAAATGCTACTTGTTGTTCCTCTATAACATCAAGGCAGTATCACAACAAAACGCTGATAATCACAGCTAATCAAGGCACACAAAATACAAACTAATTGGCCATCTCAATATTTTTTTTTCAGGGATCAAACCCCCCCCCCCCGACTTCTTTCATGTGAGAGCAAGCCCCCTTTCCTAAATATATATAACCTCCTCAGTCACACACCAGCGTGGAAAGGAGAAACTCCGCCAAACAGTGCATACCAGTCTCACTTAAAAAGTAATAGTGGCCAGTCATGCTCAGGCATTTCAAATATAATCAGCTAGTCTTTGGAGAAACACAGGACAGCAGTGGCCCAGACAATGGCTGAAAGGGACCTAAGAAGGGCCAAGTCACTCAACCAGTTAATAAACAAATAAATTAAGACAGCTAAATAGATCAGGTATTCCAAACTCTTTTTCATTATTGTCAGACTACATATTTTAAGCACTTGTCCAGAGACAATGCTGCAGTCATAATTCCATCAGGCATTATTGCTGAGCTCCTTGTGAAAGGAATAATAAAACATTTGAACAGTGTTATGCTTGGTGAATTAGTGTAAGTGCTCCTTCTTGTATTTCTGGGGTTGTGGATGATAGTTCAGTGTACTGCTAACATTGTAGATAGCTGGTGCAATGATTGTGTTATTTATTTGTTATTTAGATAAATAAATTGGCCCTTCTCGGACCCTTTCCATCCCCAACTTAGGCCACAAAGGTATAGGCAGTTAAAGGCAAAAGTTATGGCCAGTTAAGAGCAGCCAGTCTTTTATCATGTTTTTGAGAGGTGTAAGAAAACTGGAGTACTTGAGGGAGAACATGAAAGGTGCACATAGGCAATAATTGGAGTTCAGAGTCGAACTCCTGACCTGGACAAGCTGTGAGGAAGAAAACAATAATTTGCCCCAGTTCACAGTACAAAAAAAAAAAAAGTAGGAAATATTTCTGATCTTTTCGCATTTAGTTTTGAGTTTTGTCCAGTTATGCAAGGAAAATCAATGGGTGAACATAACAGAAACTTATCATGCTGCCATTATAAGGTTGTAGATTTTGGGGATTCCATTACTGTACATGGGGGCCCCTAGTAGGATAATTCACACACGACATCTGCCTCATCACAGCCAGTACTGCTTTGAAGATTTCAAAAGACTCTCATGTTATGAGATAATTTCTACTGTGAACCCCCCCCCCCCCCCGAGCAGCCATCTGTCATTGTCGCTTGGTGTTCTTTGTTAGTAAGTCTATAGACAGTGCCAGCAGCATTAGCTGATGTTATCTGGGAGGTAATGTAAAGTTTATTGCTAGACTGAGAACTATGAACTTATTCAAGAATTTGCCTGCACTGTCTGCCGGGCACAGCATTGTTTATTCATCCTGTGTTATCCTGCTTCTTTGGAAGAATTGTTTATGGTTGAGGTCATGTTCTGAGATACTGGAGACAAAATTTCATTCCTTCAGTTTGCTTATGTTGTGAGAAAAAGCAAGTGTATGGAACCTGAATCCGTTTTGTTCAGGACTAACGCAGAATCTGCCGTGTTCTTTGTCTTTTTTCTGCCATGTGTTTTGTAAAGCTAGTACCTTACTGCTGTATTTTATTTATTTATTTATTTTTTACTGAGTGTGCACCTAGTGACTGAGTAAAACATTTGACGAACAAGGCAAAATGATTATTGGGCTTTATTTTGTTTTCAGGAATCATTCCAGATCTTATCTCTTTCAAAATAAATGTATTTGAAAGAGATTGAGTACATTCTTCAATCAGGTAATCGAATATAGTTATATCTAGTCTTTAGAGTTGAATTTCCACTGTGTATTGTCTATTAGAACTAAAGCACAGCTCTTTTAATACTGGTAGTGGTACAGTGTAGAATTCCAGTTCAGAAAATGATATATATATATATATATATATATATACACACACACACACACACACAGTTTTACTTTTATTGGACCACTTCATTTGTTCACCACTTTTATCAATAGTAGTAGTAGGGGTTATTGACCAAAGTGATGGCATTTTGTTATTTCGCGTGCTTTAAGCATTTAGATAGATTATTGATGTGTACAAAAACCACATCTCAGGACATGTTTGCACTTCTAAAAATGAATGTGAAACATTTTTTTTAGGTGACAAGCAGATACAGAAATGTTTATGATTTGTTGTTTGTGTATACAGTTCTGTATATAGAGGATTATGATCAGATCTCCGATCATAATCGGTCTATTATATGTTTGAGACATGAATACAAAGAAGTTTGGGGTGAATCTTAGCATCTTTGTCAGCAATGCATAATAAAGGGTTATGATGGGAGACCCAGTCATAATTATTTGTAGAACATGGAGCTTTATCTACTCCATGTAGTACTGGTTACAAAAGAAAAAAATATCTCTGTTTAGTCTGCTTTTAAAGCCATAAATCACACAGCAAGTGGTTTCAGAAAGGCAGCATAGCACATTGTCTTACCTTAAGGAATTTTATGGAAAAATTACTGGTGCAGGCAAGAGGCAGAAATAACTTTTGATTTTAATTCTGCCAGTGTCCTTTGTTGGTTGGTACTGGCAGATTTAACTGCCTTGTGCGATACCTGATCTTAATAAGTGAAACAAGGGTGCTTAAAAGTTGTGAAGATCAGGTCTCACTCTGTAGAAGAGCTTAACTGGTTTTGTCTTTTTTGCTATATTAAATAATAACTGCACTCCTTGCATTAATAATTTGGTTTGCCTTTTGACGCATAGCTTTGTAGTTAGTGTTTTGTATTGTATGTAACAGCTCAGAAGGCAGTTTCATATAAAGTTGTAGATATGTGTACCATTAAAGTTACTGTAGTAGTAACTGGTCGGTGGTATCAAGCTGAAGGCAGCATATGAAAAACCTTATGACAGTTGATGTCCTTCCATGTCACTGTTGCAGTATTCATCACCTCTGGGCTGCCTGCCAAGGATAGCGTAACATCTGGCCAGTATATGAAAGCCTTTATTACCCAGGAGCACTCTATGTCAGATGTATGCTCCCCGTGCAAGCGTAGGTCATAAAGGTGATGCATGTAGGCTCCCAACTCAGAATTTCATTGCTGCTAGTCCAAATGCTGTTATTGTGCATTGCCCTGAATGCCCTTTACTTTGTTGGTTATACAGAGCTTATGTCTTTCAAACTGTGTTCTGTCTGTAAGGCTTTTGAACCCAAGACTTTTCATAGCCACCTTTCTTCACTTTCCATTTACCTTGAGACAATGTCTTAGGCTTTTGGCCCAAGGTAACATAGGCAAATACAGTCGTCCAGAGTTATAGCTGCCACTCAAAAAGAAGGCCAAAAAGCCTAAGCCTTAGCCTGCTGCTGTCAAGCCTCTTGAGGTGAGTGAGAACCCAGAGGACAGTCCAGCATTATCATCAGGCTCTTCCACCTCGACCTTCTCAGAGGCTGTAAAGGAACCTGTTTCTTGCACATCCTCAGAGGCCTTGCAGAAATCCTCCATGGATGTTGAGGGAGAACTATGGCTAATTATTTCCGAGGGGCCTGGAGGGATTCCTCAGATCCTTGTTAAAGAAGAGGTGCCAGTTATCTTAATCAAATCCAAGCAGGGGTCCAAATATCTTTGTTTCGTCAGAGTGAATGTGCCAGTAAAGAAAAGGCAGAAGACTCAGAATATCGTGTCACCCCCCTAGGGTACCACAAAGGAAATGGCAGAACTTCACTCAATCCTTGTTCTCAGTACCTTGATAGCTTTGAAGCCTTCTCAGAGGATTTTATTTCCTGCACCTCCTTGGACACAGAGTCTTTAGAAGAGGATTCTGACTCTGAGACTGACTCCTTAGTCTATTCCTGTCAGTTGCCTTCATCTTCAGACTATGGTTCTGAAGAAGAGGAATCTGTCAATCCTGACTCTCCTTTGGAGGAGCTTTCCCTTGGTGACACAGTCCTGCTTATGATGGAGCATTTCAAATGAGATTGCTCTCAAGTATTGGACGGTCAGAAAAGGTACTATGAGTTGTTACAGATGGACTCTCCTAAACCTTAATTTGTCCCTCCTGTATTGGCTGCTTTATTAGATACCTTCTTTGATGCTTCCCCTGACTCCAGATTCTCAACCTCCAGCTCCTAAGAAACTTGATAGGTTCTATAAGGTGCCAGATGCCTGCAAGTTCTTGTACAAGTGCCCTTCATCTGATCCTGCTGTGATTTATGTATGTACTAATAAGCCTTCTAGGCTGTTGCCTTCTTTCAAGCTTCTTCATTCAGATAAGGACAGTAGAACCATAGAGAGGGCTGGTAAGAAGGTATACACTTCAATTACCAGACTCATATGATAAGGTACATCCTGTCTCTTCTTTCCCAGATTGGAAAGATTGTTTCAGATAAGCCTGACTCTGAGGATGAGACCTCAGATCTCTCCTTGCTCAGTTCCACCTCTCAGGTTGCCTGTCACTTTATTAAATGCAGCTGTGATGCACCTGATTCATCTTCTAGGGCTGCTGCCTCTGGCTCAGTGATGAGATACTATTCCTGGTTTCACCTTCTCGCCTTGCCAGATGATACCAAAGCAAAGCTTCTGGATGCTCCCTTGGATAACCAGAATTTGTTTGTTACTGCTGTGGCTGACCTTTTCAAGGCCTTACAGGATCAGGGTAAGGTTATGAAAGATTTTAATCAAATTTTCATCTCACCTATTCCCACGTTTCAAAAGAACTATCCTAGTAAAACTGTTTTTTGCATAGACTGCCTAGACAGTCTTCCAAAGGTAAGGAGGCTCCTGAGCATGTTTTTTTCAGATAAGCTTACTAAAATGCCCAAGACCCCGTACCAATCCTTTCCTGACAAATCTTCAGGCATCTGACTTGTCTGCCCTCCCTTCCTCTTGGCCAGGTTCCCTTACCACTCAGGCTTTCTCTTTCTCTGTCAGTTTGGCAGCTGATTACCACAGATACCTGGGTGTTCTCCATTATCCAGCAAGGTTACTTTATGACCTGGAAGAGCCTTTCCTGATTTTTTGATGTTCTTTAACCCCCTGCAGAATAGCTTCCTCATATTCCAGGGGTATTGCAGGGTCTGCTGGACCAGAGTACCATTCATCTGGTTCCTCAGCTTGAGAGGGGTTTAGGTTTTTATTCCAGGATTTTTCAAGTCCCAAGGAAAGAGGAGTCTTGGAAACGTGTCCTGGATATTTCCTTTCTGAACTCTTTCTCATAGTGCCTTTCTTTTGAATGCTCTCTCTTCAGACTTGTGTTTTCTCTGTTGCTCCCCCAGGCCTTTCTGGATTCCTTGGATATGAAGGATGCCTACCTTCACATTCCTATCCACCCTCTATTCAGGAAATATTTGCATTATCTCTGTTTCTTCATTTCATTTTCAGTTCTCTGCTTTACTCTTTGGGCTTTCAACAGACCCAAGGATGTTCACCAAATGTCTAGCCTCTTTAGTCGACTTTTGCAGGCTTTAGGACATTCAGATAATTTCTGCAAGACCTCTTGCTTCAGGCTCCATCACATTCCATGTTGGTACACAATCTTCATTTTACCCAGCTTCTGTTGCACAGCCTGGGGTTCACTGTAAACCTTCAAAAGCCAATGCTGACTTCATCCCAGGATCATGTTTTCCTAGGCTGCAGGTTCCAGACTGTTCCAATGCTGGCATCTCTTCCTGCCTCCAAGGTTTTGTTCCTCACAAATGATTTTCTGTCCCTGCTTCCCCTGTCGTCTTTTCCAGCCAGGGAGTTCTTAGGGCTCTGTGGTTCATGGCCTCCACTACCCCCATTCTCCCCCGAGCTAGTCTTCATATGAAGAAGGTTCAGTGGTACCTAAAATCAGTATGCCTTCAACACCTCCACTTGCCGACAATCTAGTTCTTCTGCCATCTTGTTCCAAACAGGAATTTTACTGGTGGATTCAGCAGTTATCTCTTAGCCCAGGTGTTCCTTTCGACCTTCTTTAGCCATCTCAGCAACTCTTCACAGACTCATCAGAGCTGGGGTGGGGAGCTGCTTCAGGCACCCTGAAGATGCAGGACCTTTGGTCACCTCAGCAGATGGTGGCTCACATCAGCATCAAGTAAATGTGAGCTCTTATTCTGCCCCTTCAAGTATTCCATGCACTCTGGGTCCCAAGTCCCTTGAAGGTTTACACAGACAACACCACAATCATGTGGTACATCAACAAACAGGGGGGCATGAGGTCCTACCTTCTTGGTTAACTCTTCTAGCATAGAAAGTAACTATCAATCTGCAGGTTACCCTACATACAGTCTATATACCTTCAGAGCACAGTGTTGTGGCACATTCTCTCAGCAAATCCAGGACACAGCCTCATGAATGGATGCTTCATAAGGATGTATTTTTGGACATAGTTCATCAGTGGGGTATTCCTCAAGTAGATCTCTTTGACTGCCCTCTGAACAGGCAACTCTCTCAGTTCCTTTCCAGAATCCCAGAAAGGAATTTTCTTGTATACCTTTCCTCCCCTTCCTTTTCTTCTAAGGGTCTTTCTCAGAATTGAGAAGCACTCTGCAGAAATCTTGTTGTTGACTCCCTTTTGGCCCAGACAGCATTTGCTCCCCGTTATTGCATGTGGCAATGGGCAGTCATCACTGGTTACCTCACCACATGGATCTTCTCACACCGGATAAAGGAACTGTGCTTCACCCTCATCTTTCCACTCTTCAGCTGATGCTTTGGGTGATAGCTTTTTTTTTTCTTTTTAATATCAGTTGTTTGGGGACATGCTTTAGGGTCCTGCAGGAGGCCAGAAATCCAGTACCAGGAAATCGTATATGTCCAAATGAAAGAGATTTTCTGTTTTGTGCTTCAGACATCCCCAGGACACCTTCAGTGGGGTCCCTTTGGTTCTTTCCTGTCTGTGTGAACTTCTGCTTGCTGGCGTGGCATATTCTTCATTGAAAGCCCACTTTTCAGCCATTACTGCCTGTCTGCCACTTACTCCTCCTTTGGCCTTGAGGTTTGAGTTCAAGCAATTTCTTAAAGGAGTCATTCATATTAGACACCCAGAAAGCCCATTTCCCCTTCTTGGGATCTTAATTTTGTCCTTGAAAAGCTGACCCAGTCTCCTTTTGAGCCTACTGTTTCTTCTTCTTCTTCTTTGCAACATTGTACCTGGAAGATTATTTTATTGGTTGCTTTAACCTCTGCCAGAAGTGTTTCTGAACTACAGGCCTTGATGGAGGTCCCTCCTTTTTTGGTTTTCCATAGAGACAGGGTATGCTCAAGGTGGTTAATGAGTTGTCCTTTAATCAGTCTATTCAGCTTCCTTCTTTTTACCTTCTCTGCAATCTGGTAGTGAGAAGGTTCTTCATACCTTAGATCTGCATTGACAGCTCAGATATTATCTAGACAAAACAAAGTCCTTTCATAAATCTGATCAGCTTTTTGTTTCTTTTTATACCAGGACATTAGGTTTGGCAGTTTGTAAGCACGCTTCAGAAACTCTTGCCAGATGGAATAAGAGGGGGAACAAATGGATTTCCAAGACCATTTATTTTTGTTATTTTGTTATTAACCAGTTGTCTGCTTCTATTCCGGCTCATTCCACTAGAGCAGTGGCTTCCTAGGTAGCTTTCTTCAAGGGTTTGGACATCAGCTACATCTGTGATGCTGCTACTTGGTCTTCTGTTCTCACATTCACTAACTATTGCAAATCGGATGTCACTTCCGGAGCCTGGACAGGATTTGCCAAGGCTATCTTTCATGGGTTTGTGGAGGGCTGCTCCTTGCCTTCCTCTCCTTACCTTCACTGTAGCTTTTGTACTCTCCCAGAGGTGATGAGTACTGAAGGACGTAGTACAGTTGTGTAAAATCTTACCATAACAGTTAATGTCCTTTTCACTGTTGCAGTATTCACTCCCTCCTCCTGCCCCATTTTCTCTTTCTCTTGCATGGGTGGTATTTTGTACTGGCCTAGAGGTTCCTGTCCTTCCTTTCTTTTAATAGATATACATGTCCTCCTCTCCACTAGGGGTGATACTGGGACACTTCAGTTCTGAGTTGGAAATGTACATACGTCACCTTTATGCCCTACGCGTCCGAGTGGAGCATACATCTGATGTACAACCCTCCCTAGGTAATAAAGGCTTTGGTATACTGGCCGGATGTTGGACTTTCTTTGGCAAGAGATCTCTGAGGTGAAGATAAATCCTGCAACAGTAAAAAGAAGGACATCTACAGTTATAGTAAGATTTTACACAACTGCACTTTCTTAAGGTAGGCATCTGTAAAAGAAACTTGAACTCAGTTTGTAAAATTGGCACAGTGCTCAACTTTTTAAATTCATAAGATGCACTTATGAGTGCCAGTTTAATATGTTCACTTCTGATTTTGAACACATTTTGCTTTATAACACAACGGCTTGCATTTTTTCCGTCATTTTCATTTCCGGAAAAATCTTCATTCCTTTTAACCTTTCAGTGTTATAGACTTTACATATTTCTGCTATAGCCAGCTATAAAATGATTAAATAAATAACAGGTAGGGACACCTCCAGGAATTGGTATATGATGTCCAGTTGCATGCCACACAGCCAGATTCCATGAAATTAAAAGTTCAAAACATTCATCTTTTCACTGAGGTACAGCAACCTCATAGAGCATGATAATCAGTATGGAGATGCAGGGTTTGCAGTGGGTTTTCATACATGTAGTCAGTGGTCATTTGATTAGGTTTCAACAACCCATATATAACAATGCATTTACTTTTCATTGGTGGGGGGGGGTGATGTTTAAAGTTTCTTCTGCTGCCACTGTTGTGTGGACATGGGGTGAAAATACATAAGGAAGAGGGTTATGGAGAGCTGAAACTCCCCAGTTGAGGAGCAGGAGGTACTTTCCCCTCTAAAAATGCATATTTTAGTATGTGTGGGTGGTGGTTAGGTTAGGCATGTCCTCAGTTAGATCTGATTAAATAGTTAGTTTATGTAGGCAGTAATGTTTTGGTCATTCAGAGATAAGGGTGCAAAGAGCTTCATCTTCCACAGAAAAAAATACATTTAACTATCTGGCTTTGGATGTGTTGCCTTGTCCATTAGGTTAGGTTGACCAAGTAGTTTTCCAGACATCCTTGACCCATTACAGTGTCAGGTGTGTCCAAAATACATTTCCCATGCAACCTAAATGTTTCTAGTTCTTCCAAAGCTAATACAAGTGAATAGCTAATAAGTAAAGTAAATGGCAGACGTAGTGTGGGGAGTGGAGGATGGGCAGTCACTGGTTTATAATTTGTGATATAATTTATTTTACTAGCTCTGCTGTGTTTATTGCTGGAGAATGCTGTATGCATAACTAATGAAATAGGGGGCTTTTCATTCTTTGTGGAAATTGCACTCCAGTGTGTGTGAATATTGGCTCTAGATGATTTGGTCACTGTTGAAGTGACATCCCAACCCCATGTACCAAATGAGAAAAAGAGGGCTATTGCCAATTCCAGTTTGTTCCAGACTGTCACCCTGTGACTACCAGCCCAGGTGCACCCAGATGCCGGGGATCTTACACCAACTATTGTAGTAACCTTTGTCATCAAGTCCTCACATTTCCAGGAAGTATTACCTTCAGAACAAGGGGCATCAGCTGGACAATGATGTGGAGGTGAACTAAGAGAGTCTGCATTCTGGTTGTTGTTTAGAACCTTCTTAATGTAGGCTAGATCTCTTTTTTTTTTGCTGTAAATACATTTAGTTAGAGTGGAACTCCATAGGGAAGAACTTTACTGCATCACTTATAAAAACACATTTGTATATAAAAGTACGTTAATTTTATAGAGACATAGGACAAATGACTCTTCATATCCTCCTTGTATCTGTGTGTTTTCACCAGGATGTCTAGTTTCCCCACATGCCTCAAGGACATCTCAACAGGTGAATTGTCTACCCTGTTGCAGTAAACTCTCAGTTAACTGGAACTCAAGCAACCAGCACTCTCAAGCAACTGCCAAAACAAAAAAAAATCTAAGAAATACAGTACAATTTTCATGTGTTGCACTTTCTGTTTCCCTCCTGCAGAAACATACCTTACATTTTTAGAGTTTTAGAGTTTTAAAAAGAAAGATAGGAATAAATTCCATCTCTCCCCAACCTGAGAACAAGTCAAACCAAACAAATAGTATAGGGTACAGTATTAGTCAGGCCTGTTTTTAAAAGTAACTCTCAAGCAACCAGAAACTGCAGTTTCCGGCATCTACCAATCCCCGTGGGTGGTGCTTAACTGAGAGTTTACTTTACACAACCATAGGTGTACACGTGTGTCTGTGTCTGTTTGTGAAACTGACATCCCACCCAGAATTCATTCTTTGCTTTATGCTTGTTGATTGTTCGCCCATGACCGCAACTAGGATAAAAATGGAAATGAGGAAAAAGAATAAATGGCCAATGCAAAAATATGCACCTGTGACTTATAACACCCATTAATTGTTCTTACCATCTGGAATACTGTTGGAAGTCCAGGTAGGCAGTATGGTTTCTTCACATCATTGACAGCCAGTTGATCAAGCTGTAATTGACTGAACACATCTGGCCATATTTACATTTGATGATGAGCTCTGTGCAGTATTTCTGGGGAGTTTTACCTTTTTGAATTGTTCTACAGTCATGAAATTAGTATTTAAAGTTTGGGGTGCAGGAGACTTGGCCCCTACAAAAATACTTACTTTGGGGCTGTTGTGAGTACGTGAAGAGGGAGGCAGATAAATGTTATTTTTACTCACTTCATAGAGGACAACAGCCAGTTCTGTCCTAATGTTGTACAATGTTTATAATGTAATTATGTCTAACAGTAGGAATATCTTTCTGGGGGACACTGCTTATTACTGCCGTCGTACTAAATGTTAAACATAAACTTACAAAATAGTCAAACTTCATGTAAAAGTTCACAGAAACATTTCCGGATTCTTTTTCTACAGGGTCTAATGGCCGGGCCACAAAAGCATTTATTATTGAATCTGTCTATTTTTCTGCATTGTTTGGTGCTGAGAAATGTTTACCTTCTCATATAAAATTGTTATTCATAGTGGTAATAACGAATACATTCCAAGCGACTATACCGTTTTTACATGTATGTACTCCTACTTTTCAGCAGATGTTGTTCTGTGATGAGAATGTCAGTCCAGACCCATATATCTGAACACTTTCTTCTTCTTGAGTGTAACATTTAGAATACTGTTCCAGCTGTTCTGGGAAAAGTGTTTATTACTGTCTCAGCTATGTCTCCTGGCAAGTTAGCTGTCGTGTTCTTTTGGCAACACACTGGAAAACGTTAATTTTACCTGAAAATTCTTGAGCAAACTGATGAAATCCAGGAGCCAACCTTTAAAGAATCTTCTGAGGTTCTGTTTTTGGTCACTTCTTTAAATGCTGCCAGCCCACATTAATAGTTTAGACATTTTTTCCAACAACTCAAACCTTGTTTTCAGTTTTTTTTTTCTTTTTATTTATTTATTTATTTATTTATTTTTGCTTTTGAATGACTGAGAACCCAGACTTGCATATATTAAGTCTAAGATTGCCATTTCTCAGAACATTCCCTTTTCTCTGAGAGGTGGGGATCAGAGAGTTCCTGTTTATAAGTTTGGGGAATGTGGAGGGCTAGCTCTACAAAAAATAAATAAATAAATAAAAATAAAAAATAAAGGAGAAGAATGATGTTTGAAATTTGCTTTTCTGTTGTATTTTCAGTCATTTTTTTGTCATTTTAGGACTCTGCAGTGCAAGTCCTGACATTTCAGTAGGGAGACTTAATGGCCTACCCAGGGCAGCTCTTGCTGTGGCTATGGAGTACACAGGACAAGGGAACAGATATTATGTATATTTGCATTTGCACTTGTTTACTGGGAAAGTTTGACTAGGTATTAGAACCCCTGTTCAGTGGAGGCCTGTAGAAGAAAGCACCATTACACTAAAGAAATAGTATAAAAATGTAAACAGTACAATGAAAATATGATGATGCTTTTAAATTATGACTGTAGAACTAATGAGAAATGTCTTGAATTTACTGCAAGGCTAAGGTGGTTAATTCACAGAAACAGGCTCAAGCAAAGTACTTTCACTGTGGTTCAAGCTGGCAACACACATTTTTATTAATAAATGTTTACATTAACAGGGAGCATGCTAAGTAGACATTACTTTGAGGAGAAACATTTGATTAGCCCCTCCTTTTTAGGAAGATTGGCGCAGTAAGGCTCTGCGAGTGGCAGTAGTCATTCCCGTTTTAAGAGTGATTTTCTTTCTTTCGAGTTGGTGGAACTTTGGAGTTGGTACATTTGAGTTTGAGGGGCTTGCCTCCCACATGGAGATGCAGGAAGGATTTACCAACCAAGCAGAAATACCTTTATATCTTTTGTTGTAGTTGCATTGGGATTTTATTGTTTTATTCTGTGTATTTTGGATTGTTCTTGTGAACTTTTGGGCTTATTTTTTTCAGGCTTTTGTCTTCGCCCTTGATTAAGTCACATATATATTGGTATTTGCTTGGAGTTTCATTGCTCCCTTATTTGTAGAGTAAGATGTGTATACTTGTTTACTAGGGAGTTTTGGATGATCTAGGTTTAGTTCATCTCACAAAAGGAGCAGGTTAGGCAAGTGGCATTATCTGTAAGTCACAGATCTGTCTCCAAGATCAGTGACCATAGAATAAAAATAATAAACTTTGGGGGGATTCCTAATGAAACTCAAAATCTTGCATTTGATTCACATAACATCAAAAACAAAGTGTTGGAATCTCTTGGCTGCAGTCCTTAGTTCATTCTCAAAAAAATCAAAGCAACTAGTAGTTTTGCAAGGGGGTAAGGTAAGTCTTCCTGTACCCCCCACACTCTGATACTTGTATATACCAATTCTTAGATCACATCCTTTGAGAAAAAAAATTCCAGAGATATCCTAGAATTGTCTTTTATGGCAAAATGCCAGAATCACACACTAGTGATCACCCATTAGAATGGTAGTCACTAGTAAGCTGATCACAAGCTGGAACCCATTTAAGGGGTGCAGGAGATATGCCCACTTCAAAAAGTACTTATTTTGGTGTCACTTGTTTGCACATTGCACTGCTTAAGTATGTGTGCCAAGAATTTAGGTGCTTGATTCATGAGCTGATGGGGCATGTGTGATGTGAATATTCAGGTAGCAATCATATGTTGTTGTTGTTGAGTCTTTCGGCTTTTCCCGGTTAGGGGTCACCACAGCAGAACTCCAGTCCGCTAATGATTGGTAGTTGATTTTTATGTGCCGAGTTACCAACCCTGACGCACAACCTTCAACGAAGGTACGCCCATTCACGCATGTCTCCACGCAGAAGACGTTCTAGATGAGAATCGAACCGGACAGCATCTTACTGTGAGGCGACAATGCTACCGCAGCACCACCACCGCGGAGGTAGCAATCATATGTAATGGAACCAAATTATAATGGACTTTTATGTGGTTGTAGTAGAAATAATTATATCAGTAATATTTGTGGTAGATGCAGATGTTCAAGATATGACCAGTTTATTTTGCTGAATTATAAAAATTATTTTTTTGATGTTACAGTACAAAGTGGGTGTTGCCACTATAAAGCTGATGTAGCATAGACCTATTTATAAAGGCATTAAAACATAGGCATGGGTATTCTGCAGTTATTGTATTCTCATGTATAAATTTTCAACGCAGATGTCTTAACTGAATTTTTTTCAGATATTTTTGTTGTTACTGTCACTTTAATAAGATGTTGAGCAGTACATAGCTGTTAAATTAGTACATCCTGATATCTTGGTTGAAAAGGTGAACATTCTGTGGTTGGACTTTGGTTTCCTTTATTTCTGGTTTCTTGTAGAAACTGAATACGAATCCCTATCCATTTATTTCATTTTGAGGCAAGCCTTGATGAGGTTAAGTAACTGTCAGTGACCATAAATTTGCTGGGAGAATTTGTTCTTGTACTTACAGATGAGCAGAGTTATCGAAAGTAAGAATCAAGGGGGTTATTCTTATCTGCCCTCCTCTTCTCCCATTAATACATAGTCTTCTTTTAGACCATCCCTATTTACCCATTTTACTCTGCACAGGTGATATGGATACCTATAGGATAACCTTTTCTCTTGAAATTATAAAACTTAATGATATAAAAGATATTTGTAACTGGCTTGCCAGCAGAAAACTTATCCAAAACACTTCCAAAACTAAAGCAGTGATTTTTAGTACTTACAAGGAATTAGCAACAGACCCCCACCCGCTTGGTACATTACATATAGGTAGATTATAATGCCACCCTTAAAATGACTCATTCTTTTGAATATCCTGGACTTTGGCTCAACCAGAACATCAGCTTTAAACATCTTATAAATAACACAAAAGCAAAGATTTAGGCATGAAAAATCTCTCCCTGTCACCAGCTGCCAGAAATGCCATTGATGAGGAAATGTTCCTAGCATAATTAAGAGTATGGACTTCCAGGTATTTACCTATGCCTCTTAAAAAACAAAAAATATTTTCTGACAACTTAAGATAAGTTGTTTTATAACTGAAGCCTCCAGAATAAACATTGCTCTCCATTGGTAAGCAAATTTAATTGGCTCCCAATCCAACAAAGGGCGGTTACCTGCTGTTTAAGCTACTGAAGCAAACACACCTTTCCATTCTTTTGTCGACTTATTTTAAGGTGTCATATTATCTTTGTTCACAGCCTGCAAATGCAGTTTTATTATTCACACCACTTACAATGTGACACTCGGCCAAGCCTACATTGTAAACACCAGGCTCAAAACTGTGTGAATTCATACCAACTAACATCAGGGATCTCTGCAACTACCATCAAGACTCAGAAACGTCCAGTCACAAACATCTGAATTTAACTATCCTAGCTGAAATGGTTTGAATAACTGCATAGCACATCTGACCACTTCGTGGAGAATCCTGCTTTATATGAATGGCTGGACAAGTACAAATGTAGAAAGCTAACTGCTGTGAGTGCTGCAGAATTACTGGTGTGACGGTGGTGATATCGAGAATAGAGGACATAACAGCAGGGAAGGATGAACGTGGTACAGTTTCTAAAATTCTTAGTGGGTTACGAACAAGATTTATGCTAATTTTCCCAGCAGACAGACTGTATAAATCAGAAGATTATAATAAGATCTTTTAAAAAGTAAGAATAAATATTTTACTGATGTCTGAGTTCTTTGTGCATGCTCAAAAAAAAAACTGTGCAAGTCAAACTATTCATTGAATATAACTATGTGACCTGCACAGTGTGCTACACTATCAAAAGGTTACTTGGTTTACAAATAAACAAGATATGTCTGTTTAACATGGTCTGCACTATCCAGGTGATTTATGTAAGGGACTCGCTACAGGTGGCATCAAGCAAAAATGGATAATGAAAAAAGTTTTTTCAAGGGCTACCCACCCCATAGTTTCATATTTTAGCTTTCTGCATGTGGTGATGCTGATTATAAATTCTGTTATATTTGGATCTCAGGGTTGTCATACTGTGTGTTTTCAGCATTGTGGCTGTTATTTAATGATATAAGTCACATGGTGGTCATTTTAGCGATGCTGCAATTTATTTGCATGCTTGATTCCTTTCCATGATGTTGCTTTGCTACCTGCTAAAGATACAAAAATAGTTTTCTCCACTGCCTAGATTTAGTACACTTTAATGGATATCTGTAGAGTGAATGGAACATTAGTCGTTGATATGACAAAGTGGTCGCTAACATTGGTACTGAGGAGACACGTGAATTATATGCCACAGGACTCCCTCTCATGTTCAGTTCTGACACTATGCCGTACATGTTAATTTTCTGTGTATAAAAAATCAGTAACATTGTTCTTGGCAATGAATGGTTCATTGCTAGTAACATTTTGATGTCTTATTTAAAACCGTTTCGAAACAAAGAATATTTCCTAGTTTGGGTGTCTTACGTGATGCGTACACTTGCCTTAAGGGGGGAGGATACTGTTTATCATATGATATGGGTGGTTTGAGCCACATCTGTGAAATTCCAGAAATAATGACATTAAAAACCACCACCGAACTAATACACAGTTATACTTTTACCAAAATAAAACAGTCAGTAAAATGAATGTATTCACAACTTTAATACTTCTCGGTTAAAAGCACAAAAATATGTTTTTTTTTTCCAGAAATATCAAAGTAGATGTAGCCCATCCAGTTCAGATTTACTATGCCAAGTCCTTTGCTCTGATTGGTAGGGAATAAACTATTAAAAGTTCATCTGGAAAGTACATTTGTTTGTATCCTGCAGAACAGGACGCAGGTGTTTAAAAGTTTAGGTGATGGGACAGGGCTGGATTTGATTTTCATTTCTTTGACTGAAGCATACCTGCCAGCACCACCAGTGAGGATTTACAAGTAGCTGATTATGGTCACTTGTTAGAATACTGTTCTGCAGCACACACCTTTCTAGAATGCTGAATTAAACTTGACACAGAAATATTTCTTCTTTTGTACCTATTTTCAGATACTTCATTTGTTGACATCCACGTTGTGGACTTGCATCACTCCTCCTTTTCATTTCCTTTTAGGGGGGATGAACGAAATAGAAGGACCACAGAATACTGTGGAACACAATGCTGTAAACATCAGTTGCCAGACATATTAATTCTTACTGTACAGGAATTTAATAATAGATTTAATACTGTTCTTAGAAACATAGTAGAAAAAATACAAGTATCAAAAGTCACTTAATGAATGAACATGGACCCTCTCCCCCCAAAACAAAAAAAAAATGCAGTTTTCATATCTGCTTTCTAGAATTTATTTATTTATTTGACATTTGTTAACCGGGTTGGTCCACCTGGGCCAGAAGCCCATTTTCAGTGGAGACTCGAGGAGAAAAGCTCCAGAGTATTTACATAAATAAATTCACAGTAAAACAGAATGATATATTCTAAGTTACACATAGTACTTAGAGTGAAATAGTACAAGGAAATGTACAAAAGTAAAAAAGGATTGAATTTCAAAAAATTACAATTGAAAGGCAGTGGCATCATTGACTGTGTACAGTATGTATTTACAGCTGATGTCTAGGAAAGAACAAAAATAGAGGTTGAAGGAGTTGATGACCTCTAAGAGTTTAAGTAATAACAAAAAAATATATAATACAGTACATAAAATATAGTGCATACATACACAATTACATTATTAAAAATGCAGTGGATACTGAGATGTGACATTACCAGTATAGAGAAACTACAGTATAAAGGGAGTTTGAATGGAAAAAGTAGCTGTGAGGTTGATCATAGGAGGAGAGAAGTGAGATGGAAGATAAGAGGAAAGGTCAGAAGGATGGTAGTGGTTAGGTAGGATCCATGGAAGGACAGATCCTTGAACTTAAGGGGAAGAGTTTTAGTTGCTTTTTGAATTGAATAGTATTTGAGGTGTTTCTAATGGAGTTAGGAAGTTTGTTCCAGGCTAAAGACACATTGTAGTTGTAGAGAAGTTTTCCTATATTTCTGTTGGGTTTATGTATGTCAGGAAGTTGTTGGTCAGAGCTTCTGAGCGATCTGGCAGGGGTGTAGGAGACTAGAGTAGGGAGGGAGGGGCAAGTAGTAGGTTTGTATAGGATGGTGTGGGTGATTTGTACTTGTGCTATAAGAAGTTTGTGGGGGAATTCTGACCATTGCAGTTGTTTTAATAAAATGGAATGCAATGCAATGATGAAATCTGTAAGGTTGGTTTGTTGTAAACCTTGTAGTTTTATTATAGGTTTGTTCTAGTTGTGAGATTAGTGGATTGTAGGTTTGTGAGTATGGGAGCTGCATAAAGGAGGCCTGGTAGTAGGAATGCTCTAGCTAGGGATAGTTTAGCTTCAGGAGTAAGGTATTTTTTGTTTCGAAACAGAAATCGTAATTTTTTATCTGTCTTTTTGATACAGTGGTGAATGTTGTTGTTTGTCTTTTCTGCTTTTCCCGGTTAGGGGTCGCCACAGCGGAACTCCGATCCGCTAATGATTGGCAGTAGATTTTTTTTTTATGGTGCCGAGTTGCCAGCCCGACGCCCAACCTTCAGCGAAGGCACGCCCATTCACGCATGTCTTTTGAACGCCACTCGACCGCGGGGAGGACATGCAGACTCCACACAGAAGGCACTCCAGTCGAGAATCGAACAGGAGAACCTCTTGCTGTGAGGCAACAATGCTACCGCTGTACCACCACGGCTTACTGGTCAAATTTAAGCAGGTCATCTGTTATGGTGCTGAGGAGTTTTGTATGAGGATCAGCTTTGATGATAGTGTTATCTACTGAGGAGATGGAAAAGGAAGCTTTATGGACAGAAAGTGGTTTTGGTATGAAGAGTAAGAGTTTAGCTTTCTTGGGGTTTAGGATAAGCTGTTTTTCTTTAAACCATTTTTCAATGGTGTTAAATGTGTTTTGAGTAAGGGAAAGGAGATGAGATATGTTATTAGAGGAGGTGATGAAGGTGGATTCATCTACATATTGGATAAGAGTAGAGTGGTTGCAGGTGGAGTGGAGATTGTTGGTAAACATATTGAATAGAATGGGGCCTAGGATAGAACCCTGGGGGGATCCCTGTTTTTACAGGCGAAAAGGGGGAGCAAGAAGTGAGCCATCAGATAGATTGTAGTCTGTTGGAAAGGTAGCTGGAGAGCCACTGCATGGTGGCAGGAGAGAGGTTGAGTTCAGTTGGTCTTGTTAGTAGTTTAGAGCGAGACACTGTGTCGAAAGATTTGGATAGGTCAAGGAAGAGACAGGACACAAGTTGGTTATTATCTCTGGCCTCAGCCACTATGTGAGTAAAGGATAAGAGTGCTGTAGTATTGCTGTGGTTAGGCCAGAAACAATGTTGAGTAGGGGTTAGGAGGTTTTCCTGTATTAGGTATTTAAAGAGTTGAGAGTGGATACATTTTTCTAGAATTTTAGAAACAGGTGCTAGGATGGCTATAGGCCAGCAGTTAATGGGGTCTGTGGAGCTACCTCTTTTGTGCAGTGGAATAGTATAGAAGGCTTTCCAGATCTTAGGAACTATGCTTTCTTGAATAGATCTGTTTATTAGTATAGAGATGGGAAATGCTATGGAATCAGCAGCAACCTTAAGAAAGAGGGGAGGTAGTTTATCAGCAGATGGGGAACAAGGTTTAAGTTTACGAAGAAGAGATTTGATATAGGAGGTGGGAACAGGTTTAAGAGGGAAAGGGGTTTTGTTAATATAGGTAGAAGAGGGGAAAGAGTTGGGGGGACTGGAGTTATAGTCAGAGTGAGTTACTTTGCGGATGGTGTCTGTGAAGTAGTTATTGAGCAGGGTGGTAGTCTCTAGTGGTGTATTATTAGGGAAATGGTTTGGGGTTGAGGGGTTGCCGGGGTGTAGAATATTGTTAATGGTGGACCAGAATTTTTGGGGGTTGGAGAGGTAATTGGATTGTGCTGTATTGTAAAAGTTTTTCTTACTTTCTAGTACTGCTTAATGTAAAGCAAAATTGGAGAAGGTGGCACTTTAGGAGAAGGATCTAGCATGATCCAAGCAGATGCCTGCCAGTGACATTAGTCTGTGCTGTATCAGAGTGTGTTAGTCACTCACCTAACCACTGACAATTGGGACAACTCTGGATAAATATGGCTAGGCTTGTAAGGGCTCTAGGGCCATTGGCCTAGTATCCTTTTATGAACCTATGAAGGTGTTCATTAATGCATTAAGCTGGTCATGTATACTCTCTTAGCCAGTATGAAAGCATTACTCCATCATATATCCGTGCATTAAGCATGCCTGAGTGCATTAGTCCATCATGTATCCATGTGATATTTATCAGTGTGTTAGTTTGTTGTGTATCAAGGTGCTAACCAGTCATGTATCAGTGATTTAGCCATTTGTGTATCATTGCGTTATTCCAGATAGTGTATTAGTGAAGTATAATTGCATTAGTCATATATCCATGCTCTATTCTGTGTATATGTGCAATAGTCCATTGTGTATGAATGAGTTAGTCATGTGTATATGTTTTAGTTCTTGATGCGTCATTGTGTTTGCCAGTCTTGTGTCAATGCATTAATCATGTATCATTGTTATAGCCAATCCTGTATTGGTGCATTATTTCCTCGTGTATGAATGTGTTAGGCAGTCACGTCAGTGCATTAGTCCATGTTGTATCCGCCAGTCATGTATCAGTATGTCAGTTTGTTAGTCTGTTTGTTAGTATGTACTAGTGTTTTAGCCAGTCATGTGTTAGCGCAGTAGTCTGTCATGCATCATTGTGTTAGTCCATATATCAGTGCATTAGACTTGTATCATGCATCAGAAAGTCATATATCAATGCATTAGAGTGTGTATCACTTGCATTAGTCCATTGTGTATGAGCGTGTTAATCCATCATGTGTCAGCCAGTCATGTATCAGTACGTCAGTACATTAGTCAGGCATATATCAGTGTGTTCGCCAGTCATGTGTCAGTGCATTGGCTTAGACTGAACTATTAAAGCAGATTGTGCTAAAAGCATTTTTTCTACAAGTGGCTTTAGGTTTAGCCCATTGACATAGTAGGAGGGCATATTATGAGTAGTGAGTAGGGGGTAATGGTTAATATTAAGATTAAAGTACCAGAAAGCATGGTGTCAAACAGCAGTCCTTACATGTGAATGAGTATTTGTGTATGACTGGGGAACCATAAGTCATTGACATTAACAGAAACCTCATAAAACACTGTATGACACTGCATATATCCATAAAATATATTCATTGAAAATGCACATTAATATTAGATGTATCCAGCTTATTAGATCAAAGAATGTTTGTTGTCCTGACATCTTAGCAAAAACTAACATTTTTTTAGTTACTTTTATTAGACTGTCAAGGACGTTTATGGTTAGTTGGTCTGAACTTTGCTAAAGGTTAACAAGAGTTTGGAAAACAAACACACAAAAACCCTTCCATGTCTAAAAGTGTCTTCCAGTTCTTACAGATGCTACATGCAGCACAGCAAGTTCTATTATGTTAAATCACAGAGACATTGAGTAAGCTAATAAATGTATAAAATGTTGCCTGGTGCTGTATACAGTCTTGTAATAAAAATCCAGAATTTTATATCTTTTGAGGTTACATAAAATAAGACCTTGATTATGTCCTTAACATACTCTGTGTTTACAATGGTGTTGGTCTTAACAGGAGTTTCACTTGGTAGTTTTTAGCAGGATGGTGATGCCACAGAAGAATGTTGTGAGCAAACAGCAGGTACAAGGTTATGTTTTCAGATTGTCACACGATGTAGTAGTTCGAACAAATAGCTGGTGTTACTCATTGTTATGGCAGCAGGTAAGATTCTGGGGATGTTAAGAAACCTAACTCCTTTCAGTAACACGCTGAGTGACAAACTGAGCATTTTAGCTGACTTTGTCCCAGAACATTACTGAAGATAGCAGTTTAAACACATTTTGTTTAATTTTTATTTCTAAGGCAAGCTTAAAACATAACATTTACTGAGAAACAAAGACAGCAATGTTGCAGTATTAAATTTAGCTGTTTAAACATACAGCTTTTTACCCCTGCCCTAAAAAAATCTTATTAGGGAAACCACCAGCAGTCATGCAACATAAACATAGAAGATGGGTTTAAATGGTGCAGACATGTACTTGATATATGAAACTTGTTACTATGCTGTTTGTTCCGAATATGTTTGGCATTGAAGGCTGCATGTTGAAATATGGAAAGAATGTCAGGTTTTTGGTGAACAGTGTGCTTTGCCTATGTTATACTGCACAATAAGTATAATTCAACGACAGTTCCAACCGTTTGGTGAATAAGTACTTGGAAACGCATCTCATTCAACTTACCGTTGTTTCAAGAACTTTGACAGCATTAAAGCTGACATCTCCCTACAGGGGGTGAGTCGGAGTTTCTAACATTACTTCTGCTCATTCACACCCATGTTAATATTTACAACTGACTGGAAGATAGCTGCATGGCAAGGGAAAAATAATGCAACCTGTTTGGCATTCTATTCCAGGTCACTTTAAAATGAAAATTGATTTATATAGAGCTTTGGGAGACAGTGAAAGGAAGAAAGTTGCACAAATGTTTTAATTGGTGATTTTTAGGCCTATGTCAGTCTTTGAAGGCTCACGGTCACCAGCCTTCAGCGTTTGACCTTTGTAAGACTGGCATATTAGTTTGTGAGATATTTTCCTCACTATTTAGCTTTATCTGACAACAGATATAATGTGTTTATTTTATTTTTGTAGTTTGTATTTGCTTTCAGGGATAGAGCACTGATGTCCATGGAACTTTTTCAGACTTAGCCCAGGAGTGGTGCCTGTTTAAGTGACTTGCTCAGAATTACACAGTTAAAGCAAAGGAAGCTGAGGGAAACAAACCTTGCACCACTGGGCCCCAGGAAGCAGCTTGTTAATGCTTCTTAATCTCCTTAGCCAAATGCCAGACACATGAAACTAATCCTGTATAAGATGCTAGTACATCATAGGTTACACGTACACTCACACACAAAACTGTAGACATTTTGGAGGCTCTCCATTTTATTCTATCATTTTGTCTGTGGAATACTAATGGAAACTGGATCTCTTGGCAAAAATATGAATGGACATGGGCAAGTTATGTGGGCTCCACAAGGAGATTGTTTTGGCCATGTGCAGGACCAGTGAGCCAAGAACCGTGAGGCAGCTGACTGCTGCACCACTGTGCCCAGTCTTAAAGATTCAGTTTAAAATGTATGAAAGCTATTTTTAATGGGTTTTTTTCTGACTGACAATATTGCAATACTGGAATTTACATTTGGGATGCTTCTTGATGTGCCCTGCTAACTGGTTAATGTGTCATGATTCAGCATTTATTTCTTGAAATTTCTGCTCTCGTGAGCATACCTGCTCAGTGTCAGTGCATGCTGCGATATCTGGGGAGCACCTGTTTGGTGCCTGCCCATGTTGAGATATCTGGGGAGCACTTGCTTGGTGCCTGCACATGCTGAGCTATCTGGCGAATACCTACTTGGTGCCAACACATGCTGAGATATCTGGGGAACACCTGCTTGATACCTGCACATGCTGACATATCTGGGGAACACCTGCTTGGTGCCAACACATGCTGAGATATCTGGGGAACACCTGCTTGGTGCCTGCACATGCTGACATATCTGGGCAACACCTGCTTGGTGCCTGTACATGCTGACATATCTGGGGAACACCTGCTTGGTGCCTGTACATGCTGACATATCTGGGGAATACCTGCTTGATGCCTGTACATGCTGACATATATGGGGAACACCTGCTTGGTGCCTGTACATGCTGAGATATCTGGGGAACACCTGCTTGGTGCTTGCACATGCTGAGATATCTGGGGAACACCTGCTTGGTGCCAGCACATGTTGAGATATCTGTGGAACACCTGCTTGGTGCTTGCACGTGCTGAGATATTTGAGGACACCTGCTTGGTGCCAGCACATGCTGAGATATCTGGGGAACATCTGCTTGGTGCCAGCACATGCTGAGATATCTGGGGAACACCTGCTTGGTGCCTGTATGTGCTGCTACATCAGAGGAACATATGCTTGGTGCCAGCACATGGGGAGATATCTGTGGACATCTGCTTGGTGCCTGTACATGCTGTGACATCAGGGGAATGCTTGCTTGGTGCCCACACATGTGACATCAGGAGACACCTGCTTGGTGCCTGCACATGCTGTGATATCGGGGAACACCTGCTTGGTACCCGCACATGCTGTGACATTGGGGGACACCTGCTTGGTCCTCTCACACGCTTTGACATCTGGGGAAAATCTGCTCGTTTTCCACACGTGACATTTGGGGAACATCTGCTTGGTGCCCACACATGCTGTGAAATCAGGAGAACAGCTGCTTGGTGGTAGCACATGTTGTGACATCTGAGGGAAACCTGTTTAGTGCGAACACATGCTGTGACATGGGTGGCACCTCCTTGCTACCAGCACATGCTATGACATCATGAGGGCAATGTCTTGATGCCTGCATATGCTGTTAAATGAGGAGACCAACTACTTGGTTCCAGACATGCTGTGATATCTGGGGAGCACCTGTATGGTTCCTGCACATGCTGTGACATTAAGGAGGCACCTGTATGTTGCCTGCACATGCTGTGACATTAAGGAGGCACCTGTATGGTGCCTGCACATGCTGTGACATTAAGGAGGCACCTGTATGGTGCCTGCACATGCTGTGACATCGTTAACACCTTTATAGTGCCTTAACATGCTGTGACATCATGTCCCGGATACATTAGTTGAATGTACAAGGCCACGTGGCCCGTTCAGTACAAAGTGTATGAAAAGAAATCATTGACTTTGCTGATTTTAAATGTAAAAGTGAGTGTTTTCTTCTAAAACATCAGACTTCTTCAGAACTTTTTTGAGAAACAGTGGTATAAAGTGAAGTACTTATACAAGTGCTTTATTTATATATCAAAAAAGGACCAGAAACACTTTGGTCAATGGAACAAATTGCCATGATAAAGGAAGAATACAACAGTGGCAGACTTGCTGATTTACATAGCAGTACCAGGCTCCAGTAGAAAGACCACTCAGGAAATCTGAAGTGGCCAGGACTGAACCAGTGGGGACCGAGACAGAGTTGGTCAGTCAGAGTAAAGCTGGGAAGAAAAGCTGTCCAGTAGAAATCATACATTGTAGCAGGGGTTATTAGTGGAAAACAAGGACTCCATTCCTACAGCAAAAGATGCAGAAATTGTTTTTGAAGCAATGATTTGTGGTAAAAGCAGCATGGCATGGAGGGACAGGCTTGTTTTCCAGTTTTATATTGTTTGGTATGGTCACAGCATAATTTACACAACTTTTGTGTTTTGAGGTGCTTTTGATGCTTTGGGTGTATCTGTGAAGTCACACATTGCCTAATGCTGGTAGATATTTTCCCTAAATAGACTCCCCTGGGGCATACAGCACCCTTCACAAACCTCCTGAAACTATTGACCTCACATATGTAGCCTGTGACTATTTTATATGTTCTACTTATTAAAAAGTCATATTTCACGAGTGAGATCATATGATTGAATTTTTAAAAACTAATTGTACTAAGATCGTGGTACAGTTAGGATTGGGAAATGTGCCTTGGAGTTGTTATTTATATATATATATATATATATGTATATATATATATATATATATATATATATATATATATATATAAAATTAAGGGGTGTGGGGGATGCAGGGGGACTTGCCCATGTGAAAATCCTGATTCTGCTATTTTGTGCATGTTCGACTTTTTAAACAGTCAGATACATGAATTCAATCTTGTGAAATTCAACTTTTTAAAAAGCTGATAATTTAAAATACATCTGAGTAGCCCTATACCATAAGAATGGAATTTTGTTACTTTTTCCCCAACAAATGTTTCCTGTTGGCTGCACCCCCCCCCCCCCAAATAGATGTGATTGGTCAACTTCCTGTTAGCTACCATTAGTCCAGCCTCAACAACTTCAGTCTCCTGATTCACCTTTCTCTTAGAGTGTGTAAGCCCTTTATGGAAATACTTTTAGTTTGCCATTGACTAGTTATTCCTTTTATTAAGGCAGTATTAGTATACAGTTTTCCATTCAGTGATGTAAGCGTTTCTGGTTCTTTTTATATGTAAATAAAGCACTTGCATAAGTGAATCACTTTGTACCACTCTTTTGCAAAAAAAAAAAAAAAAAAGAGTTGAAGTATAATGCTTTAGATGAAAATGTTCGACTTTATTTAAATCGGTAAAAGTGATTGAGTTCACTCCTGTATCAGAGTACTTGTGATTTCCGTTTTAATAAATTCTCCAGTAAATGGTTCAGAGCTTTGAAAAATTCCCACGAGTATTACAAGACATTAGAAAACTGTTGGTTGTAGCATCTGTTTAAAAGGCCTCTTCCTAGACCACCAAGCAGTATAAAAAAGACTCTTACTACCAGCTCACCTCTGCTTCCTTAGTGTTTTTTTTTTAATTTTCTTTTTCCAGGTATTTTTTGTTCCACTACTAAACTGGTTGGTATAAGCCCTCTTCTTCCTTCTTTAAACATCGCTTCTTTCTTTTCCTTGATATCTGCAGGCCTCTGTCTTGCATGCTTTAGCTTACATTGCTGTCAGAATTTCTTCTGTTCTGTTACTTTTCTTTGAGAGTGTTATACAGCTTTTTAGATTTTACTTATAAATTTGATATTGTTTCTAATCTAACCTTGACCACATTAATTTCCTGCTGAATAGGCAGGATTTGGTCCATCACTAAAGCACATGTTCTTTTAGAATCCTCATGTGGTTAGTTTATTCTAAGTTAATAGACGGGAGTATAGATATATTAGTATAATATAATATATATAATATAATAATAATATATTAGCTAAGTTTGTCATAGCCAGCAGTACTTGTAGGTGGTGGTTTTATCGCCACTTAATATTTTAAAATGCATAATACCACAGAATAGGACTCAAGTAATACACCCCTTCATATACCAGCCTCTTTTGTATCCTTCAAGGTTTAGGATAAATTATTTCAGTAGCAGTAATGAACCTTGACTGTTCCAAGGGTAGGGATAGTCCCTCCATCTAATGTTTAATAGGAGACACAAGGAACATCCTTTAGTGTGTGCTGGTCCTTTCACCTGTCTCCATTAATCCATTAATAGTTACAGGGGAGTTAAGAGAACAAGTACACTTTGTATACCCTAGTTGTTTTGTCTTGCTAAAGACTTGTTTAGGATTTAGTAAATGTTTCAGAAACTTTTGTTTCACTCTGTGCTACCCTTCCTAGTGACACTTAGAATTCTGATCTTTTCCCACCTAGTCAGATACAACGGATATTTTAATCTGCTGCACGTTTTCTACTATCAGCCTGCACATTTGTTGAAATAGTTACAGGAGTTTTCTCATTTTAAGATCTGTAATAACAGTAATGCAGTTATTTCTTCCTTTCTTTGGATGCATCTTTCCCTAATTCACAAATTACTTAACACCACAAACCCTTGTCCCCCTGCATCGCCACAACCTTAATCCGTAGACAGAGTAAGAGTTTACCTAATGGGAGCATTTTATTACCTTCTCTTCATTATCTCTGTCCACACAAGCAGTGTTTGGGTGAAAACCAAGGCGCAGCTGTCAGTAGAAGTTGCAAATACTATAATTTGCAGTTTTTAAGAAATTTGGGTTTTTCGCCTTCTAAAAGGAAGACTAAAAATCTAACCGTTTTTAATACACAGCAGATGCATTATTGTAGTTGCTTATTGTTGCCGTACTGGGAAAAGATAAAGAGGAACCACAGCAGTGGTCTGCACTGCTTTTACACTTGGCTGTACTTGCAAGTTTATGTTTATAACTTTAAACAGTACTCCCACAGGAAGAGTGTAAATCAGATATGCTAACTACAGACTGTATAATATTTGTCTGTCAGGTGCAATTTAATTGAGCTATTCTAGTTAGACTGTATGGACCCTTAGTCTGTTCTCTGTATCGCTGTTTGAGTCATCCATGGTTGGCTAAAGTTCATTGTGTTCAAATGCATTTCATCAGGGTTAAAATAATGGAAAGAAATGCAGTTCAGAAGGAGTTAGTTCTAAGTCTGGTATTTGAAATCACTGAATACCAGAAGTAGGAGAATTTTCCCACTATTCTGGTATTATCCAACATAAAAAAACTCTTAACTAAACTTAAGCCCACCAAATTAGCAGCAGACAACCTCCCAAGTGAATACCTACAAATTGCAGCTGATGCTCTGGCCTACCCAGTATCCATCTTGATTAACCGATCTCTGTCAGAAAGTTACGTTCCCACACTGTGGAAAGTATCGCATATAATTCCCCTCCACAAAGGTGAACCCTCCACAGAACTAACCAATTACCGCCCCATAGCTATTCTCTCTCCACTCTCCAAAATACTAGAGAGATGCATACACTGTCAGGTCTCAGACTACCTCCTTACTAACAACCTCCTTTCCAATACTCAGCATGGTTTCCGACCAAACCATAGCACCACCACTGCCTTACTCTCCTTTACTAACACTATCCTTCAGCATAAAAACAATGGCTATCTCTCTTCTGCTACTTTCCTAGACCTATCTAAAGCATTTGACATGGTCCCACACAAACAACTTATCTCTATCCTCAATAACCTATCCTTCTCTCAATCAGTCACCAACTGGTTTCAGAGTTACTTGTCTGACCGCCAACAATTCGTTGTATGGCAGAGTGACATATCTCCCCAACTACCTGTCACCATAGGGGTTCCCCAAGGATCCATCGTTGGACCCCTACTCTTCTCTGTTTTCACCAATAATCTAGCCTCTGCCACCAAACATGGCACACTCATGCAATACGCAGATGACTCAACCATCATCTGCTCAGCCCAGTCCCTACCCAAAATGCAAAAAGTCACACAGGAAGCCTTTTCCTCTGTTGAAACTTGATTATCCGATGCCCAATTAATACTCAACCCAAACAAAACTAAACTACTCATCTTCCAACCCACCAAACATACTCAAAACAACTCTCACTTTAACATCACAGCAAGACAACACCACTATATACCCAACTGAACACACCAAATTGCTAGGAGTGGAAAAAGACAATAAACTAAAATTTGACATTCACATATCCATGACCATAAAAAAAGTCCACAAAAAACTAGGAACGTTATACAGAAATAAGCAACTTCTCACCAAAGCAGCAAAGATTTCAATAGCAGATTCCCACCTTATCTCCACCCTACTTTATGCCTCTCCAATATATACCAACCTAAGGCAATGCAATCTAAACAAGCTAGAGACCTGCTACAACAAAATCGCCAAATTCGCCACAGGAGCATCGTACTGTAGTCACCACTGTCTCTCACTTGCTGAACTGGGCTGGCTCCTTCAATGGTATCAACTCTCACTCGCTTACAAACTAGTAAACCATCCACTAAATGTCCCATCCCTCCAGAATCTACTCCAACCCTATCGCGCCACCAGACCACTAAAATCCAGCAACAAAAATCACTTGCAGATCACTAAAGCCAATAACTCTGCTGGTGAAGCACTATTCTCTTGCATCATAGCTAAATTATGGAACTCCCTCCCCCCCACAATTACCTCCTTACCATCATGCACCCAAAACTTTGCTAAAAGCGCACCTAAAAACATGCTGGCTATGCCCTTGTAACTCCCACTCTTATCACCCACCCCATCCAACCACTACCTTTCTTTCCACTCCACTAACTACCTTGATTATAGCAAGTGCTCATAAGCCTAGTACTTATTATACAGCAGGAACTTCTTATTGTAACATTTGTTAATGTCTGTTATGTGCTTCACAGATAAAGATTCTAGTTGTCTACTGATGTACTATGTTCTTCATCTGTAAATATGTTGTAAGTAATTGCTATGTTAAATTGTTAATCGCTATGTAATCCAATGCAACTATTGGTTGTTTATTTTAACTGTGGAGCTTTTCTCCACGGGCCTCCGCTGAAAATGGACCTACTTCCAGTTGGACACTCCCGGTCAACAAATGTAAATAAATAAATAAATAAATATTGTGTGACTTTGCAGTTAGTGTGTTTAGTTAGTGGAGGTGGGCCACACGGGAGCTTGTGCCATGCAAAAGAATATTTGTTTTCTTTGAAGTGCCTTAATTTGATAATTTTGTTCTTTCAATATATTTTACATGAGTGAACAGAATTCAAAGTAAGTATATTTCAATTAACATGAACCTTTTTACTGAGAATAAAAATTACAGGCCCCCTGTTAAAAATAATAACAGTGATGAAACACTAACTTGTTATATTATCAGCTACATTACTGAGGAGTTAAAACTGAAAACTGGTTGCAGGAAGGAAGGCACCAAACACAAAACATAAGAACAAGCAGTAATTTAATCCAAAATGAAGCGCTTTTCGTCACAGTAAATACTGTGACTTCTTCAGATAAAAACAACATTGAGAGCATGCCCTTAAGTAGTCAGTGAGCAGTAGTTAATTAGTTAGGTAATTACTGAGGAGTTAATTAGGCGGATAAACAGAGAGGACAGTTTCTTAATATTGACTGCAATACCACAAAACAGTATTTATTCATTAATAAAATCTGCCACAAGGCAGGAGAAGCTCCTTAGTTTCAGCTTCTGTACTGTATTTCCTTACAAATATTTATTTCCTTTTAAAGATCCAAACAGTATCCTGGATGAATCTTGGGAAAGTCAAATGATTTGTAAAAGTTGATGCAGCGAGCTACAGATTCTGTGCTCTGCATCCTTGAACCTCCCACTCCCTTGCCTTTCAGTAAGAACAAAGCAAGATGCTGACTTATATATGCTGTGAAGCCCATTTTATTATGTTAACTATTCATAAATCTAATGTTAATATATCATTCAGATAAGTCTTGTTAAAAACATAGCTAGCTCAGTGTCAGTCTTATGTTGCATAAAAGGAAATTATTTGTAAGCACTGCAGTGCAGTGCAGTGGAAGGTTGCTTGACTGCCTGTCCTTACTAAATATCACTAGAAAAGGCATGAATTCAATTCCTTAGAGGCCTGTCCTGTTAGTTCTACACAAAATATAAGGGTTAAAAACTACCATGGGAATGTAACGCTAAGTTTCATAAGAGCCTCACAGATCAACAGCCCAGTACGAACGTATGAAAAGTAATTTATACTAAACAAGATATCCATCTGCCCTTCAATTGTCTTGTTTCATCTAGGTTCAAAATTTCCTGATGTTTTATATCTAGGAGTTCCTTTTAAGGGATGTGATGTGCCCCATTCTGGGCCAGTAATCAAGGATCCTGAATCCTCACCACTGACACCTGTGAGGGACGTTCACTTGAAGGCAAAAATCGATACACAGTATTTCCAGATGCAGCTATCTGCATCAAGCACAATTTTTCTTAAGAGCACACAGGGATCACACTCAGTCCAGGGTCTGGGTTTCCCCCTCTTTTTCTCCAGACCCCAAATAAGACTCCCACTAGCACAGCTGTAAAGTTGAGTCCTCAGCCAAATGTCCAAGCAAAGTCCTTCAGCACCCTGTTTGTGAAACCAATGCTGTGTGTCCCTGCTCCAAGTAGCAGACACATGCCCACTCTTTGAGATTTGATTTTCACACACACACACTTGGGAAAGTCTGGCGCAGATTTACTAGCTATGCCCCTCTGCCCAGACTATAAGTTAGTTACTGCTGCCAGTCACTCCAAAGCCAGCTACTCTAAGGCTCTTACAAGGGTACCCAATTATACTGAGTGAAATTGATACTAATACATATGATAATGGCCAATGCTGTAAGGCTTCCAGGAGCAGCCACAGTGTCACCAAATAGGTATATGTACTCTCAAAGGTCAAAACATTCTCTAAAAAAGCAGCCACAATGAAAGGTTTAAATGTATTAAATAATAAGTAATAATAGAGCATGAAAATAGTAAATATCTATTTACAATAAACACCAGAGTTTCAATCAAAAGAAATATTAAAATAACACAGATGAAGAGATTCACGCATATACTGAAAAACAGTACTTAACTAACCTCACTATATTTTCTTGATTGATATGTAGAATTACTTATTCCCTTGTTACTTACTAAAGCAAGGCAAGATGAAGTAGGTGTGTGATCCTTCTATGTCAGGTTACAAAAACAGATTGCTCTGAGTCTTCTGCCTCATCTGGTATTAAAACATAATTTTAGTCCTGGATTACAGAATGACATCACACACATCTGGTCATCTGACTTTGGCACCCACACTGCTCCCCTTTTCAATAAATTGAACCATAATCTCGCACATATGTGCCGGTAATATACACACAGAGCTTTGCGAAGATCTGTTGTAGCTTCTGGAAGTCATAAAACAATTTCAAACTTCCACCCTTTCAGAGTAGCAATTAGTTCACCCCAAGGACAATACAGAAAGCTTCCTACTATAGTCTTTTTGTATGTGGCTGCATTGAGACCTGTGAGATACAAGTTTTTATGGTTTATGCCAAGTAATTTAATTTCAAATTATTTTTCAAAGTTAGCTGGACTGAGATTATAACAAAAACCACCAGAATAAAAAAATTCAAGTAGTAAAAACAACTGCTACAGAATATGAATCCAAGTTTATTTCACTCTCTCTAGCGCCTCGGCAAAATGCCTTCACTGGAGTACAAAAAACATAAAAGAAACAGCTTAAATAATCACAGTAATAAAACAAATAACACTTCAATGCAATTAATTAATAACACTTCCAGTTACAATCCTTATTTAACCCCTTAGGGTTCAAAGTATTATATTTTCAAATATAAATAGTTTCCTTATATAGTAGCTTCTCCTTAAGACTTCTGCCTTCCCCCATAAATAATTTAACTTGTTCTAAAATGGAACCTTTCAGCAATGAAGCATCACTGTTATGAACATGTTTAAAATGTACTGCCAAACATGCATTTTTAGCATTTCTAACATGTTCCTGTAATCTTACTTTGAAAGCTCTCTTGCTTTCACCAATATAAAATAACTTACAAGGGCACTGTAAAATATAAATCACACCTTGAGTGTTACAATCAAATCTTTGTACAGATTTGAAGTTTATATTATTAATCTTAGGAAAATAATGTACTATTAATGGACATATCGAACATTTGCCACATCTGTATGTAACACTGTGGCTCCCCAAAAATGGCCTAATACATGGACTAGAAAAAACAAAATTATTATGTACTACAAAATTAGCTATATTCCTACCTTTTTTTATAAGATACACCAGGAAATTTACTAATTAGACTGAACAATTGTCTATCTGTTAATAACATTGGCCAATAGTATTTTACCAGCTGTACTATCTGTTCACTCAACACATTATACGTGGTTACAAAATAAATATTTTTCTCATTGTATTATTACTATTCACTATGTTCCAATTGTTACTATAATAAACTCTATTTATAGTAGTATTTTCAACCCTAGTGTTTACTTCCAATAAATCTTGGATCTGTTTCCTTTCAAATAATACACATTGCAAAGCTTTCTTAATACCATTAATATTATAACCCCTACTCATAAACATACAAAAAGTTTTATAAGCTTCAGCCAAAAAATCATCATCATGAGTACATAATCTATTCAATCTAAGAAACTCCCCACAGGGAAGTGCTGTAATTAAATGACTAGGGTGACAACTGGAACCATGTAAAATATACATTATTCCCACAAAAGTTTCTGTGAACAGAAGTTAGAAGTTTTTTCAGATTCGATAGATCCAACCAGAGTAACATCCAAAAATTTAACTCACTACCATTTGTAGACCATCAAATCTAAATTGAAATCTATTAACCTGTAAATCACTAATAAACTAATAAACTTTTCTACTAAATTCTTACCCCCTTTGCATGACAATATCAAGTCATCAATAAAATGAAAATAATCCAATAAGCGATGCTGAGAGGTAACCAAAGGCTTGAATAGTTACTACCATGAAAAGTCCACAAAGATACACAAGTAAATAAAGTAGATGAAGTATAAAAATTCAAACGTTGACCTTTATTTGTATAATACCATTTTTTATACAAATAAAGGTCAACGTTTGGATTTTTATACTTCATCTACTTTATTTACTTGTGTATCTTTGTGGACTTTTCATGGTAGTAACTATTCAAGCCTTTGGTTACCTCTCAGCATCGTTTATTGGATTATTTACTGGGTTTCTTATCTGCAGAGAGGTATTTACACCGGTGGGAACGACATTTTTACAATAAAATGAAAATATTTAACTACGTTTATCAAAAAAAAAAAATGTCTATATAAATATTCCAACTCAATTTAGCCATCACAATATTAGCGTACATAGATCAAAAGGTGCCCCCATCTCTGTACCCTGCTTTTGACAAAAAAAAAAAATCTTCTTTGTTAAAGCTAAAAAAAATTATTCTTTAAACAAAATGAAACCATCTCAATAATAAAATCAGGTTTAGGGGTATCACCTAAAAAATAATACAAGGCTTCTATACCATGTTCATGTCAAATGTTCGTATACAGACTAACCACATCAAAAGTGATCCAATACATGTCCTCCTCCCAAAGAACATCAGTGACCTTCCATAAAAGGTCCTGTGTATCTTTGATATAAGAAGGAATTCCTTGGACTACTGGAAAAGATAACTATATAAAAAAAATAACCCAAATTATGTAAAAAGTATTTGCATGCTGATACTAGTGACGATCCTGTCAGTTTATCTAAACCTTTATGTATCTTAGAAAGGCAGTAACTCCTTCTCTTCCAGTATTCTCTGTTACAATATTAATTTCAACAGTTACCATACTGTCTGACAATACAGGTGCATGTCTTTTTCTGTCAAGCAGGACCCACTGTTGGTACATTTTTTTTAACACAAGCAACTTTACAAATACATTTTCAGAACAAGCACCTGTATAAATCAGTATGATACACAAATGACATATAATTCTTCACAAAATTCTAGCTAGCTATGCTGGCATATGTTACACATCCACTGCCCTACTCCTCCTGACATAGCTGGCAAAACTTCACATCGTCACAGGGGAACACACCCATTAATTCAAGAGCCCTTGTCTGTTATTTAACCTGGCTTAGCTGCTTTACTGACCTCCCACTCAAATCTGATGAAAGGCCATGGACAGTCATTTCAACTTCTATGACCAGTTTGACCAATACAGCAGCTCACACTGTTGAGAAAATATCTGCTAAAACTAACTAAGCTGTAGTAAAATGTCAAAGCCAGTAAATCAAAACTTTAAAGGTTTGACTTAAGAATATCATAAAACTTCATTCTTGATTGTCTGTGTGGCTAGTCCATCCTCTCAAAGCTGACATTTGTGTTTCACTTCCACTGCTAGTGTTGGAAGATGTGGAAATAGAACCCTCTGCTTTCTGATTTTTAGGGGGCCTCAGTGGTAAGTACACTACCTGGTGAATGACTGAAATGCAAGGTACTAAACAGGAGTAGTATGGCTTAAACTTGAATATACCATAAGTATAAAACTGGTAGTGATTATTTACTTACACTATGCTTGCCTACAGCAATTTCACATTTGTCTGTTTTATCTGAGATGTTCTGGAGTCAAAAGGTATTTAGGTGTAGTTTGACAACAGTCACGGTATGCTGGTGACATTTCCTTGTATACTTAGTGGATTTTTTTTGCTGTTTTGATTAAGCAGCTGTTGAGATGGTGACTGCCTGAATTTCCTCACTCTGTAACATTATTACCTTTAACTCTGCATTCAGTCATTTTCTGGATTAATAAATTATAAACATATTGAATTGATAATGTTCTGATTACAGTTTGTATATTTATGTATTATGTGGGTAACTATTCTGCGGTGGTACAGCGGTAGCATTGTTACCTCACAGCAAGAGGTTCTCCTGTTCGATTCTTGACTTGGCTTGGGAGTGCCTTCTGTGTGGAGTCTGCATGTCCTCCCTGTGGTTGGGTAGCGTTCAAAAGACATGCGTGCGTAAATGGGCGTGCCTTCGTTGAAGGTTGGGCGTCGAGCTGGCACCTTGGCGTTTCGTAAAAATCTACTGCCAATCATTAGCAGACTGGAGTTCCGCTGTGGCGACCCCTTACTGGGAAAAAGCCGAAAGACAAAAAAAAAAAAAAAAAGTGAGTAGCTGAACTAGCCCTTCACAGACTGTTGGTAACTGAATTGTTTTCAGCTATGACTTAGGCCATGAGAGCAAGGGTGAATGCATCTTGTATGTGGATGATTTTAGTGTATTCAGTAAATCAGAATTTTGTTCTTTTTTGGGGGGGGGCAAATAACAGGAAACCTGAATATGCAGAGCAGATCTACACAGCTATGTGGAGAATATGTAGAAAAACCCACAGAGAAGAGTGACTAGAGGTGATGCTTGGACTATGGACCCTACAACTGTGAATCAGATTTTACCACAGATCCAGTCTACTGCCCATATTTAATAAGCGCATTGTATTAAGGGAAAGGCAGAAAGTAATTTATCATTCAAACATGTATTTCAGTATGAGATCAGACCCTTTTGTCAGAATGGAAATAGTCATGAAGGTAGGATATCTAACCATGAATTGTGCATCTGTTATAAAGTACCTAGACAATATGCAGGGTGAGAAGAGGTGTCACATTTCTTACCCAACGAATATAGGTATCAAATTAAACTAAAAGTGCACAGGTGGGGATGGTGTTATGAGGTAATTCAGCCCCTTGAATTGTTATCCAGACTTCAAGACTTCCCTTTATGACAAGAAGCAATCAAAGCTGCAGTTCCTAAATAGCCAATATTTCCATTAATAATAATAAAAAAAAGTGAAAAGTACACACCTTAATGAAGACTGACTGCCCATATAGCCTGACCATGTAACATACATCTGTTTTTTTTCTGTGAGATGTTTTATTTACCTCTGCTTTTTGCCATCCTGGTACCACACCTATGTTCGAATATATCTGCCTTATTTTTGTTTGTGACAATAGTTTCTTTCTTGAGAAAGAGCATAGCTAGCAATCACTTGCAAAAGGTTGCTTAACATTATCTTGCTTGAAAGAAGTAAACGTCTTTATTTTACAGTCTTGTTTTAACAAGCCCTTTTACTGTCGTATATTCTTACATTGCCCATGACTAGCTCTGGACTGGCCGCTTTGATGTCAGTTCAGTTGTAGTACTGTCCACCTGTAGCTGTTAGTAAGCTCTTTATCAGTCCATGTAGCTAGATTCAAAAAATTGTTGCAAGTTTATCTTTTTAAGTTGTGCAGGTTTCTTCTACATGCCTGTACACACACCATTTAGAATGATAACATATAACACTGTTGCTTTTCAGGAATCCTGACCTTAAACACTTGCATCTTGGGGGAAAATCTTTTTACAAGTCGCAGCCTGCATTGAGTCGTTGATAATTTGTGAGCTGAAAGATTAATTTTTTTTATATCCTTTCACAAAACACAGATGGTAGTTTGCAGATTGAACAGATAAATAGACTACAATGTCTAAAAAAAAAAAAAAAAAATGTCTTCAGGTGTGAACTCATCTTTCTTTTTTTCCTCATTAGTTAACGTTGGACTAGATAATACGTTAATTAGTAATGCACATTTTCACTTTTAACGCCTGCCTAGTTTAAATTATGTGCACACTCTAGGCCTTCCTAGTTTGGACATATTTACCTGTTTTTACAACATTTTGTCAGTATTTAACTGATTATTTTAATTTGCATTCAGAAGTACATTAAACTCATAGTGCTTGTTTTATTTGAGAAACTTTGAGGAAGGGAAGTGCATTTAACAAACCTTTAATATGCATTTAATGAAGACTATCTTTAAACTTTTAACATTAATATTTTAAATGTACACATGAATATTGCTCATTTTTGATGTGGCAGTTGTCTTTTTAAGTGTATTATTCATTTTTTCCTATTGCTTTTCTCTTGCTGTTTCAGAATGGGTATTTATCCTGTTCTGCTAACTAAAACATTAAACAGCTTTTTTCACAAGCCTTTCTAGTTTATGACAGTGGAAGCATTTCAGGAAGGGAAACAATCCTCCTGAAAAGCATATTGGAGCTGGTGACAAGGACCACTCATTGTAGAAAGTTGGTTGTTTTGGCTGAAAATGTATTGGTACTTAACCTGATGATCTAAAGGAGCATGTCTCTTCTCAAATAAATGTGACAGTCACCAAGTGAGCCTGGACGCTGCACTAATTTGTAGGTATGATTTTCCCTTTTTCACCTCATTAAGACTGACAGTCAATTTGAGCTTCTTAAGAGGACATTTCTGGTGGAAGGAAACAGCACCCCCCCAACCTGTGATGATTTGGTTTGTTTGATCATACAATACTAGAAACAAAAGATCACCTGCTGTCTTTCAGTCCTTTGGTATGAGGGCTCATTTTGATTTGTAAAACCTTATAGTTGTGTAACAGCTGGGTGTTCTACAGTAATTGCATAATATTAAAAATACCTTAAACACCCCTCAGACTAGATCCATTAGTTTGTCACAGATCGTGTAATTTAGTCTCAGGGCTGAAAAGAGAACACATCAACTATATAAGTCTATAAAACACAGATGTGTATGTGAACACATTATCAAAATTTAATTCAGTTCAAGGAGAGAATGAAATGGCATATGCAGAACATTTAACAATCAGTTTTCAGTATTTTTGACATTGTGCTGCACAATCTGCATGCAGACAATCTCCATGACAGTGTAAATTCATTTAGTGCATCTAGTAAGTAAGGGGTCTGCTGTACAAAAATAAGTAATACAGTTAATATCATCATACAAGCTTGCTTGACAGAAGCTTTAAACAAATAATATCCATTGTAGCATCATGGAGGTATATATAAACTTAATGTTCAGCTGTACTTAATTGCAGGTTGACAACACTGAAATACTTGCATGGAGTTTAGCATACAGTTTGTACCTATTTGCAGTGTTTTACATTTATAGAACAAAACTGTATGCATTGGCATGCAGGAATCCATTCACAGACTAGGTCTGTTTGCTGTAAGTGCTTCTGGGATTGCAGCTGTTTCTTCTCACTGTCGTATGGTTTTGGATAAAGTGTGGAATGCCCCATTTATTTTCTTCAAGATAGCCATTAGTGCATTCATTCTTCCTGTCCATGCAGAATTTGCAGGGACCTTAACCCAGACCTCCATTGTGTTAGGTATCCTAAGCAATTCAGATAAGTTAAAGTTGTAAACATTCCAAACGCTTGGTCTAAAGGTAGGGTACAACCTTTTCATTCATAATTCTTCCAAGGGTAATTTTCCTTTGTTTCATAGCTTCAGACACCTGCAACCTTAGTTGGTGATAGATTGGGATGACTTTGTCTTGTATGAGAGAAGAAAGGAGCCACTTTTGAGATTTTAAGTATTTTTCCTCTGTTTATTTGCCAAGTTTTTCTGCATAGCCGCCTATTTTGAGCATTTTCTGGCTTGTTAAACTTGATTTCTGCATTAGTAACTGTATTTAGAGCACAACCTAGAGCTGTTTACTGAATTTCCTGTTTGCACTTATTTTTAAAATCGTTTTTTTCTCAAAACTTGCATTTTATCTGTCTTTGGCCTAGCACTTTTGTGTGGGGTCATTTACTGCACTGTTATAACTTGTTGATACTTGTGAACCTCTGCTATCTCTGAAAAAACAAAAAAAATCTTGCTTTTTTCCCACTTTTCTGAGATTTAAAAGAAGTTCAGTTTCAGGCTTGCTGTTCTTGAACTGTTTGTAAGTTTCTGTGAGACCATTTTTTGCTTGGGCTAAAGGGAAGTCTCTCTGTTGATCAGTGGCAGTGAAAAACATTGAGCAGCCTGCCTGCCCCTGTGGGAGTGGTTACTGACTTGAAACTGTAGTTTTATTGGCCATTTTGGGTCAATTCCAAAACTCCTTCATCTTCCTCTCTTAAAACCTGGTTGCCTCATGGTTTTGGCGTCTTTTCTGGCTTGTTGGCTGTTGGTGAAGCACCCACCAAGAGGAGAAAACGCTCAGAGAAGAAAGGAGCCACTTTTGAGATTTTAAGTATTTTTCCTCTGTTTATTTGCTAAGTTTTTCTGCATAGCCGCCTATTTTGAGCATTTTCTGGCTTGTTAAACTTGATTTCTGCATTAGTAACTGTATTTAGAGCACAACCTAGAGCTGTTTACTGAATTTCCTGTTTGCACTTATTTTTAAAATCTTTTTTTCTCAAAACTTGCATTTTATCTGTCTTTGGCCTAGCACTCTTGTGTGGGGTCATTTACTGCACTGTTATAACTTGTTGAGACTTGTGAACCTCTGCTATCTCTGAAAAAACAAAAAAATCTTGCTTTTTTCCCACTTTTCTGAGATTTAAAAAAGTTCAGTTACAGGCTTGCTGTTCTTGAACTGTTTGTAAGTTTCTGTGAGGCCATTTTTTGTTTGGGCTAAAGGGAAGTCTCTTTGTTGATCAGGGGCAGTGAAAAACATTGAGCAGCCTGCCTGCCCCTGTGGGAGTGGTTACTGACTTGAAACTGTAGTTTTATTGGCCATTTTGGGTCAATTCCAAAACTCCTTCATCTTCCTCTCTTAATACCCTCTTTTGCGCGGTTTTGTGCATAGCGCAACAGCGGGCAGCGCCGCCTAATTGAGTTTAAACTATTTCTGGCTCCGCAAAGTCTGCTCTTCACTTTTTCCCTTAGAACTGCTCTATCTCTCAATTTAAACACCATATTCTCATTCTAAGGCCCTTCACTGGTCCAGTTAAGTAATCCTTCAAGTTTTCACTATTAAACCATAAGCACTACTTTCTCTTATACCCTCTACGATTACCCTGTCCTCTATTGGTCCGTCTTAAATTCAGTTTCCCTATATTACTCTAGCATGTCCAAATGTCAGTCATTGGTTTCCTCTCCAGTCCAGCTGGTGAATCTGGGAATTTTGAGGCAATGTTACAACTGTCTCATGTACACGGACAACTCTCTCCTCCT
Source organism: Protopterus annectens (assembly GCF_019279795.1). Lineage (NCBI taxonomy): Eukaryota > Metazoa > Chordata > Ceratodontiformes > Protopteridae > Protopterus > Protopterus annectens. The sequence goes on from NC_056746.1 coordinate 537,062,965, forward strand.
CCAAACAGGTTCAAATATATGTGAGAGATGCAACTATTTAGCCAAACTGGAGGCTGAGCTTTCTCATCTCAAAACTGGTGTAACCAGTCAGGAGGAGAAGGTAACCTTACACAACACAATTCCAGTATCACATAGTCCCACCACATCAGCGAACCAAACACATAAATAGACAAAAACATACTCGGAGGCTCTAAATAAAAATCTACCTAAGCAACAGAGACCTCCAAAGCAGACATCCAAGCAAACGCTACCTCAAAACAAAACACGCAGAACACATAGCCCACAAAGTCAGTGTGCCAAGCAGCCACAGCCCTTAAGGCTGAATAACACAAATGATACTCTTGTAATAGGTGCCTCTATTGTCAGACAGACTGACGTCCCGCTCACCAGGCTGAATAAAGAGAAGGTCATGGTGAGCTGCCTGTCGGGTGCTAGGATCCGCCACATAATGCAAGCACTCAGGTCACTCCAAAGCAAATACAAATATGACTCAGTCATTGTACATGCTGGTGTGAATGACCTGAGACGTACCTCCCTGGACTACATGAAAAGAGACATAGAGGAGCTCTTTGATCATGTAGCCCAGGCTGGTATGACCCTGACCTTGAGCAGCATCTTACCCTCACCTAGAATGATGCCACAGTACAAAGACAATATGATCGATTTTAACAGTTGGCTAAAATTTTGGTGTCATTTAAAGGGGATCCAGTGTCTGTCAGCCTGGGATGACATGGTCGACAAGCCACGTTGCTTCGCTAGGGACGGCTTGCACCTGTCACCACTGGGCTTTCGGATATTGGCAAAGGCTCTTGCCACCCCCATAGTGCCTTTTTTAGGCAAGGCTCAAAAGTCAAACCCACCCCCCATAGACAGCACAAGGAACAAGAAACTAAGGGTAATGCTGCTAAATGCCAGAAGTCTTAACCTCAAGATGCACGCACTCGAAGCTCTCCTCAGTATGGAGAACATCGATATCTGTGCAGTGACAGAAACCTGGTTCAAGGCTCCAGAGAGCACCCCAACACTACCAGGCTATACCTCATATCATGCTTTTCAGCCCCCAAAACCCGGACCGAACCACAAAAGGAGGGGGAGTTTCCATATTTATCAAAGATATCCACACCTCCACGTTAGTGGCATTGCACGAAGTATCAAAGACCATCCATGTGCAACTAACAGTGGGCAAGACTGCTTTTCAGTTTATAGCATCCTACAGACCACCCTCTCAAAGTCAGGAATCCCACTCTGCTTTCCTGAAAACATTGGAGAACATGAAGATCTCTCCGAACACCATTATATTGGGTGACTTCAACTACCCAAACATTGACTGGGAGCACTACTCAAGCCCCAGCACCTTAGCCCAAAGGTTCCTGGAAATTATAAACTCAAATGCTATGGAACAACTAGTCACCACTCCCACAAGAGGGGACAACATACTAGACCTGATCATTACCAACATGGGGACTCTATGCTCCACACCAGAAGTATATCCCTCATTGGTAAGATCAGACCATAAATTAATTTCACTGGATGTCCACATCCCGACCCCACCCCCAGCCCAGAAAACCACAGTGAAAAACTTCTCAAAAGCGAACTTCTCACTTCTCAAAACCGAAGTGGAATCCTTCAAGGCCCCAGGGCCAGTGGTAACTACGGGCCAAACTGCAGAATCCTATATAAACGCATTCTACGGACATCTGCAGGAATGCGTGGATCATGCTATGCCAAACAAAACCAAGACCCAATTATCCAAAGGCAGGCATCCAGTTTGGTGGACCCCTGCCGTAAATAAACTGTACAACAGAAGGAGGAAGCTACTACATGATAGAGCAAAATCCCTAATAGGGAAGGCATCTCTGATCAGTACTAGCAAAAAATTATGACCCCTCATAAAATCCTCCAAGGCAAGCTTCGAGAGAAAAATTGCACAGGACACCAAAGACAATCATAAGGCTTTTTTCAGTTATGTTAGAAACCTGGGATGCAACTCCCAGACTTGTTCTGAGTTGATTCTAAATGACAAAAAATACACTGAACCCACAGACATCGCCAATATCCTGGCAGACAGGTTCAGTGCAAACTTCTCCACCCCCCCCCAAAAGAGCAAGTATCTATCCCGGCAGAGGGCTGCCTCCCAAACATCTCTGATGCTCAGGTGAAGGCTGCCCTCTCCAAAGCAAAAAACACTGCTTCCATGGGACCAGATGGCGTCCCAGGTTGCGTCCTACATGAACTCCAAGAGGAACTAATCCCTCAAATAAAACAGCTATACAATCTCAGCCTCACTACAGGATATGTACCCACAGAATGGTGTACAGCAACAGTGGTCCCACTCCACAAAGGTGGAGCCTCTACGGACCCTGGAAACTATCGCCCCATAAGCCTGACTAGCTTAGTCTGCAAGGCTATGAAGAGGATCATCATGGAGCTCATAAACAAAGACATTGGGGACCTACAGACACTAGATCCTACCCAGTTCGGCTTTGTCAAGGGCAGATCCTGCCTTTTGAACCTGGTTGACTTCTTCGAAACAGTCACCAAAGCCATAGATGAAGGGAAGGTAGTCCACACAGCCTATCTGGACCTTGCAAAGGCATTTGACACAATACCCCACTCGGGCATCATAGATAAGCTATCCAGCTTAAATATAAACCCCTATGTCACAAGATGGGTCGCAAACTGGCTCAAAGACAGAACCCACAGATTGAGAGTTGCTGGAGCCATGTCAGACTCAAAACCGGTCACAAGTGGCGTCCCACAGGGTTCTGTCCTGGGACCACTCTTGTTCGGTATATACTTTTCCGAGGTACAGGCAAACATGGGAGGACTATGGCTCACCAAGTTCGAGCGACTGCAAACTGGGCGCCATAATCAACTCTCCAGCTGACACAAACATCCTTCAAAAAGGTCTCACAGAGACAGATAACTGGTGCCAGCACCATGGTTTAAAGCTAAATGCCAAAAAATGTATAGTCATACCATTTGGCAAAAACAATGTGCCCACAAATTACCACATAGGTGGAAACCCATTAAGTACAGAGAAAGTTATTAGGGACCTGGGGACCCAAGTTGATGGCAATCTCTCCTTTGAAAACCACATTGCCAAAGTGGTTAGAAAGACCTTCTACATAGACCACCTCATCACGAAGGGTTTCACATCTAGGTCAAGAGAGGTAATCGTGCCCCTTTATTCATCCCTCATCAGGCCCATCATAGAATACAATGCCCCTTTTGGTATGTACCTTACCCGACACCTGCAGCAATTAGAAAGACCCCAAAAGTATCTCACCAAGAGGATCAAGGGTCTCAAACAGATGCCATATGCTGCACGGTTAAAAAAACTCAAGCTCTACTCAGTTGCATACCGCCTACTTCGAGGCGATCTATGCCTGACATACAAAGCTATGTCAAATCCAGAATTAATGAACATGCTCCACCTCAGTAAATCTAAATCCCTTAGAGCTACACGCTCGAGGAACTTGAACCTCAGCACAGAAATAAATAGAACTTGCTGGAAGGACAGGTTCATAACCCAGAGGCTCCCTTCGCTCTGGAATAGAATTCCAGTTCATGTGAGGCAGAGCACCTCACTGAATCTCTTCAAGAAGAATCTCGATAGGTGGATGGGGGATCGTAGGTTTGTCCCAGGGATTATTCCCGTGTCACTATTAGACAGAGGCACAGTATACTCAAATCAAGGGGGTGGCGTAAGCCATACAGAATCGGGCTAGGCTTATAATTGCCCCAGGGAAGATAGCCTAGTATGAACCTATGAAGTTGAGTGCTGCCATTTCCTTAATGTTCAGGGTAGAATTGATATACAGTCCATACTGGAATTGGTGTCTTGCTACTTGAAGATGTGGGCCACGATGAACTGCTATTGATCCGTCAAGACCACCATACACATGCTTGTATAATGAATGTGCTGTTGCCAGTGCACTCATAACCTATGATGTTTTACACTCTGGAGTTGAATTACTGGATGTTTTGCAACTTGCAGTTTTGCCTCCAGCAGTTTTTTTCTCTATGCAGTCTTTCTTATGTAATTTTTGCACCATTAACTTTTATGCTGTGTATTTATATCCTCACTTATTTTACACTTTAGTTTTACCCCTTGCAAGTACATTCATTGCTTTGCACCACATCACTCAGCTATGCCATGTGCACTTTTGCTCCATATAATTTTGTCCTGTTTTGCCCCTTGCAGTTTTGATTGCTGCATTTCACATCTGTTGATCTACAGCAGTGTCCTTAATAAATGCTGCAGTCACACTGCCATTCTGGCTTCAGAAACTACATGCAGCAATAAACTGCATGTTTAGAATTCGCTTGATTGTTGAATAGCCCTTCTGCTGTAGAGATTAATCGCAGGAATCTATCTGTGACCACGTGAGGTATTGTCAGCTGTGCCAGGAGAAGTAGGGCAGTGGATGTGTAACATATACCAGCACAGCTAGCTGGAATTTTGTAAAGAATTATATGTCATTTGTATATCCAACTGATTTTTACAGATGTTTGTGTTGAAAAATGTATTTGTAAAACTGATCATATTTAAAATGTGCCAACAGTATGCTGTGCTGGACAGAAAAAGAAATATACTTGTACTGTTTTATCTGTTGGAATGTATATATTGTAACAAAGGATACTGGAATTGAAGGGGTTAATCACAGTTCAGTTTCAGCTAACTTTGAAAAATGTTCTGAAATTAAATTATTGAGCCTAGGCCATAAAGATCTCACAGTTTTGAATTAAGCCAGAGATGCAATGTCTGTAAGAAGTATGGATGTTCTTCGTTCCCCATTGCTGCAGTCCTTACTATTGGGTATAGTCCGCATCCAGTCGGCCCGAATACCAGAGTATAAGGCTGGCCGTCAGGGCGCGCGCACTAGACTGCGATCAATGCAGGGGGGTACTCTTGCATGACCGACGCCATATCCTCAGTCTTTTGCCGCATGGTCCGGCGCAGAAGCAGTTTTGCGGGTGCAGGTTGGCGTCTGAAATATTTCCCGAAACCGGAGTTTCATGCAGTGCAGGTTGGCGTTCGAAAATATTTCGAAAAGTTTCAGGAGACCGACTAAAAGGAGTTGGCTACTGAACAGAGTTTTTTCTTGCCTCAGTATTTAACCGGATGTCAGAAAAAGTGAATAACTGTATTTCTTGTGGGAAACAGATACCTCATAGGGATTACCATACCTTGTGTATTCCTTGTTTAGGGCCTGAGACACGGCGTGTTGTTTTGCTGCTCTTGTGCTAGGTTTAACAAAAACGCACTATTAGGAGGAGTAGACTGTGCCAGGTTAGTGTTTGGGAAGCGTTGCAGTTATAAAAAATGCCGTCGTGCTCCGGGCGCCGCGCTCGGCCCAGCGCAAGGACAAAACAAAAGCCTCCTAGAGGTGAACACCGGTCGGACGGACGCCGGTTTTTTAGAAGGCTCAAGTGAGCAGAGGTTGAGCCAGAGGTTTTTCCAGGAGTCTCAGGCAGAAACTTTACTGTTACAGGATGTGCCTTCTCAGGAGGTAGGCCAGGCTGAGGGGCTTCAGGGTAACTGTTTCTCCCTCTCTTCCCAGTAGTTAGAGCCTCTCTCCTTCTGTTGCAAAACCTTTGAGAGGTAGGCCTAGTTCAGCTTCCTTCAGTGGCCTCTTCTCCTAGCATTTTCTGTACCCTGAAACATATGCTTAAAATGGCAGAAGATTTGATTACTATGATTAGAGGTTCTATGCCCCGCCCTGATAAGAGGCCTAGGGTGGAACCGAGTTTGATAGTTTTGAACAGTGTTCAGAGGCTTCAGGAGTCTTCTTGGAAGACTTGCAGGAGTATCCTACTTATTCTGATTCTGATGTGGATGATTCCACTCACTGCTTCTCCTCCTGAGGATTTCTCATTTCAGAGACTCTGCATTCCATGAGGAGCACTTTAAATGGGAAGGCCAGGGATTACTGATTCAGGAAAGGCTTAGGGAATTCTTGTTTTACCCCAGCATAGCACTTTAAATGGGAAGGCCAGGATTACTCTGATCCAGGAAAAAAGGCTTGGGAATTTCTTTTTTTACCCCCAGCCATTAGCTATTCCTCCTGTGTTGAATGTGGTGGAAGATGTTTTGCAGAGGCTTCCCTGAACCCTGACTCTTTGCCTCCTGCTCCTGTTAAGCCTGATAGGTATTATAGGGTGCTGAAGCTCATAAGTATTTGTTTAAGAGTCCTAGGGTGGACACAGAAACTATTTCACAAGGGCCTAAAGGTGTTAAGGCTTCTGTGGTTAAAAATCCTGTTTCCACTGATAAAGAGGCAAGGGCTTTGATAGGTGGGAAGAAAGTGTATACTTCTTCTAGCCATGAGAAATTGTCAGTTATGCTAAAATATCAGAATTATCTCCTTTCACAATTAAAATCTAAGGTGGATGCTTTGGCGGAAGGTATTGAGTGTAAAGAGTTGCTGGATTTGGTTCATGTGTCTTAACAAGTGGGTAAGCATTCTTTGCAATGTGGTTTTGATGCTGTACAGGCCTCCTCGAGGGTGGCTGCTACTAGTTCTGTTCTTCGCATGCCTGGTTGAAGGATCAGAATTTAGCTGAGCATGTTAAGACAAGGATTTTGGATGCTCCTTTACAGTCTGATGTGTTGAAAATGGAGGACAAAGCTAAGTCTATGCAAACTGTCAAAGATTTTTGCAGGTGCAGCCACCAAGTTTAGTAGAAATTGGCCTGCTAAGGGTGGACATATCCTGCTTATGATTCCCAGTCTAGGGTAGGTCTAGACGGTAGGGGCAGGCTCAGGTCTAGAACAGGGAGGTCACCTGCTCAGACTTCTGGTGAGGGCAGGGGTCAGTCCTTTCGTAAACAGACCCAATGACCTGTCTTTTCAGCTGCCAGTAGATTCTCGTCTGGCAGCTCCTTTGGGAGGAAGACTGTCTCTTTTCAAAGAAAATTGGGATTTAATTACTCAAGACAAATGGGTGTTGGATATCATTCACCACGGTTACAGATTTTATTTCCATACAATGCCCCTTTCAAAGGCATGCCAGACGTTCCTCCTCCACAAAGAAAAGAGGCTCACAAGCAAGTTTCTCAGTTACTCCAGATGGGGCCATTCAGCCAGTCCCTGTATCAGAAAGGGGTTCCTAGTACCAAAGAAGGGGAACACGGAGACCAATTTTGGATTTATCTCTCCTCAACACTTTTCTGGACATTCCCAAGTTCAAGATGTTGACGTTACAACAGCTTTTACCTCTGCTGGGCAAAGATCACTGGATGGTAACTTTAGATCTCAAGGAAGCTTACCTTCATGTGCCTATAAGGCTAAGTTGCAGGAAGTATCTGCGGTTTCGAGCTGGAAATTCTCATTATCAGTTCTCTGCATTGCCCTTTGGCTTATCTACTGCTTGGCGTATTCACAAAGGTTCTGGCTCCAGTGATAGCTTACTTCAGGCTTCAAGGAATTCAAATCTATCCTTACTTGGACGACTGCCTGATTCTGGCTCAAGAAAAGGAAGACCTTCTACAGCATCTGGAATATGTTATAGCAGTGCTAAGATGCCTAGGGTATTCTGTGAACGAAATAAAGTCCAGTCTAGTACCCTCTCAAGACATGTGCTTTCTGGGTGTGAGACTGAATACAGCAGCCCAGATGGCCTTTTTAACCCCGGACAAACAAAAGAGTCTATCACTTTACTTCCATCAACTATCTCGACAGTCCGTGCTGACTGCAAGGACAGTCCTTCAAGCATTAGGGTTCATGGCATCTTGTATTCTGGTGCTTCCCAATGCCAAACTGCATATGAGGAAGCTACAATGGTATCTCAAAATGTATGGACACAGCACTGCCAGGATTTGGACACTGTCATTCAAATAATACCTTGCCTTCAAAAGAATTTTTGTGGTGGGCTCAGGAATGTCACCTAAACAAGGGACTCCTGTGACCCGCCAGAGGCGAGTCAGATTTTAACGACAGATGCCTCGGACATGCTTGGGGAGCTCATCTAAATGGAAAGTGGATACAAGACAAGTGGCCTGCCAGACTACAGCATCTACATATCAACATGAAGGAGATGTTAGCAGTCCAGTTTGCATTAATGGCTTTCAAGGAGTTACTTCTTCCAGGGCAGGTGTTGATTCTAACAGACAACACAACTGTCATGTGGTACATCAACAAGCAAGGGGAACACATTCTTATCCTCTATGCAGGCAAGCAATGATTTTATGGGAGACTGCGCTAAGCTTGCAACTAACTCTTCAGGCAAGGTTTCTGCCGAGCACAGAACTCCTTAGCAGATGTGTTAAGCAGACAAATCATGGATCCCCACGAGTGGAAGCTGGATCTTCATGTATTTCAAAAATTGACAGTGTCATGGGGAACTCCAGACATAGATCTGTTCGCTTCTCCACTAAACCACCAGCTGCCACAGTATTGCACAAAGGGGTTTCATCACACAGCTTGGAAAGTGGATGCTCTGTCTTTCAGTTGGAAAAACCTTCATGTGTATGCCTTTCCTCCTCTGCCTCTTCTTCCAAAGGTACTATTAAAGGTCAGACAAGACAGGCCAAGGATGATTTTGATAGCTCCAGGTTGGCCTCGGCAACACTGGTACCCACTACGGAGTCTGGTAAGGAAGCCTCCATGGCCTTTACCTCTGATTCCTCATCTGTTATCTCAGAAGGATGGTCATCTGCTCAATGTCAAGCTTCACTCTCTTCATCTAACAGCCTGGCATATTCTGTGTTGAAACACAGCAGGTCTCAACTTCCTCAACAAGTTTTAAATGTGATTATGGAAGCTAGAAGACCTAGTACAAGGAAAGTGTAAAAAATGGAAGAGATTTTTATTTTGGAGTACAGCAAAGAATTTGCAGGTTTCAGAGCCTAATTTGAGTGTGGCTCTTCAATATCTTACTGAGTTATTGGACAAAGGTTTGTCCTTCTCTTCCATTAAGATTCATGCTGCAGCAATTTCAGCTCACTATGATTGTGACCCACCATTGTTTCGCATCCTTTGTTCAAGCAGTTTCTTAGAGGGGCAAAGAATATAAGACCCCGAGCTCCTACTCCTGCTTGGGATCTCAATTTTGTGTTGGAAAAACTTACTCTACAACCTTTTGAGCCTGCTACTGCTGAATTGAAATACTTGTCATGGAAGACTGCTTTTCTGTTGGCTATTACTTCTGCAAGAAGGGTGTCTGAGTTGCAGGCCCTTATGGCAGTAGAGCCATTTTTGATTTTCCATAAGGATAGGGTATCGTACTAATCCTTCCTTTATGCCTAAGGTGGTTTCTAGTGTGGCTTTAAACCAAACTATTCATTTGCCTACTTTTATGCAGACCCCCAAAATAAAGGGGAAAAGATTTTGCACACTTTAGATGTACACAGGCAATTGCGTTATTATTTAAGCAGGACTAAAGATTTCAGGCAGTCTCAGCAGTTGTTTGTTTCTTTTGCTTTGAGTTCACAGGGCAAGCCTGTGTCAAAACAAACTATTTCTAGGTGGATTGGCTTTTGCATTGCATTTTGTTATTCCCATCATGGCAAGGAGATTCCAGCTGGGATTAGGCCTCATTCCACTAGGGCTACTGCCACTTCAACAGCATTTCTAAGGGGTGGCGACTAAGGATATTTTGGAAGCAGCTACTTGGAGTTCAGTGCATACTTTCTCTAAGCATTATCACCTTCCTATCTACTCTAAGTCTAGGGCTGGTTTTGCCACAGCTGTTTTGCAAGGCATGTTGTCAGCTCCTGCTTCTTTATGATTTGCCAGCCTCCCTTACCTCTGCTTTGGGATTCTACCCAATAGTAAGGACTGCAGCAATGGGGAACGAAGAACATAGTACAGTTTTGTACCTACCATAAATGTAGATGTTCGAGGATCCCCATTGCTGCAGTCCAATTCCCTCCCTCCTTCCCCTCTGTGTTTAGGGGTGGTTGTGTAGGTGAGGTTACATGCTTTTTGTATATATTCTTGTATATATTGTACATATTTTTGGTGCAGGTATTTTGGGCCTTGTCTTTTTAGGGTCTTCTGACATCTGGGGCAAGAAAAGACTGAGGATATGACGTCGGTGATGGGGATTAGTACCCTGACGCATTGACGCCAGTCTAATGCGCCCCTGACGACGTCAGCCCCCTTACTCTGGTATTCGGGCCGACTGGATGCGGACTATACCCAATAGTAAGGACTGCAGCAATGGGGATCCTCGAACATCTACATTTATGGTAGGTACAAAACTGTACTTTTCTTAGTCTCTGTAGGAAGAACAGAAGTGTTAAAATTGTTTTAGAGCCTCCAGATGCCAAAATAAACTTTAGCAAAGCTTGAGACATGTATTGTAATACATATGTGCTAAATCCTAGCAGCTTCTAGCCAAAGGAGTAGCACGGGAACCAGAAATCAGATGACCAGATATATGTGATGCCATTCTGTAATCCATCACTAAAATGTTATAGTAATACTAGGTGAGACTGAAGTCTAAGCAGTCTGTTTTTGGAACCTGACAAAGAAGGACCCCGAACGTACTTCATCTTGCCTTTCTCTCTAGTAAGTGAACCAGGGGATAGTAATTGTTTATGTCAGTCAAGAAAATATATCTGTGTGAATCTATACGTATGTGTCATTCTAATATTTCCTGTGATTTAAACTCTGGTGTTTACTGTAAATAGATATCTAGAACTTTCATGTTATTTTCGTATTTATTGTTCAATATATTTAAACATGTCATTGTGGCTGGTCTTTTGGGTGGCCATGGTGGTGCAGTGGTGGCATTTGCGCCCTCACAGCAAGAGGTTCTCGGCTGGGGTGCCTTCTCTGCATGTCCTCCTGTGGTCTCCCACATCCCAAAGACATGCTGCAGGTGGATTGGACACTCTAAATTGGCCTTAGTGTGCCTTCTGTGGAAGGTCCATAAAACTCCACTGCAGAAGAAGAAGATTGTGGCTGGTCTTTTAGAGAATATTTTAATCTCTGAGAGTACTTGTATATATTTGTTGATAGCTGTGACCACTCCCAAAAGCCTTACTGTTGGTCAAACTACCATTTGTATTAATATTAATTTCACTCAGTATAATTCGGTACCCTTGCAAGAGCCTTAGAGTAGCTGGTGTTGGAGTGTCTGGTGGCGGTGTAACTACCTTATCTGGGCAGAAAGGGGCATAGCTAGTAAACCTGTGCCAGCCTTTCCCTGGTGTGAGAGTGTACGTGTGTGTGTCTGTATGTGTGGGAAAATCAAATCTTAGAGTGTGTGTTAGCTGTTTTGAGCAGGGACACAAAACACTGGTTTCACAGAGAGAGTGGTGGAGAACTTGCCGTGGACACTCTGCTGAGGTCTCAACTCTATAACTGTACCAGTGAGGAGTCTTATTGGGGAGCTGGCTATGCCAGTGGGGAATCTTATTGGGGACCTGGCGGGAGACATATAGAGAAATCCAGACCCCTGACTGTGTGTGTGTTCACTGTGTGCTTTTAAGGGAAATTGTCCTTGATGCAGATAGCTGCATCTGGAAATACTGGATGTATCCATTTTTGTTCCAAGTGAATGTCTCTCTCCAATGCCAGTGGTGAGGATTCAGGCTCCTCGATTATTGGCCCAGAGAGGGGACATCACACTGTCTAAATCTTTAGAAATAGTAATTTGTGTATCTAATTTTTACCACAGATTCAGATTACAGTATTAATAAGGACACATCAAGCCAGACAGGTTTCATCCGTGCATCCTTTTTTTAACTGCACAGAAAGGTGGCAGTCAGTAGCAGCAGAAAAAGAGAGGTTGTTAAGCTCACATCTTGAACTGCACAGCTTTAATTACTCTCCCAGTTATGAATACTTTAAGTATTTCATATTACTAACCGTAATGGTTGCATTAGAACCTAGGGATCAAGGTGTCAACTGCAAGCTGTCATGATTTAGTACATCTGTACAGTGAAATGGTTAGTATTAGATATACAGTCTATGACTAATGGAAAATTGCTTTATGGATAGTTACGGAAAATGTAACTTATTTGTCATATTTTCCTTAATAATACTTGCACAGGTTTGACAGCAGTCCTGTTCCTGTGCGGCTATGTGCAGACAGTGCAGCAGTAAAGAAATGGCAAAAAAGTGTGTTGTTTGCATATATTTTGAACTCTGCAGCATTGTTTGTTCCTACAGCCATGAATATCAGCAGTGTATGTGTTACTGCAATTACTCATCATTAGGAATCAATGAGTTATTTATAAGAAGACATAACTGTATGGCCATAGTAAAGCAGTCATTCTGCACTGTGAATTTCAAGAAGTAGTAACTGAAAATTCTTTGTGAAAAGTTGCGGAAGGATTGCCCTTTTGATTGCTTTTGGTCTAGTAAAGCCATTAGGAGCATAGCAAGATAAGCATAAATGTGATCCCCGTGCATGCACATAGGATGGTAGTGTCAAATGACACAGAAAAGATATGGGTGATGTGCACACATTCTGAAGAGTACATTTTTTGTGTACATAGAAGTGCTATGGGTGATATGCATGCATTCTGAACGGTACAGCATTTTATTTGTATAGTTATGAATATTAGCAATATTTCCATATTAATAGAAATAGAATGATTGCCTTGGCATTACTGATCAGGGTGTTATCTGCAGGCTGATATGGTTTCATACATCTGCTCAGTGAAACACCAGGTATGAATTGCACATTACTCATATTGTTGATGATTATGCAGGTTTATTTATTTTCATTTGTTAAGCTGGATACTCATCTGAGTGTTGATAGCCCCTTTTTAGTGATGTGACTGAGAGGGAAGGTCCAAGACCACAACATACAAGCTTATAAGCTTAAATCCAAACAGTGAGGTTCCTTAGTAATGGTATCTTTGACTTAGATGCATTACTGTGGGCCCATCCAAACTGAGCATGATAGAAAATGTGAAAGTAAAAGTAGGTTCATAACATGACCACATCCAAAGATAAACTTGTTTGTTTCAGTAGTTATAAGTATGAGCAATTAATCATATATGCATTGTATCATCAAAAGTAGGTCAGCCACATGTGCACAAATTAATTTATCTGATGAACAAGATTCAAACCACACTTGTCAGTTACACATAGCATGCAACATATGCTTTTTTTGTATTTTAAGAATTGTTTGGGAATGTTATTCTAATATATGTTATAAAACCTCCAAGCTTCAGTGCTGTATATTTTTGTGCCATACAAGCTGACCAACTTTGTTGCTAGTAATATGGGTCTGTCTTATTAGGTTACAGAGATACAGTCATTCTTTTGGACAAGCTTATTTGAGTTTTAGCCAAAAGCATATTTTTGTAACATAGTTAGCAGACATCATTCACAAGGGATGTAAAACTCTGCTTACCAGTCCGGAGGACATCAGCGGAATACTTCAAGAATGCAGAGGTGAAATAGCAGGCATCATTCACAAGGGATGTAAAGCTGTGCTCACCAGTCTGAGTACATCAGTGGAATACTTCAAGCATGCACAGGTGACATAGGTAGAATTAGGAGCTGCACCATCTTGGACATGTGTATCTGCAGGATGAAAACTTCACATAAGCTATACATGCACAGTTTAAGATGAAAAAGAAAGGAGACACCACCCTAAAAGCATTGCACTAAGGAAAATGAAGATAGAGAAAGCATCAGCTGAGATGACATCACAAGTCTCCTGGTCATGGTATGGAGCGAGATGCAGATTTCAGATGACTAGAAAATAAGCGTTTTAATGCCAATGTATAGGAGCAAAGAGGATATTCACAACTGCGGACACTGTAGAGGTATTAAACAACTGCTACACTGCACGAAAGTGCTGGAGAGGGTAAATGACGAATATGAAGAGGAATGGCAATAAGGTGAAAGGTGAACAGTTCTAATTCAGAACTGGACGTAGTACAACTGACCCACTGTTTGTGGAAAAGAAGCTGGATATGAGGAAAGAGTCTAACTGGGCATTCCGAGAGCTGAAGGAAGCATGTAATATGGTCTCATAAAAGCTGATTTGGGCAGTCTTGCAGTGGTTCATAGTCCTGGAAACACGCTGACTATGTACAAGGACTCAGTCATGCAAGTACATATTGTGTTTGGACTTGTAGAGGGATTCCCAGTGGGAGTAGGTGCACAAGAAGGTTCAAGTCTGAGTGTTTATACTAGTGATCAAATACCTTAGCCAATGGGTTGGCAGTGATAAGTCAGTAAAGCTGCTGTATGCAGATAATATGGTATTACACGAAGACCCTGAATAGGAACTTCAGCAAATTATGGGGGACTGGAATGCAAAACTGAAGGCACATGGAATGGAACTGAATGCAAACAAGACAGTGGTCATGGAAGCAAATAGGAGTGGGGATCCAATGAAACTGAAAATTGAGAAAAAAGGGGAAAAAATGGCACAAGTTAACAACTTCAGGCATCTGGGTGTTGTCGTTGGAGACAAATGAAGTCTGAATGGGAACACTGAAGTCAGATTCAGAGCTGCTGCAGCCAACTGGCACAGTGCCTGTGGGGTAGTGCATGACAGAAAATACCAAAGAATTTGAAAAGTAAGATGTACAAAACAGTTGTTCAACCAGCACCTTTGTATGACATCTGAGTCTGAACAGTGAAATCAGACCAGCTGAGGAAGCTTGAGGTGGTGGCAGTGGAGTACTTGAGATGGGTAGTAGGATGCACACACTGAATCACATGAGGAACCAAGGATGTAAATGCAGGAGCTAAAGTGCCCCCCTTTGTAGGGAAGGTCAAGGAGAACAGACTGTGCTCCAGGAAAGCAGAAGGTGGTTTGGTAAAACAGATTTCATAGATCCATGAAGAACATTATAGGAGGTGATTTATAGATTACTTAAGGGAAGAACTGTCACAGTTTGGCATGATTGTCAAAGATGGTAGTAGAGTGGCTCTGAATCAGAGTTGGCAACAGTTGGCACAATACCCTGACCCCATGTAGAAATAAAAAAAAACGAGTTGATGATAATGAAATCAGTGTTATCTGTTAAAACTTTGAAATGACAACCTGTGTGTAGATACGTCTCACAAAACAACTTAGATGTTTTATGCTTTTTATAACTCATCATTTCTGACCTGTATCAACTTACTTTTATGCTTCATTTTGAAGATGATTTAAAAAACATAGTCTCAGGAGACAGCAGTGATTTTGTTTTCAAATCCTTCAAGATGCAAGGGCCTTAACTGTCCACTGCTTTAAACAGTAATCTCATGCCTCCCAGAATAGGTCTGTTATCTCACCTTTATGATATATTTTACAGTCTGAGCAGAACTTTATTTGGTATTCCATCTTGATACACGTTTAACATTTCCTCACATCTCATTTCTGCAACTACTAGGCTAATGAGTGTCCCATCTAAAGACTGTAGAATCTCCCACTTGTTAGCAGCTGAGCAAGAAGCATTAGCAGAAATGATGTTCTTCTGCCAGCATTAGAATGCAGACTTCCATTCTTGACTGCAAGATAGTCCATCAACTGCAGCAAACTCTAAATTTTGCTGGACAAAATCTGTGGGTTATAAATAAGTAATCCTGCTTTGTGCATTTCTGTACTTCTTTCTCCAAGCAAATTCTTTTTTCATTACAATAAAGACCAGATTAATTAATTAGCAAAGGGGAGTGGGGATGGAGCAAGTTATGCTACATAAAAGAAGCGTGAGTACTTTTAAGTTGTGGATGATTGTATATGGTAATCTTTACTCTGTTTGTTACGTGCTCAAGTTTAAGTACCATAATCACAAATAAACATTCAGCTGTTTTGTTTTTTTTTTGTTAAATCCCTACAGAAAATTTTCTAAAACTTGATGCGTCATAAATATGATTAAAAATGGGCTTCAATAACTAAAACACAGAATCTTCCAGTAACTCTTTAGGGGTTAACATATATTTTAACGGACCTACAAAATCATTCTAATGTACTGTTCAACTATCAATTACTTTATCATCTGTCAATTTATTTATTGCTTCAGGGTCATGGCTGAAAAGGGCCAGTAGACCAGTTCACTCACCTGGTTAGTAAATTGTAAATAAATAAATAAGCAAAGCTACTCAAATTCTGTGATGACCTTTTGAAATTTACTTGTAGTGTCTCCAGGCGTGATACAACCTCAGGTGCTACTTAAGCAACAGGGTTCTTTCTCAGCCTAAGAGTTTACATTTGGCTGTCCTTGCTGGAACCACACATAATGGGACATTTAAGAATAAACTCTATAACAAGAATCAAAAAACTTCTGAAGTCCTATTACAAATCCAAAACAGTTAGCAAGAACTAACGCCTGACATCAGGTTAACTAAAGTGGGACATGAACATTGGAAGCAAGGAACGACTATCAATCCTTCTTTAGTTACACCAGGAAATTATGAAATAACACTCAACAGTGCATTAAACTGATCCAAATATGACACCAAACTCTCTGATTTTTTTAATTCTCTAAGTCTTTTGAGTTTCTAATACCACAACTGGAATGGACCCCATTCCCAAGCCAAAGTATGAGTAAAGTCCATGAAATTAGTATTGTTTCAATCTTTGGTGTTAGCCAGAAGTGTTTTTTGCAGCCCAGTAATGACTCCTCCTGCAATTCGTAGGGACTAACGTGTACTGGTTACATATTTAAATACGATTGTAAATTTTTTTCATAAAACCCATTGCTCTGCTCCTACTACTGTTGGAACTGTCTTGGCATCCTCCTTCCATATTGCCCTTGTTTCTCCCTGCAGACCGTTATTTTATGCCATTGTGTGTCTCTGTTCATAAGACACTTTAGTCACTGGGTGTAACAATTTCAATGATTGATGCTAACTTTTGTCTTATTTTCCTGGACCACTATATCTGGTTTTCTCACATCTGTCTTTTGAACTGTTGGTAATGGATGATCCCATGTGATGTAAACTTCATCATTTTCTAAAATGCTTTGTGGCTCATGTTTCCACTGTTTTTCAGCTACTTTAATATTATAATTTTTGCACAATCCCCAATGTAACAGGCTTGCCAAATTAGTATGCCTTTCAGTATACAGTTCTTCTGCCATTAGTATATTACAACCAGCAGCAAGATGTATGACTGTTTTCAATTCTGTTTTATAAAACCTACATTTGTCTGTTTTTCCCACATGTTCAGTGGACTTTGTAAACCATTGTGTATGTAGTCCACTATCTTGGGCTGCCAATACTAACCTTTCATCTTTTGGTTTAAATTCACCTCTCCTTAACTATTCCTGTGTTCGATCCTCATCAGCATGAGGTTATTCCAAGAGTTTTCTATACTTGCAACAGTAATTATGCATTTTCCACACTTCTTGCCTTCTCATCTGACCCTTCACCTTATATTCTTTCTTTTGTTTTTTTGGCACATTCAGTTGTTGCCTGATTTTTTTATCTACTTCTGGTTTGATTTCCATTCACGCTTGACACTGATATGCTTCTGCTAAACTAAACAGGGAAGACATCTTAAACTTATTCTCCTCATGTTTTAAAACTTTTACTACGTTTGGGTCTTGTGAGGTCAGAAGATATGTATGCAGTTCCACTATTGCAGATCTATACATGTAATCAATTTTGAGGAGGCCCATACCTCCTTCAGAATGGGAAATATATAGTGTTGGTATGCACTGACTTTTATAAATCATTTGAGCATGAAGCATCCTTGTTTTCCTGTTCAACCTGTCCAACACCCTTTGGGGTCAGTCATCAGTCCAACGCTGTAAGTTAGGACAGGAAGAACAAATTGGTTTATAGCTTGGACTTTGTTCCTAGATGACAGTGCTGTTTTCAGTATTAATTTAAATCTTCTAAAATATTCCTAAGTTTTATTCACATTTATTCATGTTTTATCATTGATCCTTCAACAATTCCCAAATATTTATACACTTCCTGTTGCTCAAGTTCTTATATATCACATTCCTGTCCCAAACTGATGTTTTCTTGGTGCTGAAGGTTTCCTTCTTTAAAGGTTGCTTTTGCAAGTTTATCAAGATCAAGTGACATTCTTATATCGCATGAAAATGTTTTGACCACTTGCAGTTGTGCTTTCAGTTCCTCATCTGATGAACTATACCATTTTAAATTATCTGCAAAAAGAAGTTGAGAAGTCTTTACACTTTGCTGTTTTCTGGGAGCCAAGTTGTACCCATGACCTAATCGGGTCTGTGTTAAATCATTGAACACTTAAATAAGCAAATGATGATTTATCGAACCCATGTAAGTGAAAGCTGACAATCTCAAACGCACGCCTACATAAATATACCAACTCCGAGATCGCACTACAGTCATGAAAACAGCAAAGTAACAGAGGCAGCCAAGCAATTTCTTTCCCAGGGAAAGAAATTGCTTATATGCCATTTTGCCTTTTTGTGCTTTCAAGTTCAATCAAGACGCATTTGAAAGAATGTGTCTTCGACCATTTAATAGGAGCCTGACCTAATCTGTTAAGTAGACTGCTTATTGGGTTAAGGCCAAGACAAAAGAGCAGCAGTGACAGAGAGTCACCTTGGAATATCCCCCTTTGAATTTTTATCCCTAGAATAATAATTTGTCCTTCATCATGGCTTAACTGCAGAGTAGTTTGTCGCTGTTTAATGATTGGTGCAATATAATCAATCAGTCTAGGGTGTATCTTACACATTTTTTAAGCACTCTTTTATCCATAAATGTGGGATACTGTCAAATGATTTTTTGTAGTCTATCCATGCCATACGTAGAGTCTTCTGCTTTTTACAGTTCTCCATTATGACTTTATTTAGCAACAAATGATCCTCTGTTCCATATGACTTTATTTTATTACCCTTTTGTTCTAGTGCCATCATTCAGTTTCTTCCAAATGACTATAAACTCTGTCGGGATCAATTCCAGTATATAGGTTATACATCATTAGAAAGGCAAGTTAGTGGTCTGTAGTTTATAGAATAGCTTGCAGATTTATTCTTAAGTAGGAGTATTGTTTTTCCTGTTGTTAACCAGGCTGGTGTCTGTTCAGAGTGCACATATAAATAGTTCTTATTCATAGCTAAATCTTCATGTGAAGATGTTAATGCGTTTAGCCATAAGTTAATTCATGCATTTTGGCCTGGGGTTTTCCAGTTAGGAACTTTTCTTAACTTTGTTTCAATCTTTCTGGCCGTTACTTCATCCCATTTCATATCCTGTATATTTGAACATCTTATTCTTTCTTTTACTTCTGTCCATTTAGCAACTTTATGTTCCACAGGATCTTCATAAATATTTCTCCAAAATATATCTGCTTCTTCTTTTTTTGGTGGTGTTTAAGTTCCTTTTACCTCATTTCCCAATTCTTTATAAAACTTTTTTTTTGAGTCATCACTAAATTGCCTATCTTTTACTTTCTTTTATATTTATCAGCATGTCTTCTAGGTTTTTCTGCCTGTGCTTATATTTTTAGTTTATTTGTGATTGTGTATGATCGATCCTGATCTGTTTTGATACTGCGCGTTACTTTTATCATGTCTATTGTTGTAAGTACTTTTGTTGATCTGTTCCATCTGCTATATTCTTCTAACACTGACACTTCTTGTCTTAATTGCTTTACAGTTTTCTCTTTTCGATACATCCATGATGGCATTCAATTTCTCCTCTTCCTTTCCCTTATTATCCTGTGTTTCTCTGGTAAGATTTTATCTGGTATTAATTTAGATGCACAATAATATATACTGTTTACTTCTGTTATATCACATGAATCTCTATGGAAAGTTTTAATTACTGTGTTCATTTGTTTCATCAGGCTTCTGACTTTTTGGATTTTATTGACTTTCTCTAGTCTATTTCTTTCATTGATCTTAATATGTCTGTCCGTCTCTATTAAATCAAGTAACTCTTCTCTTAGATAATTTTCTTCTAAACTGAGGGCACATTCTTTGTTCTCCGTTTCCTGCGGGCATTCTGTAGAGAGTTCCAGAGCATCTTCCTGTGCCACATTCTCTTCATTTTCGTCCTGTGTCTTATTTTGATATGGGAACTCACTGGGCTATCACTCCACAGCATTCACTGTGTCAGTTGCCATGGTTTCCTGTTCCTTCCCGAAGGCCCCAAAAGTGTCTTCATATGGCAACTGATCAAATGTTTCCCACTCCACTTGTTTCTCCTTAATTTGGGGATCGATTGCTTTATCCTGCTGTGATGTTATCTGAGTTAGATTTTCTACACTAAATCCTTCACTTCGCAGGTAATCCATAACCTTCATTTCTATTTTCTTAACTTCTCCATTACTGATCTTCTTTTCTGCTTTTCCTCTTTGTTTTCTTATTTTTTGTTTTGTAAAAATTTCCATTTCAGGATGCCTTTGCCTGTATTTCCCTTATATATATATATATATATATATATATATATATATATATATATATATATATATATATTTATTTGGTGCTGCTCTTTTTTGTATTAATTAGTTTTGCTTTCTACTTTGCATAGATATTGCACCATATTAAATCTCTTTTTCTTTCCGTGTCCATATTTCTTCTTTAGCTGTCTCCTGCTCCTTCTGTTTCTCCTCATTTTGGGGACTCATTGTTCCATCATGCTGTGATAAAACCTGTGTTAGACTTTCTACACTGAATCCTTCACTTCCCAAGAATTCCATAACTTGAGCGTTTATTTTTTTAGCTTCTACTTTACTAATCGTTTTTCTACTTTCCCTCTTTTTGATAATTTTTTTATTGTGAAATTTTCCATATCTGGATTCCTTTGCCTGTATTTCTCTTCAAATATCTTTGGGACTGCCTTTTTTGTGTTGATTAATTTGCCTTTCTCCTTTACATAAATAAACCATATCAGATCTGCCTGTCTTTCCCATGTCCATATTTCTTTTCTGTACCTTTCAAAAGTCTCTAGGTTTTGTTCTTTATATTTTCACACTTCCTCAGTTGCTTTGTTTACCTAATGGCCCAAGGTTTCTTGGTCTGTATAATGTTTTACACAAATCTGTTGTATTCATGAACACAAATTTTTATTTGAAGCTTCTGACAGTTTTTCTTGTGGAAGTCTTTTGGTTTCCTCTTATTTCTAGCTTAATCTTTTTTGTATATCTTCTATCTGGTAATTTAGGCTTCTTGCATGATATTAACAATACATCATTTCTTTCTTATCCTCCGTAGTCCTGATGTCTTTATGGCTCTTTTTTGTCCTATCAGTTTTTGTGATTTTTGTGGACTACTGCTTCCTTCTACAACAGGGAGACCATCCTCTGGGCCTAGCCTAGCCCCATTTAAGAATGTTTCCGTGTCTTGAGGATTCTACACAGTCAGTGCCTGCCAGGGTTGGGCACTTTTTTTATCATGGTCCTTATGCACACAGCTTTTTTTTAATTTGTAACCTACTTCTGTCCATAATACATGCTATGTAAAATGCAGTCTATATATTAGTGTCATCTTGGTGAGATTTTGTGAAAAACAAGGTCCACCTCATGAAGGAACTCACCAAGACTTGAGGATGAATTCAAGTCCAGCAATACTACTCTCCTTTGCTCGCTGACTTATCTCTCTATTCTGACCCCAGAAAGACATAGCCAATATACTAGCAGATAAATTTAGTGCCAACTTCACATTGGTAACCGTCAGTCAATCTCTGTAAACCCCTGAATCTTTAATTTCGCCTTAGATTATAATGTAATGTGTGCTAGCTATACTCTGTAAAATAAAAAAAAAATGCTACTTCCATGGATCTAGATAATTTGCTCAGATGCCTACTAAATAATACTAAACATGTACTAACAGAACCCCTCTTAAATGTGTTTAACCTAAGCTTAGTCACAGGGTATGTCCCGGAAGCATGGAGAACTGCTGTTGTGATGCCACAGTGGTGGCCCTAACACATACCTCAGGAAATGTAGACCCATTCAACTGACTAGTGCAATCTGCAAGGCTACGGAAATATATCCATTTTTATACACAGTGGTTTCAGAAACTCATCCTTCTTGAACCCTAGCAGTTTGGTGTTGTCGCTTGGGTTTCCTCCGGGTGCTCCGGTTTCCTCCCACATCCCAAAGACATGCAGTAGGTGGATTGGACACTCTAAATTGGCCCTAGGTGTGAGTGCTTGTGTGTGTGTGCCTTCTGTGGAAGGTTGGGCGCCAGGCTGGCAACTCGGCACTCTAAAAGTCCACTGCCAATCATGAGCGGACAGGTGATCCGCTGTGGCGACCCCTAACCGGGAAAAGCCGAAAGAAGAAGAAAGAGAGATCATATCTAAAAAATTTAGTAAACGTCTTTAAGAAGGTCACACACTCAGCAGATAGGCTGTATAGATAAAATGGACGTTATCTAGATTTGGCTAAGTCATTTGACACCCCTCTCCCATGCAGCCCCCCATGCTGCTTTGTAAATAAGATAAAACTCCTAAATGCTGACTGTTAACATAGTAAAGTGGATAACAAACTGCCTGAAAGACAGAACCCACATTGTTAAAGTGAGAGGTACCTCATCAGAAAGTAAAAGGGTAATTAGTAGTATACCTCACGTCTCAGTGCTGAGTATCCTACTTTTTGGAATGTATTTTTCTAACCTGCAAATCAAAGACTCATAGCTGACTAACTTTGCTGATGACTACAGTCTGGATGTTCTTGTCAAACAATTCTCTGATACCAGTTCATTGCAGCAAGAGCTGACCTACACTAACTGTTTATGCCCTGAAAATGGTTTAAAATTAAATACAAAAAGTGCAGTATTGTTATATTTGGAAAACAAGTTGCCTTGTCAGTGTATAGTATTGGCAATACCCCTCTTCAACTGACAAGGTTGAATCAGTTCAGTTCACTGCTAAGTGTTATTTCTTACCTGGGTTAATATTGCCCTCTCCTTCAACCACCACATATAATTAGTAGTCAGGTAATCCTTTTACTTAGCATAGCTATTATTTAAAGGCATATAATTCAGCTTAGAAGAAGTTACTAGCCCTCTGTAGGCTACTCTGATTAGGCCAGTTATAGAATACAATATTCCCTTTGGCATGTACTGATCTAGATATCAGGCAACTAGGAAGGCCCCAGAAGTTCCTAACAGAAAATATTACTGGCCTAAATACCCTGGACTACCAGGAAAGACTTGAACCCTTATCTCTATACACGGTGTCTTACAGACTGTTACATGGAGACCTATGCCTTGCTTTCATTGCTGTTAGGGACCTAGTCTTATTTATTTATTTATTTATTTGTTTAACATTTGTTTACTGGGAAAGCTCAACTGGGATAGAGCCCATTTTCAGTGGAAGTTCGGGGAGAAACTCACCAGACACGTCTTGCTTTTTGTCTTGCATCTCCAGAAGACCAAAAGCTCCAGAAACAACAGAAACAGTGACTTACCTCTCCATCAACATATAAACAGAACTCTTTGGTGGGACAAGTTTCATGACCCAATTTTTATCCCATCTCTGGAATGAATTGTTTTGACATGTCAGGCCAAGTAACACCTGTGTCTCCTTCATATCCAACTTAGATAATTGGATGGGTATCCACACATTTATCCCTGGACAAATCTGCTTTGCCTTTCTAGGCATGGGGGATAAAACTTGAGAGTAGGTATTGACAAGAAGGAAATGGTCTCTAGATTCACTTTCCTTTTATATCCTCTGATCCTATAAATTTAATCTGGAAATCACCCACTAAGTGTGATCTGACAGATATGAGACAAGCTGCTCAAGAACTATGAGAGACAGATCACAGTGGGAGCTGCAACACTAAGTCATGTTCCACACTTTGTCACATTATATGATCTGTGACGATCCACCATTAGACCAGTAATCAAGGATCCTCAGTTCTCACCACTGGCACCAGTGGAGGACGTACACTGGGAGGATAGTAGGTACACACACAGTATTTCCAGATGCAGCTCTATGCATCAAGCACAATTTCCCTTAAGACCACACAGAGACCACAGTCAGTCTAGGGTTGGTTTCTCCCGATCCCCATTAAGATTCCCCATTGGCACAGCTGTAGAGTTGAGATTGCAGCTGAGTGGCCAAGCCAAGACCTCCAACACCCTCTCTGTCCAACCAGTGCTTCATGTCCCTGCCCAAGTAGCGGACACACACACACACACACACACACACACACACACACACACACACACACACACACACACACACACACACACACACACACACACACACACACACACACACACACACACACACGGGAAAGACTGGCACAAGTTTACTAGCCATGCCCCGTTTTGCCCAGGCTATAAGGTAGTTAGCACTGTCACCAGAAACCCTTATCAGCTACTTTCGTATTTTTAACAAAGGGAGACTAATCTTACTGTGTAATATTACTATTAATACAAATGTTAGTTTGATCATGAGCAAGGTTATTAGGAGTGGCCCATACTGTGTCACCAAATAAATATGCAAGTACTGTCAAAACTTAAATATCTCTGGACAGATCACCCACAATGGAAGTTTTAAATATATTTAATAATAAATAATAAAAGAATAAGAAAATACTCAGTATATATTCACAGTGATCTCAGAGTTCAAAACTACAGGAAATATTTAAAGCGACATTACACGACAGTCTGTAATAAATAAAGAAAATACCTAAGCTAAGCTTCGCTATATTCCTGACTGTATCTAAGAGAGTTACTATACTCTAATTAACTTACTTAATTGGAGCAAGGCAGATGTTTTGGTGAGTGGATCTTCTAGTTGTTGTTAGGTCCAAGGCAAAATACAGAATGCTCTGTTGAAGAGACTTCTCAAATTAATATCTCAAATGTTACTGCTGGGATGGCTTGCAGAATGACATAATTTCTTGCCATCAGAATCTATCCCAAGTGAAACCCCCACTGCTGGAAGCTTGGGCGCATTTAGCTTCTACATGTGAAAATACATAAGACTTCAGATCTTTAGCAGACGCTGGAAGTCAAAAAGCAATTGCATTCTTTCATACTTCCAGAGGTAGTAATTTGTTCACTCCGAAGACAATACAGAAAGCTCCCTAGTTATAGACATTGCGTCTCCTTGCTGCATTGAAACTGAGATATACTATCTTTTAAAGTAATTTAATTTAGTTTATTTTTCTGAAGTTAACCTCATGTATTCCAGTTTCCACTTTTTATCCTACCTTAAAATATATATGTTTAAACAGTTACAATAGTGCATGTACATTTCTGTTCTTTTCCAGTAGTGCACACTGTGGTTACATTTTAAGCACAAGCACTTTATAATATACCTTTTTTAACACACGTCTGTACAAAACAGTTTGATATACACATGACATACAGTTTGAATACATTTGTAACACAAGCATCTTACACAAATGATTTCGATATTCACCAGTGACATATAATTATTTACAAAATTCCAGCTAGTTGGGCTGACAGTATTTCCCTTTGCCACATGAACCACAGTGTCATTTTTGCTGAGGCTTAAGGAGGACCAAAGTCATATATAACCACTGAACCCTAACCAGTAAGAGGTCATTAATTACCCTTAAAAGAAATCGGACAGTGATGTAAGAAGTCATCTGATTTAAGGTGCGACTCCATCTGTATGCAGATCTCTCTATGATAGTAACCTTATTCAGAGAGGGCAGTTTGCTGATTAAGTGAGAATTTTCTAGTTTGCTTGGACAGAAAGATGGTTTTGTGGATATGGGCAAGAAATGATGTTTTAACATATGTGGAAACATCCCCATCATCAGAGGTGATCAGTCAGTTTGAAAAAACAAATCACTGAGCTAATAATTTTCAGGCAAGATTTAATCGGCCTGGTATGTTGCAACCTTTGTAGTTAGAACATACAAATGAAACCAGATCTATGGCCTCCTCATGATCAGCAGTGTTGAACTCAGCTTATCAGAAGTCAGTATTCAAAACCTCACAATATGGTTATATCATAATGAAGTATGGCCACTTTCTGAGGAGAAAGAACACCTGATCTTGGCAACCTTAGCCACAAAAAAATAAAATGCAACTCTCATGTGTTGAGATTATAAAAGCCTGTCAGACATTATCACATCCTGCGATGCAGAGCTTGTCGTCATCCTCATCATCAACCCCTTTTTTCCATTTTCTGCATGATTTTGGGGTGCCATGTAAGTTTTACCTCTCTATCTATTTATTGCTTCTTTCTGATTTTTTCAACAGTCATGCCTGACTCTTACAGGCCTTCCTTCACATAACCCATCTTTTTGGTGGACAACCTTATTTCCTGTTTCCTTACTATCCCAAATCGTTTTCACCAAATCATCTGATTTTCTGCACATGTGACCAAAGCACTGTTTTTTTAACTTCTTTATAATTGGAGTTGCTTTGGCTTTTGTGCTGATATCATTTCTGCATCTGTCCCACAGTGTGCATCTTGCCAGCTATCTCATGCACTTCATCTCTATGACCTCTAGTTTTCACAGCTGCTCTGCCTTCACTGACCAGGTTTCTGTACTATATAGAACTACTTGTTTCACTACTGTTTTGTACACATTACTTTTCAACTTCTTCGGCATTCTTCTGTTATACTCTACCCTTGACATGTTGTGCCATTTGACTACAGCCCCTATGATTCTAGTGTTGACCTCATTCAGACTTCTCTTCATCCATCATTTCCAAACACTTTTTCAACAATTTAGAAATGTGGAGCCAGCCAATTAAAAGTGGCAAAGATGTCTCTGGACAAGAATAGTGCCTACCCGTGTGATTTCTCTGATTTATCTTGTAATGGGCCTCTGTCCCCTGTCTGTGCAGAAACTCAGATTCAGACTAGGCATTGAGCATGCACACTGAATGTGACCTTCTCCAGTGCTCTATCAGCATTTTTTTTATAGGTTGTAACTAGAGAAGGTGGTCTGTTTGCATGGTCTGTGAAAGGTGTTGGTCCATTGCATGTATCACGTTGCCCCTTGTGAAGTTTCACAGATTCTAATAATTGACCAGCTTAATACTGAGCATGAAGTAGGGAGGAGCTCTACTTTGAAGTAAAGTAAGTGATGGTCACTTGACAAAACTGACTGCTCCTGTAATTGCATGGGAACTACTTCAACTTGCACCATCAGTCTTAGTGAATGTCCTTGTTTATGGTTTTTTTTGAGTAGGGCAGTGGAAGCATTTGCATTCTCTGAGAGAATAATAGGGTTAACTAAGAGGATATATGAAGGATTGGAGGCAAGACTTAAGGTGGAAGGGTTCATTTCCAACAAGATGGATTTGAATAAAGGATCCAGGCAGGGGTGTCCTCTTTTCCCTTTATTTGCTTTATGTTTAGAGCCATTGTCAACAAATAAGGGACAAATATATTCAGGGATATATATATATATATATATATATATATATATATATATATATATATATATATATATAAAACTCGTATGGTATTCAATAAATGTTAGCTTTATTTGCAGATGATATTTTGTGCCCAATAAATCCAGAAAAGAGCATTTGAGAGTTATGGAATATTTTGGGACAATTTCAAGTCTTTTATGGGATATAAAAATAATGAAGAGAAAACAAAGGCTTTAGCAGTAAATTATTTCTCCATGCATAAATTGGTTTAGCAGTGCCCATTTTTATGTAGACATGATAAAATGAAGTATTTAGCAGTATGGATTAAAATGGATTTTGTTATGGCAATGAAGGATATGTGGGAAGAAACTAAACAAATATAATACAGAATGAGAAACTGGAAGCTCTTGAATATGGCTATTGATACAAGTAGTGAAAATGTTTCAAGTCTCACTAGCTCTGTATACAGGTCAGGTATATTTTTATCAACCAGAAGGGAACTTGTGTACAATAATAAAGAGTTAAAGGAATTTATTTGGGAGGGGAAGAGGGCAAGAGTTAAGTTGGGGTAAGTTAATCCTCACAATAGAACAAGGTGGTTTAGGATTGCATGATTTGAATGGATACTTTAGAGCTATACAATTAAGGCTTATATACATAAAACACGATTTTTGGCTGGAGCGCATTCTTTGTGGAGTCTGCATGTCCTTCCCGCAGTCGAGTGACGTTTAAAGACATGCAGATAGGTGTGTGTGCGAATGGGTATGCCTTCTTTGAAGTTTGGGCATCGGGCTGGCAACTCAGCACCGTAAAAATCCACTGCCAGTCATTAGCAGACCGGAGTTCTGCTGTGGCAACCCCTAACGCCTAAAAGCTGAAAGACTACTTTTTATATATAACACAAAAAGAAAGTTATAAATTAAAGTGGAAAAGGATTATGATGAAGATGTTGAAATCAGACTAAGAAATAAGTAGAGTAGAATTTTGGATGCAGATCTTTAAGGCGAATAACAATAACAATACCAAATATTATATTCATAAAGTTGCATACAGTATTCTAAGAAATAATCCAACATGGTAATGGAGAAAGGAGACTTGACAATAGAGATGATTGCAAGTAGGGTTATAGAAAATAGTTTGTGTATATATTTATATTTGCTTACCGAAGTATTGTACTGATCTCAGTGGACCATTTGCAGGCACAGCCCGGATGAATAGAATCACCTAAGAAATAAAACATATTTACAGATACAAGGATATGCTAAAAACAAAGACACACACACACACACACACACACACACACACACACACACACACACACACACACACACACACACACACACACACACACACACACACACACACACACACACACACACTCACACACTATCATGAACTTGACACACAGGTTTTGAAGTTCATCTGTGCAAGTCCCACATTGCAAATGTTGAAATGTCGAAGACCGACATTATTGATTGTCCAAATTTTCCTCCTTTCTGCACCCGTAGGTATGGTTGTTCCTGGACCTAAAGTGGTACGAAATTTTGGGGTTCAGTGTTTGTGTCGGGTATACTGGTATTCTGTATTCCAGCTTTTGCGATACTGTTTCATGCATTGGTCGACTTGACGGCCAGTGTGTGGAGTTCGTGATAATAAAGCATATAATATACATACATACATACATGTTTACAGATATAAGAATATGCTACAATATTTAGTTCAAGAAG
Source organism: Protopterus annectens (assembly GCF_019279795.1). Lineage (NCBI taxonomy): Eukaryota > Metazoa > Chordata > Ceratodontiformes > Protopteridae > Protopterus > Protopterus annectens. Next base: position 537,091,869 of record NC_056746.1, read on the forward strand.
CAGTTTCCAATGTCAAAACATGGATGTAAAAATGGAATTAATCTTAGCAGCATAATAGGCAACAGAGGGCTGGAATTTACTAGATTAACTTGGGAAATAAACCTAGGTATTGGCAGCAAATAACAAAAGAGGGAAAGACAAGACCAAGCAGAAGTTTGGACTGCGTATTAGAGACTGTCTTCCTTACTAGGAATTGATATCAGGGTATAGGCAATGAGAAAAGGATAGGGAACTGGCGAAGTGCTAAATGACAGATGAACTCTGGTAGAGTTTTTAGTCAAGTCTAGAACAAACACTGTTGTTAAAAAACAGATAGAAGGGAATATAAAATATTGCATGATAACTATAAAGAATCACCTAGAAGACGTTAAAGAAACTGCAAAGGCAATTTACAAATGTACAATGGGAAGACCATCTATATGGCTCTCAAGTATGCAGCCATGGACAGAAGGCTTAGGATTTCTGGTTGGAAGTGTTTGCACAGGCATTTTTATACCTCAAGCAGATTTCGGAGAATGTTTCTTCATGTAAATGTCAAATGGTGGATGTGCGATGGAAAGAGAGAGGTAACTGCAATTTTTTTCGAGGGTGTGTACCATGTGGGCAGATTTTAAAAATACTCTAAAGAGTACTCTGTAGAAATGTTGGAGAATCAAATCACTGTAGTTAAAGAAATGATTCTTTGAGCTGTGACACATGACCTGAATTGCCTCTACATAGTAAGGCCTTATTAAGTTTGTTACTGGCTGCCTAAAAGCAATTACTAGAAAATGGAAATCAAAATCTAAACCAACATGTAAAGGAGATAAAAGAAGTGGAGGTGGGGTCTTTAGGAAAGGGAAGGAGCAAATCACATAGAAATAAATAGAATTTGTGGGAACAAGACATGCACAGTAATAATCAGGAAGACGTGTGAGGTTTTAGGGAAGGTGGGAATTGAGCGAGTTATATAATGTTGGAGTGAATATTTGTTAAAAGGAAAGAAAACCTGTATGTGATGTGTAATATATAATGCATGATATGGCAAATGTGAATATGATTTGCTTTATTTTATGTTAATATGTGCATCTTAAGTGATAATTTAACAAAGATGCTTAAAATAATAATTGCTTGTAATAAAGTCGCACACACAATGCTTTGACCTACTTGTATAATACCAAACAGCTAGTAGATCAACACTGATTAGAATGTAAAAGTGTAATACATACAAGTATATCAGATGTAAAAAGCAGAGTGAAAGAAATCAAAAGTTATGCATTACCTCACATTAAATAACAAAATGATATGTTTTAATATTTCAGCTTTATTAGTAGGCTTAATAAATGTTCACTAGCCTTCAGTTATGGAGACAAACCAAAGTCCACATCTCATTTTTCATAGTCAGCAACATGAGGTGTATACAGCATTCTGACCTTGTATGCAGGTGTACAGTAACACAATCAATGTTACAGCAGAAATGCTGTTATTGTAAAATCCACCATACATTTGCTATTCTGATGGGACCGTGCTGCAGGTAAATAATGAATCTTAGTTGTTGGGGACTATAATCCAAAACAAATCTGCTGTGTCATCAGTCATAAATTCCTGGGAAATAATTTTAAGATCTTCAAAAAGAGGATTCTTTACAAAATCTTTCCATTTCTAGCAGCATCATGCAGTGATCACACTGGCACAGCAGGTCTAAACTTTATGGAAGACTGAAGTGAAAAGGAGGCGTATAAGCCACGGCCATATTAATGTTGTCAGCCGTCAGTGGACGGTCAAGAAATGACGTCTTGTCTCCTCCATTTAATTTACTCTGCAAAATCTGCCTCACCTTGACAGTAATGCCATCAGCAGATTGTCCAGAAATTGTTATTACAGGAAGTTGTATACATAATTGGGAACTAGGCATCACATTTAAATTTTGTGACTCAAAGCTGCAATAATTTGCCATGTAGTCTGCAAAACTGAGTATTAGAAGGTGAATGAGTATGCTGTTTATCAGGTAAAACAGTCCTGAAAATATTCATAAGAATAAACATCTTATATGATTTCTCAAAACATTTCTACAGTTTTTAAACACATTTATTTAATTTACATTTATTAACTGGGAAAGTCCGACTTGGAATGAAGCCAATTTTCAGCGGTGGCCCAGGGAGAAAGACTCCAGATGCATGTCTTTGTAATGTGGGAGGAAACCGGAGCACCCTGAGGAAACCCATATGAACGCAGGGAGGACATGCAGACTCCGCACAGAAGGCACCCCAGCCACGAATCGAACCGGAGAACCTCTTGCTGTGAGGCGACAATGCTACCACTGCACCACTTAAATAAATAGAGAATTAATGAATAAACATGTAATACAGATTAAAATAGCAAAATTATAATATGTTGTCTAAACATTGTAAACAGAAGCTCACATTTCCCTGGACAATCAGAAGACCAGAGAAGCATGTTTGAGGTTTTATACGGTACTAATGTGGATATAAATATTTAGGTCCTGTGCTGTTCATTGTCTAAACCATCCACTGCTCCCTTCCTTTGTAATGAGTATCTGTTTTCTGTAATATACATATACAGAATCGATAAAAAGAAAGATAATATAATGTTTAATGAAATAAGCTGAGATTGTGTCTGCCCTTTGGCTATTTCAGGCAGCTTTAATAGTTTTACATAATTATTTTTTTAGGATCCCATTTATGTGTCGAGTTTTACTGTAGGAAGTCAACTTAGTCCAGAGCTAAACTTAGCTGTGGAACTGGAAATGTAGCTTTGTTTATATCTGTTCTGGAAATGTTTAAAAGTTTATCAGCATTTCCTTGCCACTGCCACATACTTGCAAGCCTGTTTTTTTCTGAAGCTCAGCAGTTGCATTCATTCCTTCATTTTCAGAACATAGAAGCAATATCTGCACGTTTTATTTTGTATATATTATTCTTTTTTGAGCATGTTTTCCCATCCCCACTACAGTGTCTCCCATTTACATTTGTTGTAATCTTTTTAACAAGAATCATCTTTATTGAATTATTGCTTGTCACAGGAAATCGTACATTGATATAAATGAAAACGAACAATATTGATTTGTTTTCATTTATTTTACATTTTACATGTCACATATAATCTTGCATACAGTTTTTGTCAGTCAAGCATGACATAGCTCATTCAGTTCCCACCTTCCCTTAAACCTCATTCCTCCTCCAAAACATTATTCTAGAAATATTGTTCCCACAATTCCCATTTATTTCTGTGTAATTTGCTCCTACCCTTTAATTAAGATCCCGTTTCCAGTTTTTTAATCTCTGTTACTATATTCAGTACTTCTACTATGGTTGGTTTAGATTTTGATTTCCATTTTCTAGTATTTGCTTTCTTGGCAGCCATCAGAATTAAACTCAGCAAGGCCTTACTGTGTCTAGACAATTCCGATTCTGTATCACAGCTTAAAAAAATATTTCCTTAGTTATACCAATTTTTTCACCCATTATTTCTGACTGAGTAGTCTGCAGTGAATTTTTGAAGTCTGCCAACTCATTACACTTCTAAAAATATGTTCCCAGTCATATTTTTTCCCCATCACACCTCCAAAATTTGCAATCTGTCCGAGGGAAAAATTGTTTGGAGTCTGTATGGGGTATAAAAATATCTATGCAAAACACTTCCAAGCAAACATCCTAAATCTTGTAGACTTTGTTACATATTTGGGAGCCTTATATGCATCCTCTTATTGTTTCTTTGTGAATTGCTTATCCAGTCTCTCTTGCCAATCCTTTCTTACCTTCTCAGATTAATTCCTGTAGTTAACATGCAATATTTTATATGCCTCCTAATTATTCCTTTTTTAACAGCAGCTTCTTTTCTAAATTCTACTAAAAAATCTTACCAGTGCTGGTCTTTTTCACTTAGGATACCCCTGTTCCTTTCTCTTTGTCTATACTTTGATATCAGTCCTTGATAGGGAAGTCTATCTCTAGCCTGCAGTCCAAATCTGTTCTTCACCTGTTCCCATTCTGTTACCCTTCCCTCTCAGATTATCTGCTCCCAATATCTTTGTTCCTTTGCCAGTTTTCACTAGTAAATTCCTGTCCCCTCTTGCCTATTGCCTATATCCTTAATTGCAGTCATACCTATCGACAGAATCTCATTTCTCTAGTCCCATGTTGGCTTAGTTCTTAGAATACTTTTAATTACTTGATGAATATAATATTCTGATTGGTTATTGTTATTCTCCTTAAGGATCTGCTTGAGCTTGCCCCCTCTTTCATCATCATCATCTCTTTTCACTTTGAATTATAGCTTTCTGCTTGTGCTAAGTATAGAAGCCTTAACTGTGTAGCTCTGAAATACACCTTCAAATCAGGTAATCCTAGACCACCTTGCTCTATTGGAGGGATCAACTTATCCCACTTAGTCTTGCACTCTTCCCCTCCCAGATAAAATATTTCAGCTCTTTTATTAATTGCTATCCACAACTTCTCCTCTGATTGATAATAATTTGCCTGACCTGTGTGTAAAACTAAAGGGACTAAAAACCTTTTCACTGCTTGTATCTTACTATCAATATCTATAAAACAAAGCTTCCAGTTTCTCAGTTTTTGTATTATCTTTTTAGTCCTTCCCACATATCCTTAGCTGCTATAAAAGATTCTTTTTTAACCCATACTGCTTGTGTTGGTACATAGTTTGTATTTATTGCCTTTGTTTTATCTTCATAAATTTTGTATCCTCAAAAGACTTGAAACTGTCTCAGAATGTTCCACAGCACTAAAATGTCCTTTTCTGGTTTTATCAGGATAAAAAATTCATATCATTGGCAAATCAAGCTGACCTTTCTTGATTACCATACCAATTTTATTCTTGAATTTGAGTCTCTTATTTTCTTTGATAATGGTTCTAAATATAACACAAATAATGAAGGAGAAATAGGATACCCCTGCCTGCTTCTTTTGCTCAAACAGAACCTATCAGAGAGGAACCCTGCACTTACACTTTAATTTTCACTTCTGATCCCTCATAGATCCTCCAAAGTAATCTTATTATTGTTTCAAGGTATGTAAATGCTTCCATTGCCGTACTCATAAAATCTCAGCATACTCTGTCAAATGCTTTTTGTGTATCAAGACCCACCAACAACAGTGGTATTTTCTTACATTCTGTTTCCCTCTGGATCATCATTGTTTTATTAATGTTGTCAAAAGATTGCCTTCCCTCCACAAAACCACATTGATCTGTATCGATCAATTTTGGCATTGCCTTTGCTGTTCTTTCTGCTATTATATACATAAACACTTTATAACCGTGGCTTAGAATTGATGGGTCTTTACCATCTTTAGGTACTACAGCCACCACAGCTTTCTTCCAGGATGTTGCTTCTCCTCCTTTTACAATAGTGTTAAATAAAGTTTTCCAGATCTTTATCAGTTTCTTCTCTCATAGCTTCCAAACTTTCACAGAAATATCATCTGTTCTCGGAGACCTTCCTGTAGAGTGATCATACATAACTATTTTTCCTATCCTGCTAATAATTGGGCCTCATGTACCTCTAACCTGGGAATATTTAATTCCTCCATAAACATTTCCATTTGTACTTTTTCTCGAGTTCCACATTTCTCTGCTTTATACAGATTTTCATAGAATTTCCAAACTATTTCTAATACTTCTCTGGTTAATTTCCTTGTTATAGGCTCCCAAAGCTTGACAATTACCCTTTGTACTTTCTGTTGCCTGAGCTGTTGTGCTAAAAGCTTTTATACTCTGGAGCTGTTATCAAAAACAGTTAAACAGTTGATTAACAGCAATCTGTCTAAATTCATGCATATTACCCAGTTAGTCCCTTATTTTCTGTTTAGCACTGTGCAGTTGTGCCTCTTCTTGTTCTGTGAGATTTCCCCCTATACTGCAATAATTTAACCTTTGTTTGTCCCTCTAAATGATTCTTGTTACTAATTAACCATTATTTCTTCATTTACTACCATATTTTTAAACTCAACTTTCATTTTATCCCATTCCTTAGCTATATTTTTGAAGAAATGTTTAACTTCCCTAATCACTCTCAAATAATTTCCTCTACCCACTCCTTAAATTCGTCTGTTTAACAGACAGGTGGGGAAGCACACGTGTCTCATTATTATTTCATTACCCTGTATTTTTATTTTGGTTATTATTGGCGCTTGCTTTGAAATAATTATTGGATGCATATTGAAACATTCAATTAAATGCAGAGGTTCCTGTGAAATATAATTTATGTCTAGCCTAGCCCAGTTTTTGTACCATGAAGAATAATATTTAAATTCTCTCAGAACCCCTACTATTGAATTCACATCTTCCATACCAAATATTTTCATAAATTTCTTCAAAGGCTACCCTCTTTTATTATATATTCCATCTGGCCTCCCAGAAACATCATCACTGCTGCAAATCAAATTCCAGTCCTGACCTATAAGTACTATTCCCTGCTGAAAGCTAATTATTTCTCCCAGAATTTTCTTAAGCCCCATTATAGCAGTTTTAGGTAGAAAAGAAATACATGACAGTATAATCCTCCTTCCTTGCCAGTAGCCCCTTAATACTGCAAATCTGTCATTATCCCTTTCCCCTCTTCTATCACTATTGGAGCTCCTCTAGCAGTTAATATAAATACTCCACTTTTCCTTGGTCTCAGATATTCTACTGAATAACAATCCTGAAATCCCTTCTTTATCAAATTCACACGATAAGGTCTTTACAAATGTGCCTCCTGTAGCATAGATATTTGTACCCTGCATTTCTTAAAATAGTGCACCACTCTTTCTTTTTTGTATATACCTTTGAGACCATTCATGTTTAAAGATAATATAGAAAGTGTTGCCATTATGGTAAGACATTATTATTCTCACCTGTTATGTATTACAGCTTTTTTTAAAATGTCTAGTTTCAGCTTTTGTGTTACATGTTTGGCAGGCTGATCTTTTATACAGCTGTTTTTTTGTTATATCCATTTGAACCTATGTCACATCTCACAAGAATTTTTGTTTTAATGAAGACTCTCAAACAAACAAAAAAAACCCATAACAGCCCCATAACCTATTAGCTTAATACAAACACATAAAACTAGGTGCTTCTTCAAATAATGATGTTTAACCCTCCCAATAGTTACAATTGTCCCAGACGGACTACAGTCACAAGCTTTAATTGACCTATAATGAATGTTATCCATGTTAAGGTGCATGGTACAGCCTGTGCTTTTATTTACACTAAGTGCTGTCTACGTTTGACATATCTTGATTCCTCTCTCAGATGTAGAAAAACATCTTGAATGCTTTCAGAAAACATTATCTTTTAGTCATTTAAAGAAAAAAGTATTTGTTTTTATTGACCTCTTATCAAATTGTCTCCATAGAAACACCAGAACCAAATACCCAGTGGCCTTCAGCTACAAGCTTGTCATGTTGCACTGTGACCATTTATTTGCCAAAGGAAGACTTTTTATTACATTCAGTGCTCTTTTATTTACTTGCTTCCACTTAAACTTGCTAGATCGAGACAAGGGCCTTGATCCAGTCATTACCCAATGCAAAATTAAGAAAAAAGTATAGCAATTTTACTTGTATCATGCTCTGTGTACTTTAACAATGCGTTCTCACCCCAAAAACCTAAGATTACAGCCTACTATCATAAACATACTTTGGCCCAGGCTTTCTTCTCTTTTACATTGCAGTGCTTACATTTTTAAAACTAACAGGAAGAAAAAAAGGAGGAGGTAAAAAGAGCACCTGTTCACTTTAGTATCCATATAACACACAAAAATAACTGAAAATGCTTTACTATAGAACATACAGTGTATGTCAAGTTTTATAAAAATACCCCTCTCCGTAATGTTCTTCCAAACATTAATGACATGAAGTAGGGCATATGATTTGGAGCCCCTGTAGGTTTAACAAATGTAGAAAAGTCCACTATTTCCTGGTTTCCTTGTTCCTCCACATTTCACAAATGTGATTGATGCCTTGTAATCCCACATTTATTCATCAATTTCCAAGTGGCTGGCTTTCTTCCTGTAGATCTCCATCTCCCAACTCTAGTCTCTGGTTTATTTCCAGTGTACTCCTGGTTCTTCTAGTCAACTCCTGTGCTTTTCTTTGTTTGTCAATCATTTTCCTTTCAAACACGGGAAATGTTTTCACTGGCATAGTCTCTGTATGAACTTTATTATCAGAAGAAAAGAAGCAGAGCCCCCTTCTGTTTGACAGTTCTCATTCTGTTGGACAAACTTTTGTATTTCCTTCTTAGCGTGCTCTGCATCAAAAAATTACTTTGACCTTCCAGGAAAAATATTCTGAAGATAGTTGGATACAGCAGCTTGAAACTCCCATGTTTCTCAACATTCCAAGATTGCTGGAGTAAATTTACTCCTCCTCTGCCTGCTGTACAGAGAGTAATCATTTTCCACAAACACTCTACTGCCTCCAACTTTTAGTACTCTATTCTTCTGCACAATTTTCTCAGAATCAACTCTTTCTGTTGGTAGGATTGCATCTTTAGAATTAGAGGTTTTCTCAAAGCCAGGTTTGGAGCATACACATGACGTTCCCTTTCAGTTAACAACTCCTGCTCTGGAATACCAGTCCAGTTGGTTATTTCTGATTTCATAAAATTAATACAGTCTATTTCTTACAGTTTCTCTGTTGTAGCAGAAAATTAGGATTTCACAATGAGATATATTCTCTGATAATACTATTTTTTGAAATATCTCTTGAATAGTACCATACTCAGCCAACTGTTTCTTCATTTCTATCTCTGATTTTTGCAGTTTTATCAGCTCACTTGACTGTTTAAAGCATCTTTCATTTTTTTTCCAGCCGTTTGTTATTTGATTTGATATACTCATTCAGTGTTTTGTTTATTTTAATCACCACTGAGGAAATTTGGGTTATTTTTTCCTCTAGATTACTGAGAGTCATGTCTTGCACCAAAGCTGGAGCTTGAACTGCTTTTTGCTATACAGCTGCAGGATTCTTTCCAGCCAGTGCTTTCTCCTCACCTTTTGTGGTTCATTTTCTTTCAGGTTCTCTAAATTTCTTCTTTACTGGCATCCAGGCAGTGCACTTACTAGCCAGTAACTGAAATTTACCCAAAAAACACAAATTAACTGGCTCTCTTTTCTGAGTTTCTGTTTTCATACTGGGAGTGCTGAAATTCAGCTGTTAACTCCGTGTGCAGCCATCTTGGAAGTCCTTTGTTTTAATTTTGTATATTTTTGAATATTAGGAGTGGTTAGTGGCTACCTAGTCACACCAGTTAGTGCATGTATTTGTGGGACTTAAAGTATTCTTATCAGAAGTTGTTGAAGTCCCTTATCCATGACTGAGACTTGAAATATTTTGATCAGAAATTGTTGGTTACTTATCCTTGACTGCTGTTGATTTTTACTTGCCCTGTGGGGGGAAAAAGAATTGGCACTGTACTTCCCTTGCTTCCCTTTTAGGAAGTTACCTGCTATCAACAGAGGGTACTATCATTTGTGTACTTCTCTGTGTTTGCCTAGAGGTCTGAAATTGAGTATGGCTGGAGATCCCCTGCAAATTAAATATTTCAACTTGGATATCACACTACATTGAGGAGACCGGCAGTAGATGTGTTCTGCAACACTTTTCAAATTCCGAATGACAAAATAATGCTTAAATATATAGTAATAACATTAACTAAATACATAATAGTAGTAATATACCCTTCTATAAAAATCATTTCCTTACTTTTTTGTATAACGTTGTTGTATTTCACTTTTAGGTAGTTCCACCACCGTTAAACTCAACTTCCGCCATTTTCCTTATCTACAAAGTGAAAATCTGTAAAGGGGGTAAGGTGGTGAGGGTACACCACTTAGGCATAAGAAAGCATCAGTATGTAAAGTGATCATTTCAACTTTAAGGAATTTGCAAATTTGTGTTTTTGGCCACAGTGAAGTGCAATTCCATCATTTGTTAATTCAAAATATAAAAGTAGATCCATATATATATATATATATATATATATATATATATATATATTTATGTACCCACACACACACACACACACACACACATATATATATATCTTTATAGTGTGTTTACATTCCGAAAGAGTGAATGCTCACATGAGCAAAAGCTTTTTGGTGCTGGGGAAAAAAAAAACAAATGCTCATGAGATAGAAAGTTCTTTGCAAAGGAGTTTTTGCTGACTTTTTTGTATGGGATCGCATTACAGCAGGGTATGGGCATTTACCCTTATCCTGCTGTTGTAAGATCTTGGAGTTAGTACATATAGTTATAAGGGGGTGGAGGTTTGACCCCTGCAGAAAAGAAAAAGAAAAAAAAGTTTTTTTGAGAGGTCGCTCATGTATGCATTCTTGCTAAAGTGTTTGGTCTTTAGAGGTTCACTCATATGAGTGTTCGCTCTTTAATGAGACATTCATATATATATATATATATATATATATATATATATATATATATATATATATATATATATATATGTCCACTTTCAAATATCGAATTTCAGTATCTCTAGATGAAAATGTCGAAAATGCAGTTATTCGAAACTGCATTTTAACAAATTTTAAGTTATCGAATCCTTGGTATTGGTGTTGCAGTGTTTTCGTTATGGTTTGCTGTCTCTTTAAGGTGCAGAGATTCAGGTAGGTGTTTGCAATTTATTTTTTCAGTTTTACGGGAAGTTTTAGGAGTAGGTTGGGGTAGGTAGGTGAGAGTGTGTGTAAGTGTTGAAAGTGGTGATTTTTTATATGTGTAGTGCGTGCTTGTGCAACAGAAGTGTAGGGTGTGTAGCGGTGGGTTTGTTGTGTTATTCATGGTAGTGCGATCTCTGAGTTGGTATATATAAGTAGCGGGGGTGTGGGAGGGGCGCAGAGGGCTTGCCTCCCTGCTTAGACTTAGATTAGTTGGGTTTTGTTTGTGCGTGTGTGTTGTATTGTTATGATGTAGGGAGGAACGGCATATATGTGTTTTTATTTGTGTGGTGGAGGGTGTATTAAAAAACATACATTCTGAAAATTTGGTATTATGAACTTTCAGTATAGTGACATTAGTTTTTTTACTTTTTGGTTGTAGTATACTTTCGACATTTTCATCTTGAGATACTGAAATTCGTTATTTCAGTATTTCAAAATTTGAAAGTGGACCCATACATGCACACACATGCATATGTGTGTCTACTTTCTGTCCATTACGGCATCTCAACATATGTTATTCCCATCTTGCCCAAGTTGTTTTCTTTGCATCATAACCTGATGAGACCCATGCCTGAGTGTACTTTGCAGCTCATAATACCTCACTGATGCACTGCTGGGTGGTGAGAAGCAGGCATTAGAGCTTGGCTGAGGGGTCTGCAGTATACCTCTTTCCTTCTTTGCTTAAAAATTCTGGACAAAGCCAGAAATAATAAGGGACAAAAACCCCAAATCAGGAACTTTTTAAAATATTGCTCTAATTCACTTAAACAGTTAATAAAAGAAGAACATTTTTACGTCAATGTGCATTTTTTTGAATGTATATGAAACTGTAATGTCCGATATTATTGACTGACTGTAATCTTCAGTAATTTGCTGGAATATCAAAAATTTTAAGAGAAATAAGGCAGAAGTATGAGTCAAAATTAGCAATCTTCTGCAGAATCAGGGACAGTTGAGAAGTATGGTCAGCAGTTGCATATCAAGGCAAGACATTTTGTGATTCCTTAATTAGTTTGTTGTACTCGGAACTGCTTTCTCACATCATAATGTGTTGCATGAAAAAAGCATAGAGCTGTGTAACATCATACAAAGCCAGCTGCTGCCTTTTCATGTGTTGTGAGAAGAAGCCGCAATTTTTACACAGATGACATTACTGAGGTACCAACTGAACATGACCGTCATTCCCTGCATGCTCAACATTTCATGAAGGAAGATAGTTGCTTGACAGTTTACTTTGCAGCACAGGGATAAGAATTTATTGCTTATATGAGCATATGCATTTGTTGTACTAAACATATTTTTCATCAGGTTGCCCTAGGTGCAACAACAAATTTGGTGATTATGATAATAAGCTCTGAGATTCAAAAAAGGCAACAGTCAGTATACCTACCATTGAGTGTCATAACATCTTATACTTTGAAAATCACTAGAAATTAGACCAAATTGCAGACATAATCTATTGTACCAGGATTTAAATCAACACTGATTCATTATAAAACAACAATATGTAAGTTAGTGGTTTTGCCTTTCTCATATAACACTGGACTTGGACTTTACCAGACTTAGTGTTACAAACTCCACAAAAGCTTAAATACACATGCATCACGAGAATAACATCACCTGATTTTAACATTTAAAGGGTCTTACATTTTTCAAATGAAGTACAGCAGTGTAAGATCTTACCATGACAAGAGATGTTCTAGTTCTCACTGTTGCAGTATTCTTATCACCTGGGATATTCTGCCAAGGATAGCTGAATGTCTGGTCAGCATACTAAAGCCTTTACACCTTCCATGCACCATACATTAGATGTATATCCTACATCTAAGGCATAAGGTACGTATGTGACATATGATCGTCGAATCCTCAGAACTGAATTGCCTCAGTGGAAACAGAGCAAACCAAGAGGAATGCAGCAATGTGCAAATCCAGAAAGGAAAGAAAAATAGAGAAAGAAAGAGTGATCCCTCGGCCAGAACAAAGAATAACAGGGGGAGAGAGGGAGGGACAGAATACTGCAGCAGTGAGAAGTAGAACATCTACTGTTATGATAAGATCTTACACAACTGTACTATGTCTTTCCTTATCACTTTTGCAGCATTCTCAACATCTGGGGGAGTGCAAAAGCTGCTGGAGAGAAGATGGAAGGAGGAAGCCACAGAGGAGTCCCCATCCAAAAATCCATGAAATATGGCCCTGGCAAAACCCACCCTGGCCCAAGAAATGACATCCAACTTGTAATGTTTAGTAAAGGTGTGGACAGAAGACCATGTAACAGCTTCCAAAATTGATGTCTTATGCAGACCCTTGAAAAAAGCACCAGTAGAGTCTACTGCCTTGGTAGAATAAGCTCAAACAGAAGAAGAAAACTGCTTGCCATGAAAGGAGTAGCAAAAAGAAATGGCCTTAAAAATGTAGGAGGAGTTGGTTGCTTAGAAATATGCAAACCCAATGTCTTGAGAAGAAAAGTAACAAAACGTTGCTCAGATTTCCTGATATCTTTTGTCTTGTCCAAGTAATACCTGAGCTGCCTATGTAGATGCAAGGTGTGAAGAATCTTCTCACTAGCATTCTGTGGCAAGGGGAAAAAGAGGGGAGATGGATTGTTTGTTTTAAGGATAAATCATTAAACATCTTGGGCCTAAAAGAAGAATTGGTGTTATGAGAGAGACCCTGACCCTATGAAAAAACAAAAAAGGAGGAACTGCCATGAGTGCTTGAAGCTCCGTGACTCTCTTAGAGTAGATAAGAGCCACCAACAGTATTATCTTCCAAGTACAGCACAGCAGGGAAGAAGAAAATGCAGGCTCCAAGGGAGACTGGGTAAATTTCTCAAGAACAAATTAAGGTCCTAAGAAGGAGGAATATGTTTTCCTGGTGCCTAACATGGAGAATGCCTTTCAAAAATTGTTTCACTTCAAAACAAGAAGGGGTGGATTCAAAGGCAGACAAACAGAAATGGCTGATGAATAATCTTTAATAGTTGAATATGTCAGACCAGAAATGAGCAATTAAAACAGATAAGAAAAGACTTTAGGAATACCTACAGAAAAAAAGGGTTCAGGTCATGTTTGTGACACCAAATGGAAAATCTGTACTATTTAGTGCACTAAGATTTTCTAGTAATGGTTTTTCTGGTCTCCTGCAAATCCTGAAGCACCACCTCAGAAAATTGGTGTCTAAAAGGAATCAAACCCCTGCCACCCAGAGTCAGCTGAAGACAGGGCAAGTGAGGGTAAATGAGAGATGCTTGTGCTGTGTTAGAAGATTATCCTGTGAGGTAACTTATGATGATTGCCCTTGGCCAGCTGAAATAGAAGGGGGACCAGTGCTGTCTGGGTCAAAGGTGAGTCACCAGTAAGATTTTGTGCCTTCTCCACATAATCTTGTGCAGGACTTTTGGTAGCAGAGGAAGGTATGGCAGTAGGCCCCCTTCCAGGAAAAAGATATTGTGTCCATTTTCCAAGCCAGAGTACTTGACACTTTAGAACAAAACTTGGGGAGTTGTCTGTTCAGGGGGAGGCAAAAACATCTACTTGAGGAATACCCAGTGATGTGCAATGTCCAGAAAAACCTGTGTGTGAAGCAGCCATTTATGAGAGACTGTCCTGGAGTTGCTCAAAGTGTCTGCCACAAGATTGTGCTCTGAGAGAATGTAGATCACCTGAAGATGCATTTCATGGCAGACCACAAAATCCCATGCTTGAAGAGCCAACCTGCAAAAGAGTTTAGACTCCATTAGTCTCCTGCTGTGCATTTCTCATTACCAAAGCTGATCATCTGCGCCTCTACCTCTTCTAGAATTATCTCACAACGTACTCAGTTAAACATCTTTTCAGGTAATGCATTATTGTCATAAGGACAAAATGCTGTCTGGAGAATTAGTATTGCTTCACTGTGAAATTAGTATGTTCAAGTACTAAATGTATGTAATCCTCCTTGAAACAGGACAAGAATTCAATGTAGATATAGGTTTATTTTTCTAATGACCATTGTGAATAAATGGCTTTGGGTAGTACCTCATTATAGACAGCGGTGTCAGAAGGTCTATGTCCTAAGTTAATAAGGGACTGTGATACTTTTAATGTACTTCCTTTGCAACATATCCTAAACTTCTCAGTTACATCAGGTATTTTTCCATAAATGTGGAAAACTGCCAGTACTATTCCTTTACCCCAAAAAAGATTCACATAAAGTTGAATTTGTTTAAAACCATATCCATACTTTATTTCCAAAGCCCAGAAAACTAAACTTATTTATAAATTAAACTGAAAAAATGAGTGCAGCGAAAGTAAGATGAAACACAAAAGTTTAATTCCAAGTGGGTGTACACAAACGGATGAGCGCTTTCACAATAATAGCTTCTTCAGATCCTTCTGACAACCCCATAGAACTGCTCCTTATATAATTGATCCAATTAACCAATTAATCAAGAAGTGCTCATCTACATTTAAAACATTGCATAAAAAGTGTATAAATACATATGTATAAATATAAAAACATATATATAAAAAATACTTGTATTACAAACATATATGAAACCAGGTGAATTAAAATAAATAAAAACTGGAAATGTATTCAAAAATACATATGCGAAACATTGAGTATAAAAACTGTGTATACAAAAAATCCATCAGATATTCACAGTTAGCAGTGTTCAACACATGAAGCTGATGTCATAAGATGTACTTTCATTACTATCATAATGACTGGATTGGGCAACATGGGTGTATGTAAAACAAAATTATTTGATGCTCCTACGCTGTCTCAATTTGGGTTTAATTGAGGCTCTATCGTTCAAACCATGTCCCCTATCTGCCTTTAGTGTAATAATCCAGTCAGTCTCCTTAGCTTCTGTGTGATTCATGATGTCACCACCCCTCTTATTAACAGTGATGATCTCTAAAACCCTAAACAAAAAAGTGTGGTCTCCATCATTAGAGGCTACATGTCTCGCGAGAGCATTGTGAGGTGTACCTTTCCTAATGTGGTAAATGTGTTCCCTCATTCTGTCCCGTAAAGGACGGTTAGTTTTCCCAATGTAAAAGCTCAGGCAAGCCTGGCAGGTGGCTAAATACACCACATTCGATGTCATACAATTTGCATCTGCCCTAGTAGAAAAAGTGACATGTTCATCTGGGTGTATGAATACCTCACTGCTATCTATAAAGGAGCAGAAGTTACAGTGACCACAAGGCTTAGTATATCCATTATTCATCATGGTCTTACCAAATCTAGGATAACACAATAATCGTTTCAAGTTATTCTTGTTCCTATAAAGAAAACCTGGTGTCTCCCCCACAGTGCATTTCAGTTCATCATCTACAAGGAGAATATCCCAGTGCCTATTGATAATTTCCCTCAGATCATATAAATCAGAGGTAAAATGAGTAGAGAACTTAACAGGTGCACATGTCGTATGATTTCCAGTCACCTCATGCTGGTTTCTGGGTCCAAAATATGGTAAATATGGTAAACCTGTAGTGGAACGTAAGTTCTCTGCCTCTTCTAAATATAATGTAATCTCACCATCACTATATCCCCGGATTAATAATCTATTCCTAAGATTTTCTAACTCTGAAGAAAAGCCACTATCAGTGGGATTAGGTCTAGAAGCTTGTCCTTTCATGATGTTCTTGAAAACAAAGGGTGGATGCATACTTGACCTTAGTAGCAAGGAATTACGATTACAAACCTTACGGTGGACACCTGTATCGATCAGATTGTCCGTTAACCTCTCAATATATAAATCTAGGAACGCAATCCTGTGTGTTGATTAATTCATAGTGAAAGTAAGAAATGTCATTAGGCTGTTCATAGTTGTTAACATTAATTCCAATTGTGATGTTGTTCCATTCCAAAGGACAAAAAGGTATGGTATTCTATAAATGCTCTAATTACAGAAGCGTACAGTGAGAAAATAACGTCTTTCAACCTGGATGAGATGTACTAAATCGAAGGATTTCCTAATACTAATGCTATGTGCCGGTAGAACAGGGATTTATCAGCCCAGGTGCCAAGCATGTCGATTACACTGCCAGTTTGGAGTCTGGTATAAGCTGTAGTGTAAATTGGGATGAGCGTTTTTTACCAAATGCAGCAATACTTAAATTTTTTTTGCCCTTTTTTGGTACATCACTGGTTAATGAATATTAGTTCCTGCTCTAGTGATACCTTCTCAAGGGGTGATTAGACAGCAATATTCATCTTGCACTCATCAGCAAACTCTGATGGCTATAGATCTTTGTTTACTCTTTGGAGGTCAGTGAAGTATAAACCAAACTGGGGGGGGGGTCCAGCATCAAATCAATAGGGTGCAGAATTTGTTGCTTTCTTGCTTTCTAAGGTGGCACCTTTAACTGTTTGTTTTTTGTCTTTTAACTTGTTTGCTATCCACCTTAACAAAGATGGGTTTGCATCAAGATTTTGGTTTGTTTACAATACTAGAATGAGGGTGGTGTTAAATGCCTTTGCTAGATGCATATAGACTGTGAGAACCAAATGACCACTATCTACAGCCTTTGTGACTCTATTGAAGAAGTATACTACAACTGTTGAGGATCAAGGTGTATATTTTTGATATCACAGTTTATGAAGTCAGGTATGACAGGCCCTGTAGTTCATAGATTCATACGTGAATGTTAGCCCATCTGCCCTTGTGGACCATTTTAAGCATAGCCTTTCCCTTTTGGTACTTGAATTAACCTGCCCTGTTTGGTGTTAGACTGGCCTTGTCCATTCCATGGTCAATAATTGTATGTTACCCCTAGTGGGAATAACTGTCATCCTACCGTAGATAATATGGTCATAACAATGCATGGGATAATGCATTTAGGAGCTGCTTCTGTCCATTAGTAGTAGAAGGGGCAGTCCTGGATTAAATTTTCTGTTTCCCGTCCGTCGATTCAAGTTGCACTTTGAATATGATTTTCTTTTTGTGGGTGGAGAATCTGTTCCAGAGCAGCGGTATTCTCTGTGAAACATGCCTGTCCCTCCAAACCGTTCTGTTGATGTTACAGAAGAGGTTTAGATCCCTAGACTGAGTATTTCTGATGCCATTTGACTCTCTTGATGTATAGTAGGTCTATCAACATTAAATTGGAGGATGCCTTTTATGGCAGACCCAGTTCACCTCTTAGTAGTCTGTAGGATACTGAGTATAGTGATGGGCTTTGAGTTAGTCCATGTAGGACATTTTGTTTAGGCCTTGTATCCTTTTAGTAAGATATATCTGTGGTTGATACAGTTGTTGCATTTGTCTAGACAAATGCATGCCAAAGGGGGCATTGTGCTCGATGAGTGACCTAATAAGGGCTGAATAAAGAGAGAAAATGACACCTGCAGATCTAGATGCAATCATTTTGTTTATAAGCTGTGCAATATAGAGGGACCTTCTTACACATTGGTTGAAAGTTAGGTCACTGTCCACATAAGTTCCCAGGGTCTGTGTTTGGGGAGGTCTCTTTGTGAGGTAGAAAGGCCCAGTCATTCATTTACCTTTTTTATTATGTGCATTCTAAAATTAATAAGCACATCTGTTTCCATACCCTCAATTTATTTTATTTTATTTAAGTATTCATTTTAACTAAGACAGTCCAACTGTTCTATAGTAGCACATTTTCAGTGGAGGCCAATGGATAAAACAGCTTTTAGAGACCACATAATGAAGACACATATATAAAAGCTTTAACCATTATACAGAAACAGTTTGTTTGTTTGTGTCTTTCGGCTTTTCCCAGTTAGGGGTCGCCACAGCAGAACTCCGGTCCGCTAATGATTGGCAGTAGAGTTTTACGTGCTGGCTTGCCAGGCCTAACGCACAACCTTCAATGAAGGAACGGCCGTTCACGCATGTCGCCACACAGAAGACGCTCTAACTGAAAATCGAACGGGCAACGTCTAACTGTGAGGCGACAACGCTACCGCAGCACCACCACTGCAGTCTTTATACAGAAACAGTAATGATGTCAAAAAAGTATAAACAAATAAAAACATATTAGGGATTAAATAGGAAAATATGAAGTATAGAGGACTAAAGTATAGACTTCATAAAAAGACTACTACTACTGGCTTACCATAACTTAGGTAGGCGATCTGCATGCCACATAAGATAAAATGTATATTCTCTCTTTAGGGTTCTGTACTACTTGTGTAACTTGACTGTATTGTATAACATTATGTATTAACTACTGCTAATTTGTTTTTGGAACATACTGTGTTAAGTCTTGGTATTGCATCTTGTTGATCTCTTGTATGTACATACTATGGAGCTGTTACTGTATTAACTCTTGGTATTACTTCTTGCTGATTTTTTGTACATCCATACTGTGGAGCTTTTCTCCCTGCGCCTCCATTGAAAAAGGGCTCATCTTGGCCCAATGGACTTTCCCTTTTAAACTGCAAATAAATAAATAAAAGAATGATATGTACAAACACTGTATACAGAAATCACATTAATAAAAGTGGTTTAGGTTAATATCAAGTAGAGCTGAAAAGTAACTGTAGAACATTACTTCAGAAGTATATATTTATTTATTTATTTGACTGTTTACTTTGGCATTACTGCACATGGTCAGCTTGTCTGAAAATGCCAAAACACCAGTGAAGACGGTTACAAAGAAAAGCCCCCATGGCAAAAACAAAAAGACCTAGACAAATGAAAATCTCCATTCTATAATAGTCCCAACCAGAGGGTAAAAATGTTACAGAAAGCATTCAGTAAAAACTACAAGAAAGACCCAACCAAGCTAGGGTTCTCATTGTGTCATACCTTAAGTCTTCTGTAGAAGAGACCTATTGGAAATATGCAAATGACTCCTTAGGGACATACAGATGTTTTGGCTTCATGGCTTCTGAATGTTCATTGACTTTTTACTTTTTTATAAGTCTTTTTTGATGGACACAGGCCATTAAAGCCAAACTCCACTAGCTGTAGACATGACATGTTTTGTCTTTTTATGAGCTTGCGAATAGAACATAAGTGGAAAGTGTGGCCGTTCTGTGAAAACAGTCAGTTTATAAAAAGTCTGATGCCCATATAATTGTTGTTATAGGGTTAAGTACCATTTTTCCATGTAAATATGTTCTTAATTTTGGCAACTTGGCACATTTGTACTTATTGTTTCAGCACTGTCTCTAGTTGTCACACAGTGAACTTGTTCATTCTCTGTGATGAAAGTAGAGTGAATCAAGGGCAGGAACCATCATCATCTCTGCAGAAGATTTTGTGTGAACCTTCACCATTCCTCCTGCATACCTCAGTATCCAAAAGGGTTGGGCCTATGTGATGCGCATTCATGCTTCTTCATGCCATAAACAGTGGCCCTAACCTCCCTTGAAGACCGCATCTCCCACATGGTCTTTGACCATCACCAGTATTCAGACAAGGACACTGTACCTGGACACCTGTTCCCCATCCTTTTCCATAAGACAGCAGCCTAGATCTTCATTCCTTTCCTCCCCCCACATCAGCTCCAACAGGCACTAAAGCCGTTGATTGATTGTAGGTTGTCTTGTTAGTCAAGGCTTTGCCCCTCTCTACCAGCAAACCAACATATTTGTACTTGTGCAGCATTGTGTATTTGTTCAGTATAACTTGCAACGGTTAGCATTGCTGCCTCACAGTGTTTGGTTCATAGGTTTGTAGGTTCATAGGTTGGTACTAGGCTATTGGCCCTAGGGCCTATACAAGCCTAGCCATAACAATTCCCTGGCTATTTCTTTCTACAGTATTTACGTCCCTGGATCCCTGTGTAGCAGGGAGACTGACGTGATCCCCGGGATGAATTTCCTATCTCCCATCCAATTGTCAAGGTTAATTTTGAAGAGGGCCAAACAGGTGTGGGAGAGGGATGTGGATGTCAAGGGTGATTAGCTTATGGTCAAACCTGACCAAAGAGGGGGTGACCATGTATGGGCAGTCTGTTCCAGAGTCTGGGGAGTTTCTGGGTCAGGAACCTATCCCTCCAGCATGTTTTGTTCATTATGATGACAAGGTTTAGATCCCTGGAGCGTGTGGCTCTGAGGGATTGGGATTTCTTTAAGTGTAGCATGTCCAACAGCTCTGAGTTTGACATGGCTTTGTATGTTAAGCAGAGATTGCCTCTGAGTAGACGATATTTGATAGAGTATAGCTGGATTTTTTTAGACGGTCAGCATAGGGCATCTGCTTTAGGCCTGTTATTTGTTTAGTGAGGTATTTCTGCAACCTTTCCAGTTGTTGCAGATGTCTTGAGAGGTACATACCAAACGGGGTGTTGTATACTATAATGGGTTTAATGAGGGATGAGCACAGTGAGACAACGACCTCCTTTTTTCTGGATGAAAAGCCCTTAGTGATGAGGTGTGCCACATTGAAGGATTTCCTGGGTGTTGTGGCAATGTGGTTAGCAAAGGTGAGACCACTGTCCACGTGTGTCCCTAAGTCTCTTATTACACTTTTGGTGTTTAGTGTACTGCCACCTATGTGGTAATTCACATGTACATGTTTTTCCCAAAGAAGATAACTATACATTTCTTGGCATTGAGCTTTAGCCCATGGCTTTGGCACCAAGCATCTGTTTCTGTAAGGCCCTTTTGTAGAATATCCATATCATTTGGGATTCAGTAATGGCTTTCAGTTTGCAGTCATCTGTGAATTTAGTTAGCCAGAGTCCCTTAGTGTTGGCCTGTACTTCAGTGAAGTAGATGCCAAACAAGAGCGGTCCTAGGACTGAACCCTGAGGTACTCCACTTGCTACTTGTCTGGAGCTGGATTTGAAGTTGGCCACTTTTACATTGTGGGTTCTGTCAGTAAGCCATTTGGCAACCCATCGAGTGACATAGGGATTAAAGCCCAGCTTAGTAAGTTTTATCTATGATTCCAGAGTGGGGGATGTTGTCAAAGGCCTTGGCGAGGTCCATATAGGCTGTGTGGACTGCCTTACCCTCGTCCACAGCTCTGGAGACTGATTCAAAGAAGTCAATCAGGTTCAGGAGACAAGATTGGCCCTTCACGAACCCAAACTGGGTGGGGTCCAGTGTTTGAAGGTTGCCAATGTCTTTGTTTATAAGTTCCATGATGATACGCTCCATGGCCTTGCAGATCAGGCTTGTCAGACTGATGGGGTGGTAGTTCTCAGGATCCAAGGTGGATCCCCCCCTGTGGAGTAGGATAACTGTAGCTGTGTACCACTCAGTGGGCATAAAGCCTGAGGTGAGGATATGATTAAACATGACACTTAGGTGAGGTGCCAGTTCATTTTGTAGTTCATGTAGTACACATCCTGGGATGTCATCTGGTCCCATGGATGCTGTATTCTTAGCTTTGGAGAGTGCGGTTTTTACCGGAATTTGGCAGTCTTTTGGTATTGAGATGGGCCTTTTAGGGGGTGAGAGGGGGGGTAAAGTTGGCACTGAATCGATCTGCCAGGATATTGGCAATATCCCTGGGATCAGTATATTTAATGCCATTCTTTTTTACCTCAGAACAGATCTGAGCATTGCCATTTCGATTCTTGACATAGCTATAGAATGCCTTGTGGTTGTCGTTGGAATCTTTGGCAATTTTATTTTTGTAACTAGCTTTAGAGGATTTTATGAGGGATCTCAGCTTCTTACTGAGGCTGGTAAGGGAGTTTTTTGCATCCTGGGATTTTCCTCTTTTCTGCAACAGTTTCTTCCTTTTGTTGTAAAGTTTGTTTATGGCAGGGGACCACCAGATTGGCTTCCTTTTTTTGGAGGAGAGCATCTTGGTTCTATTTGGGATGGCACGATTCATGCACAAGTGGATGTGCTTGTACAGTGCCGTAGTGTAGGATTCAGCAGTCGAACTTTAAGTTCCCGTCTGCATGGGTGTCATGAAGTTTGCCATTTCTGACTTGAGTAGCATGAAGTTGGCTTTGGAGAAGTTTTTTACGGAGGTTTGCGTACTGGGGGTGTGGGGGAGGGATGTGGATGTCAAGGGTGATTAGCTTATGGTCAGACCTGACCAAAGAGGGGGTGACCATAGGTGTGGAGCATCAATTTCCCATGTTGGTAATGACCAGGTCTAGGATACTGGAGCCCCTGGTGGGACTATGGATTAGTTGATCTAGGGCATTGGAATTTATGAATTCTAAGAACCGTTGGGCAAAGGTGTTGTTACACGAGTAGTTTTCCCAGTTAATGGCAGGGTAGTTGAAATCACCCAGTATTAGGGTGTTTGGCTGCATCTTAATATTTTCCAGTATGTGTAGAAAGGTGTAGGGAGACTCTTGGGGCATGGTGGTGGATCTGTAGCAAGCTACAATTTGGATTGCAGTCTTACCTAGTGTTAGTTGCACCTGGAGAATTTCAGACGCATTGTGTTGGACAACTAGCCTGGTGGTGTAAATATCCTTGGTGAATATGGACACTCCACCTTTAGTGTTTCGGTCCTGAAAAGTGTGGTAAGAGGTGTAGCTTGGTATTGCAGGGGTGCTCTCTGGAGCCTTGAACCAGTTCTCCGTTACTGCACAGATATCGATGTCAGGATTGGTTCCATATCGGAGTAGTGTCTCTGTGGAATCTGCCCTACTGTTATCTGTGAAATTAATACCCTGATTGTGGCTATTCAGTGAGTGTTTTGTGGAGTTACCCTGTACTCTGAGGTTGAGTAATGTTAGAGTTAGAAAAAAACTTTTCAACCTGAAAATTTAATACCACAGAAAAGTGGGTAGGTGTGGAGGGAAGCCAGCTTTCTGCAAAAAAAAATAGCTTTGACCGGTTTTTTTTTTTCTGTTTTAGAATTCAAAGATTCCAGTTTTAGAGCATGAGACTTTTAATCTCAAGGTTGTCAGGTTAAGCCCTACATGTTGTGACTGCCTTTCATACGGTAGCTTAGAGAATTAAGGCTATGAGTTGTTAATGAGCTATTTTATGTAGTTCAGGGTTTGAGTCCCTCAGTCTCCATTTGCCTATTGTGTGACTCTAAGCAAGATACATAGCTAGGCTGTTCTTTAGGGCAATTGGGCTATTCTCCTCAGTGGTATTCTGGACGTCATGACTAGTAACCACCTCACTGATTTCCCATTTTTGTTTTTGTTTTTTCCAATAAAAATCTTTATTAAATTTTCATGTATGACATAGGCAATCTTACATTTATATAAATGAAAAACAAACAACATTGACACCACTTTAGTTGCGAACATTATACATTACAGACACCATTGAAACAATTGTAGTTGGAAACATTATACATCGCTTATAATCTATCCGGTCATTGTCAGTCAAGCATTATATGGCTTATTCAAATATTGCCTGTTAAACCTCATTCCTTCTCTGCATATATTGTTCCCATTTTTCCTATGTAGTTTGCTCCTTCCCTTTGCTAAAGATTCAGTTCCAGTTGTTTTATCTCTGTTACTATATTCACTACTTCCAGTATAGTTGGTTTACACTTTTATTTCCATTTTCTAGTAATTGCTTTTTGGCAGCGAAAGCAACCAGGCTGTCTGCAAACACCAGGATGACGAAAAATACACACATAAAGTTTTATTGATTAAAGCGTTTTTGCCTCCTCCACCAGAGACTTCATCAGAATAACAAACTCCACTGACAATCCTTCTTAAATAAAACTAAAACCAACCCCTTTGGTAGTAAAAAAATTGTCATAATAAATCAAAATTCCAGTCTTAAAGGGACAAAAAGATAAACTACAGAGTATGGCAAGGTAGGTTACACAGGGTAACAGCAAAGTAAAATGGTTGCTTTGGTGATTTAGTGCAGCTCTTTGCTGGGCTTGTCCATTGTTTTGTGTTTTTAGTACAGGTTTTACTGGTTATGGCTGCTCCAGGAGATCATTTACACATTGAATGTACCCTGCAGTAGGCAGAATGCATTGCTGGGTGAACCGATTCCACTATTCAATTTATTTTCTCAGCAAAGTGGTTTTGAGAACTCCAATCCAGATTTGGATGCCTCCATTCCTTGTTTTCAGCATGGACAAGATGATCTTGCCTTACTTTCTGCTGCACCTTCCAGTTCCTGTGAATGTTCCAGTGGCTTCCACACAGAGAGAAGTAATCAGGGCCAATAGTGGCATGGTGTGACAGAGTTCAAGGAATTTTACATGAGAACTTTGAGTGTGGACCCTGCCATATGATGTGGATATTAGACTGGAACTACCAGTGGCTTACTTGAGTGGATTTTACTCAGAGGACTAATGAGACTGGTGGTGATATATCCTACCAAAGTATGTGCCACAAACTAAAGGGCAAATTGTTAAAATACAAATGCCTTATTGTAGAAAACTGGTATTTGGAGGAATGTTTAACTTGGAAGGATGTTCCAAAGGGACTGAGAGTTGACAAGTTTTCCAACAGTGTGGAAGCTGGGTCAGACTTCTATAAAGAATTATTAGACATTTTAAATGACTGTGGTTTAGCCATCATTCGGGTCATTGTTAAAAATAATGAGAAAACTATTAATGAACTGCACAAGGGCAGTTTGAATTTAAACAAATGTATTGAGGATGATTTAATGATTAGTCTGAATGACCACAAGTACAAATATTTTGTTATTTTTAAAGACATGGATAAGGCTGTTGAGAAAAGACTAGGAGATTATCTAAGTTAGAAAGGGACAACAAACATTATATGGAAGGCAAAGCCTATGAACTTGTCCTTCCTAAGGGACGGAGAAATACTATGCAGGGTACTTATGGGGACCAGTATGAACATCATAATAGGGTGATGAATGCTATCCCAGAAAATAATTTTCATCAGGGGAGGAGTGCCCCTTTAGGACCCCAGCCCTTGAGGAGGTCACCACTTATACAGAACTTGACCCTAGCCCTACATATGCCCAAGTCACAAACCAACAACCTCAGGAGCAGTTTCAACAGTCAGAGGGTCACAGAGTACAGAGGGGCAGAAGAAGGCAGTGACCCCCGGGGCTTTATTTAAGATTCATTGCAGCACAGTTGTTTCCCCCTCATATGTTATTCACAAGGATGGGTGTATAGTTACTTTTAACAACTTTCATGTTTTTAATTACAGTAATTTGGATTTGAACATTTCTCATTTCAAACTGTTTCATAAAGGATTAACTTGTGTCTTCGCTAAGAGGGGTGACATATGAGAACTAGTTTCAGACTTAAGTTATTTGTTAGGAAGCTTAATTTAGATGCAATTTTCAGTGGTGCTGCCAATGTGTTTTTAGTAGGCTTTGGAAAAATAGTATTGCTAATCTCCCTTTGCAGCCTCTGCTGAGTAATTTTGAAACTCTGGTGGACAATGATATTAGGATTTTTTCTAAAAAGCAAAAGAAGCTTCATACTAATCTTACGTTTCAAAAGGTGAGTGTTTTTAAAGATCTTAGTAACAACAAGGATTTTAGAGTTATGAAACCTGACAAGGGTGGGGTAATGATTATTGAACAATGCTGCTCTTATACCAAAATGCTGGAAATTTTGAATGCTGATAATAGATGCAAAGTATCACGCAATGAAATTTTTTTAGCCTACAAAAATATTGACATGATTTTAGGGGACATCTATTACAGGGGGCTATTGATAAAGGACTGTATGATTTTTTTTATAAGTAGAGAAACCTTTCATACCCTGTATTTTCGGCATTCCTTAAGTTCACAGAAGCACCACCGACCCCCCTTTTAGGACTATTTTTTCATCTGCAGGGTCCAAGACAAAGCCATTAGCCATTTATGTGGACACTAAGCTAAAACCTTTTTATAGGCTGTAAAACCATATATTGGTGGACTCCTGGGATTTTTTGGGTAAAATGGGAAGTTTGGAATTTGACTGCTGTTACCATGTTATTCCCATTGATATAAAGGATTGTTTTTTCTTTTATACCCCACATATTACACCTACAATGGTTTCATACTGCTCAACCTCTTAGAGCAAGAAATCTGGACAAAGCTGTTAAAATGGAGGGACAAAGGCCCAAAAATAGGGACACGTTTTAAATATTGCTCTTATAAATGTAGAAAGTAGCTAGAATAACAGGATTTGTATTAACATGCATTTTTCTAAAGGATATGAAGTCTGAAACTCAAATGCATGTCATTATTTAGTGACTTTAAACTTAAATCATCCCAGTGATTTGCCAAAAAAATACAATTTTTATGAGGAACAGGCCAAAAATATGAGGCATAAATCTGGACATTCTGCAAAAATCTGTACAGTTGAGAGGTATGAATGGTTTGAAGAAATTGTGGTAGAATTTGAATTCCTAAGCCCCACTGACTTTAGACTAGTTTTGGAAAACATGGAATTGGTGCTTAAAAAGAATTTTATTACCTTTGAAGGTAAATATTACCAACAAATGGATGGTGTGGCCATGAGCGCAGCATGCGACCCTGTAGTTTCCGATATAGTGTTATATATTGAGAAAAACATTTTTTGTTCCCATCATCCTTTTTCAACAGCATCCAAACATATTATCGGTTTTTGGATGATATATTTATTGTTTGGAGAGGGCATGTAGAGGAATTTGAGGCCTTTATGCCATTTATTAACAGCACCACTGAGTTTCTTACTTTTACTCATAATGTGGAGTTTGCACACACACACACTTTTTGGATGTTAGAATTTTTAAGGATGTGCAAACTTGTAGATTTATTTCCAAATTATATAGAAAGGATCATTTTTCTAATTCTTATTTACATTTTAATAGCAATCACCCCATTCACCAAAAGAAAAGTACAGTGAAGGGGCAGATGTTGAGGGCTGCAAAAATGACCTCTGTTAAGGAAGATTTAATGGAAGAGTTAAGTTTTATTGAATCTTTATTTTTGGCCAGGGTTACCCCAGAACTCATCTCAAATCACTAAAAGATGAAATTCTTGATGGATGGGGGAGCAAATTTGTACTCCTGATTAGTTCACCCCAACAAGTACCCCACATAAGTAACCCTACTTCTCAGGATGGTTGAGGGATTGTGACCCAAAAAGAACCTTGGGAACTGGGACCCTACTTAGTGCTCAGGTACAATCAGGATACGCAGGAAATTAGAAATATTTTTTGTAAGTACTGGGGCAGGTTTGTGTCCATGCCTAACAGTTTAAAAGTGTTTGAGAAACCGTTAAAATTTAGTTATAGTAGAGGTCACAATTTAAAGAACATATTTGAAAGGGCACAAACCTCTCTGGAAGGACTGTTAATAGATAAAAGTATGGTGTATTTAAATGTGGGAGATGCCCACATTGTCATTTTATTGCCAACACCGGACAGTTGTCCCTTCTTGAGTGTGATATTAAACTAACTCCTGCTGGATACTACAGCTGTTTTTCCAGGGGAGTGGTTTATTTAGCATATTGTGTTTCTTGTCCCTCATATTATGTGGGTAAGACAGAACATAGTTTAAAGCAGAGGATTTATGAACACCTATATGAATTTAATCATAGAAAATAATCCAAAGCTTTATGCAACCACAACCAGGCATGTAAAGGGACTGATTTTAAATTGTGGGTGTTGAAACAGGTTATACCCCATGAAAGAGTGGGTGACTGGTGGTTAAAACTGGAATACTGTGAATTGGGGTGGCAGTTGCTTTTACATGCAGGAGCACCACCAGGTTTAAATAATTATTTGTACATTATTCCAGCCCTCAAGTTAAAAGCATTAGAGTATTGAAAAATACTTTAAAATTTTATTTTATATGTTTTACTTTTCAGTAGAGTTATACATATATTTTTCCAATGTATTTATTTGTAGGCAACATATTCAACCTAAATGTTTTTATATGTGTTACTTTTTTATCTTGTGTATTTTAACTCATTTCACTTTGCTGTTACCTTGTGTAACCTACTTTGTCTTACTGTGTATTTATCTTGTTTTCCCTTTAAGACTGGATTGGTGATTTATTATGACAATTTTTTACTACCAATATGGTTGGTTTTAGTTTTATTTAAGAGGGATTGTCAGTGGATTTTGTTATTCCGATAACGTCTCTTGTGCAGGAGATGAAAGCGCTTAATCAGTATTTTTTTTTATGTATTTTTTAGTCGTCCTGGTGTTAGTGATCAGCAGTATGGTTTCATGCCAGGGAAGAACACTACAGATGCAATGTTTGCTTTGAGAATGTTGATGGAGAAGTACAGAGAATGTCAGAAGGAGTTGCATTGTGTCTTTGTGGATTTAGAGAAAGCATATGACAGGGTGCCTAGAGAGGAGTTGTGGTATTGTATGAGGAAGTCGGGAGTGTCAGAGAAGTATGTAAGAGTGGTACAGGATATGTACATGGGTAGCATGACAGCGGTGAGGTCTGCGGTGGGAGTGACGGATGCGTTTAAGGTGGAGGTGGGATTACATCAAGGTTCAGCTCTGAGCCCTTTCTTATTTGTAATGGTGATGGACAGGTTGACAGACGACTTCAGACAGGAGTCCTCGTGGACTATGATGTTTGCAGATGATATTGTGATCTGTAGTGAGAGTAGGGAACAGGTGGAGGAGACCCTGGAGAGGTGGAGATATGCTCTAGAGAAAAGAGGAATGAAGGTCAGCAGGACTAAGACAGAATACATGTGTGTGAATGAGAGGGAGGATTGAGGAATGATGAGGATGCAGGGAGTAGAGGTGGTGAAGGTGGATGAGTTTAAATTCTTGGGATCAACAGTTCAGAGTAATGGTGAGTGTGGAAGAGAGGTGAAGAAGAGAGTACAGGCAGGATGGAGTGGGTGGAGAAGAGTGTCAGGAGTGATTTGTGACAGACGAGTACCAGTAAGAGTAAAAGGGAAGGTCTACAAAGAGAGTAGTTAGACCAGCTATGTTATATGGGTTGGAGACAGTGGCATTGACAAAAAGGCAGGAATCAGAGCTTGACATGGCAGAATTGAAGATGTTAAGATTTGCACTGGGTGTGACGAGGATGGACAGGATTAAGAATAAGTATATTAGAGGGTCAGCCCACACTGGAAGGTTTGGAGACAAAGCCAGAGAGGCAAGATTACGTTGGTTTGGACATGTGCTGAGGAGGGATGCTGAGTATATTGGGAAAAAGATGCTAAGGATGAAGCTGCCAGGTAACAGGAAAAGAGGAAGGCCTAAGATAAGGTTTATGGAGGACATGCAGGTGGTTGGTGTGACAGAGCAAGATGCAGAGGACAGGAAGAAATGGAAACATTTGATCTGCTGTGGCGACCCCTGACGGAAGCAGCCGAAAGAAGAAGAAGTCGTCCTGGTGTTTGCAGCCAGCCTGGTTGCTTTGGTGATTTAGTACAGCTGTTTGCTGGGCTTGTCCATTTTTTTTTGTGTTTTGTCAGCCACCATAATTAGACTCAGCAAAGCTTTACTATGTCTAGGCAATTCCGATTCTGTATCATAGCTCAAAAAAATCATCTCCCCAGTCAGTCCAATCCACTCACCCAGCAGTCTGCAGGGAATCCCTAAACTCTGCCAGCTCACTACACCTCTTTCTTGCCCGTCGCACCTACAGCATTTGCTATCCAACTGAGGAAAAAGTCTTTGGCGTCTGCTGGGGTATAAAAATACCTGTGTAAACATTTCTAGGCAAAAATCCTAAATCTTCTAGACTTTGTTGCATATTTGGGAGACATACATATGTTCCCCCCATTGCCTCTTTGTGAATTGTTTATCCAGTCTCTCTTTACAATCCTTTCCAAGCTCCTCTGACTGGTTATTATAATTATCCTACAATATTTTATATGCTCTAGTAATTATTCCTTTTTTAATGGCAGCTTCTTTTCTCGATTTCCCATTTTTGTTGATCAAATAATTACAGAACACTGCACAAGTTAGTTTGTAGAAGCGCTTAAAAGTTGTTCTACTTTCACACAGTTTATTCACAGAACCTCAATCTGTTTGTGTATTTCACCATTCAACAAATAGCTTGCCTGTTTTTGTGAAGTTATTACTGTATATTGCCATAGCTTTACAGTCATTTGCTTGGATGATCAAAATTTGTCCCAACATTGCTCATGCATAGTAGCTTGTGTTGGTATTTGCTTCGCAGTGGTGCAAGGCCATAAAACTGACATGATAACGGGCGTTTGGGTGGTCTGTGGTCGGATCCCTCTTGGGGAAAGAGAGAGGCAAGATGTACATTACTTGTCACTGACCACTCTTTGTCCAAGGTGCATCTATCTTGGAACAGTAATAGATTGTATGAAGATGCAAGAGGGTGTGCCCACTTGACTAAAGCATTTTTTGTTGCTGTTACATATACTTGTAAAGTAAAGGTATAGAGTGCATGAAATGGAAGTGTGCGTGTACACGTGGCTGTCATATATGAATATTTTGTGACTAAGCTCATGTGATGAAAGTTTAGATGACTTGAGCAGACGTACTGGATGGAGCCTTTCCCATGAACCTGATGACTTGTACTTCTGTATGACAGTTGCTCAATAATTCTATTTAGTAATTATTCTATATAAAATTCATTGCACAGTAGTTGATCATTAGTAAGTCTCTCTGGTATTTCAGTTTCATAATTATGACATTGCCAAAGTTTGTACAGAATGTTACCTGAAAATGTTCCTTTATGATCCTTAAAGTAGTTTATGCAGCAGGATTGCATTACTTTGCGTAGTTGATTTATACAAAATTTTCTTTTAAAGATCTTTTCCTTTATGCATACTAATTTCAGTCCTCTTTTCTGTGAATGTTCACTCATGTATTGAATTTCTAAATATTTTTACTGCAGCAGAGCACTGGCAAAACAGAACTGCTACAGACACAGGTCTGGTGATAAACCAAAGGAATATTTTTTTCACAACTTACAATGTACTACAAATACATTAGTACCACAAAGTTAGCCATGTTGGTCAGGCAGCAGGATATGTCGTTTATGACTTCTGTACAATTAATTAATGTTATCCTTCTCTGCTGCACAGTTCTGTTTCTGGAAACTGGAGATGACTCTTGCATATATACAAACCAACCTTGTCAGTGGTTTGTTGCGTATTTGTATAGTAATGTACTACATTGCAACACTTGATAAACTTGTAGAACCAGACCTCTGAAATGAGTATCTTAATTACTGCTGTAAGAATATAGTAGTAGTCTCATCCAGGGCTTGTGTTCAGCTATGTAGATATGACATCTGTGAATGTATGGTACATCTAATGATATCTGTGTAAGACATTATGATCTTATGGTAAAATGACACTTTTTTTTCAAATAACTGTTTCTGGTGATTTTTTAAGATTCTCTTATATTTACAGGTTCAATTATTATGTAGCACAATATAAAGGATTATGATTGGGTCTCCAGTCACAGTAAGCTTATGTGTTTGAGACATGGATATCACAAAATTTACCATTAGTAAAACAGGGAAGTCTGTGAATCATATGGATTGATACAGAAACTATAGAAATAGATGACCCTCTGCCACTGATTAGCTGTCTGACTGAGTACACAGTGTAAGAAAATTATTCAGAGTCACCAAGAGGCAATATTCATGTTCATTATATGCTAATTCACTATTCTTTAAACATTCATATTCATTAAACATTCTCTTATTAAAACTGTTTGTTTTCTTTACTTGTAACAATTGTTCTACTGTAATTTCATCCATTTTGTCTGCCCAATATAATACTTAATACCTCTACTTCCTCCTGCATAGAAATACCCCCTATTTATTTCCCAACACCTTTACTTTTCTTTTTATTTAATCTTAAGCCCACTACCAGCTAACAACACTTTCCTTTCTTAATGACTTGTTTTATCCATTTTCAAATCATCTATATAAGACATAGCTATATTGAATGAGAAAGGGCAAAACATTGCACATCACTAACCCATAAGTGGAAGGTAATTCCACCCCCATCACATACATTACTATATGTAAACAGGGTATAGCACTGGTATGCATGGGGGACACACCGGGTAGTGTGCATTTCAGTATAAGATGGTGCAGGGTAACCCCACCCCAGAACAAGGCCCTGCCAGATATATATGTCAAGTGTACTAGAAATATCACATGAACTGCCATAACAACCACATTCATCCAACATGAAAGATCCAGACAGACCTTAAGATAACCTTGATAGATACTTGCCAGTGGCAACAACAGTCTCATACTTAGAACAGGATAAAAGAGAAAATGTAAACAACAACGATAATAATACAAAAATGTACCTTGACCATCTGTGGAATTTCTGCCTATCATCTGCTTCCCATGCATGAAGTTCACCAGGGTTCCTGTACCACAGGTCATTAAGATGATGTCCATATTGTTCCACTGTCCTCATGATGCCTGTGGATGGATATAACCTCAACTGTAGTTGCAAATATTATACATCACTTAAACTATATCCAGCTTAGAATCTATCCAGTCATTGTCAGTTAAGCATTATATGGCTCATTCAAATCCTGCCTTTTAAACCTCGTTCTTTCTCTGCATATATTGTTCCCATAATTCCCATTTTTTTTATGTAGTTTGCTCCATCCCTTTTCTAAAGATCCCAATTCCAGTTGTTTTATCTCTGTTATTATATTCACTACTTCTAGTAAAGTTGGTGTAGACTTTAATTTCCATTTTCTAGTAATTACTTTTTTGGCAGCCACCATAATTAGACTCAGCAAGGCTTTACTGTGTCTAGGCATTTCTGATTCTGTATCATAGCTCAAAAAAATCATCTGCCCAGTTAATCCAATCCGCCCACCCACCATCTCCGACAGAGTGGTTCTCAGGGAATCCCTAAAGTCGGCCAGCTCATTATACTCCCAAAATATATGTTCCCAGCCACCTCTTTCTTGCCTGCCACACCTCCGACATTTGCTATCCACCTGAGGAAAAATTATTTGGAGTGTAGTTGGGGAATAAAAATACCTATGTAAACACTTCCAGGCAAATATCCTAAATCTTTTAGACTTTACTGCATATTTGGGAGATATACATATATCCCCCATTAATTGCTTAACCAATCTCTCTTCCCAATCCTTTCTGAGCTCCTTTGGTTGATTCTTATAATTATCATGCAATATTTTATATGCTCTACTAATTGTTCCTTTTTTAATCGCAGCTTCTATTCTAGATTCTATTAAAAACTCTACCAGTGCTGATCTTTCATTTAGGACCCCCTATTTCTTTCTCTTTGCCTATACTCTGATATCAATCCTTGATAGGAAAGGCAGTCTCTAACCTGCAGTCCAAATAAATTCTTGGCCTCTTCCCATTCTATTACCTTTCTCTTTCTAGTTATTTGCTCCCAATACCTTGGTTCCTTTGCCATTTTTCTTCAATAAATTCCAGCCCCTTCTTGCCTATTATCTGTTTCCCCTAACCACAGTCTTCCCTGTAAGCAGAATTTCTTTTCGTCATTCTCGTGCTGGTTTAGTTCTTAGAATACTCCTTGCTTCTCTATGAATATAGTACTCTCTATGATTTTTGTTGTCCTCCTTAAGAGTCTACATCCAGAATCCCAACTTTGCTTATTTTTTGAGCCCCCCCCGTATCATAGTCATTCCTTTCCATTTTGAATAGGAGAATACATCTTGTACAAGATTTCTATAGAGTTGCACTGCAGATAAACACTGTGGTCTGACCACAGCAGCTGTTAGCTATGGTTTGTTTTAGATGCACCTGGTGTCCAGGGATATCATGATGGCAGCAGAGGTAGGTTTGTTTTTTGTGTGGTACACCTTGCATGGGCACCCTTAACATGCATTCCACAGGGGCATGGTTATAGCACAAGTACCTTTGCTCACTGTGATGTGTCCTTTTCTGTGTATTCACAGAGTAGTACTTGTAGTGACTCCTGTAGAGGGTGGGGGACAACAACGTAATAATATTGGCAGCTCTGCTGGGGCTAATGATGTTGATGTGATGTAGATACCCAAGTCACAATCTGATGACACAGTGGGACCCTCCGTCTCTATCCTGGGTGAAAATCCACACTCAGTGTAGGCTAAAGATGTGGCCTTGTACACACAATCTCATGAGGCTATACAATGGGAGTTCTCACATCCTCATTGAGGAGGGATTCCCTATGGCTCCATCTCCTAGAAACTCAGTTGCAGTGGTAGATGTACACACTGTGTCTAAAGTGTGTTTACTCACTGCAGTGTTGTCTGTTACTGTCACATGTCCCAGGCAGGCCCCCTGCCATGCACTCATGTTCATTCAACAGATGTATGACAATCTGTTGAAACCAAGCCCAGCATGAACCTCGTTGCTATGTTGCATGGCATCCACAGGGACATGGTGACAAGGGATACAGTAATTATTGGTCTGGTGAGGTGTGGTGCCATGCTGTCTTCCATGTGTACCTGCATGCAGAGGATTACCACTGTCACCTTGACTGCACTCACTGGCAGGGTATCTGAGATTGGGGGAGATGCTGCACCAGGGTGGCAATGTTGTGATGTGACATTGCAGGGTACATAGTCTTAGCTTGCATCTGGAAGTGTGTTGCACTTCCCCGCCCATTGTCATGAGTGACCACGGTACTCTGCCTGCACTGGTAGGACACCTTATGAGCAGACCTAATCCAGGTTACAGTCCCAAAGTGGCACACCATCCCTGTCAGGTAGAACTGTGTCGTAAATTAGAAAGTCAGCACAGTGTCACCCCAAATACATTGCAGTAGGAAATCTGTGCTACAGAATACCCATCACCACAAGATTCCTGCCTCTGCATCAGACAATTACATAACACAACTTTAATCCATTGAAGGAGAAAATTCTTTTTTTTTCTCAAATATTTTTTTTTCAATTAAAATAACATTTACATAATATTTTTAAATATTTTAAACAACTGTATACAATATTTACAATAGCCTGACTTTCAGTTATATACACTGTATGCTATTAAATATAGAATTAACAGATCAGTTATCAGAGATACAATATTGATTATTGCAGAGTGTCCAACAAAGATATAATTTTCTTCCAAGGATTATTTACCAGTGGCCTGAGATAGATTCGTAGTTCTTTGATTTATATTTGCATCAATGCAGTTGTCTTCAGTAAAGTGTAGAATTCTTCCAAGGTCAGGGGTGTATTTGAATTTCAGCTTCTGGTTACGCATTTCCTAGATATAGCAAGTATTGTCCATAACAAATACATATTTGTCTTATTCAGGTAGGGACCTTCATTTACATTTAGTATTATCACTGCTTTAGTTAAGGTAAAGGATTCATTAAAGCTTATAAAAAATGATTGATTCCATTCCAATATTATTTAATTTTATTACATTCATAAAAAATATGAATCCAGTCTGCTTTATTTGACTTTTCACACCTCCAGCAAAAAACATTTGTAGTAGTACTGATCTTTTTAATTCTGTCTGGTGTTAAAAATGATCTATGTAAGTATTTCCAGTTAAATATTTTCCAGTACTGTGTTTAAGAGGTGTAATTAACTGACAGTAAGATGTTACTTTTAATTTCTTCTGTTAACTGCAATGTTAAGAACTGCCAGTATGATGGTTTGGGAATTGTTTTATGTTATTAACTCTTTATATAGATTTGAAATGGAATTTTTCTTTTCACAATTATTATATATAAATCATACAGAAAACTTATTAGATTTGGAATATTTTTAAATGAGGAATTGATTAATCTGCATAAATCTTGAATGTACATTAGAATGCTTTGTAAGGTTAACCAGTCCTGTGTTGGAATATTGTAAGCAGTTTTTATCATATGTGTATCTAAAACATTTAATTTATTTACACATTGAAACCAGCATAAGAATCCATTTTGTTCCTAGGAGGTTGTTTCCCTATATATTTTGTGAGGAAAGTTCTTAGTGATGGTAAATGGGGTTAAAAGGTCAAACCAAAGTTTTAGATCTATGTTTGCATTGATAACTTTCCTAAAGGAATTGACGTAATGATTAATCAGTGTTATTTTAGAAGGTTTTGTTATATTATATTGTGTACTTATGCATAGTATGTACCAGGGTTTGTTTGATTTGTCTACTATTAAAAATGTTTTTAACAGATTAAATTAATTTGTTAATATAGCCGTTAATTCTTTCCAGTTGGCAAAATAATTTGGGTTTATCCAGTCTATTGTAGTTTTAAGCACAGATGCTTTTGTATGTTTCTATTTCTGGGAAGTTCAATCCTCCTTGTTCCAGGGTCTATCTAATGTGATGAGTTAGAGCTACTCTATTCTTTTTGGGATACCATAACAATTTTATTAAACATGAGTTTATTTCTTTAAGAATGCATCTTTCAGGAATTAACTGTATTGCTAATGCTGCATATAGTATTTTTGGCAATTAATTGCAATCTGTCTTCAAAAGTTAATATAATTTTGTTCCACTTTTCGATATATATTTTTATTGTTTCAATAATGTTTTATAATTTATTAATATTGTTTCATTTATATTTTTGCATAACAATATTCCTAAATAATTTAGCGTAAGTTCTTGTTTTCCTATGATGGATTTATCTGTAACTTGTAGTCCTTTTTTCTTATTTAAAAATAGAAATTTTGATTTTGTTGTTACCTCACAGCAAGAGGTTCTCCTGTTCGATTCTCGGCTGGAGTGCCATCTGTGTGGAGTCTGCATGTCCTCCCCACGTTCGAGTGACCTCCGAAAGACATGCATGAATGGGCTTGCCTTCGCTGAAGGTTGGGCGTTGGGCTGGCAACTCGGCACCATAAAAATCGACTGCCAATCATTAGCGGACCGGAGTTCCGCTGTGGTGACCCCTAACCGGGAAAAGCCGAAAAGACAAAGTGTAGACCTGAAATCTTATAAAATTTCTCCATTACTTCTAGCTCTCCTAATGACTTTCTGGAGTTTGA
The DNA here is from genome assembly GCF_019279795.1 of Protopterus annectens. Classification (NCBI taxonomy): domain Eukaryota; kingdom Metazoa; phylum Chordata; order Ceratodontiformes; family Protopteridae; genus Protopterus; species Protopterus annectens. The sequence continues at coordinate 537,129,232 of NC_056746.1, forward strand.
TAGGGATAATAAAATATCATCAGCAAAAAGCATTATTTTAGATATGTACTGATCATAGACTTTTATTCCTTTTATTCTTGGATTATTGCGTATTATTTCTGCAAGTATTTCTGTAGCCAAAGCAAATAAAATAGGAGAAAGGGGGCATCCTTGTTTAGTACCTTTCATTATATGGATAGATTCTGAGATGAAAGGACCTAATTTAATGTAGGCTAAGTTATTAATATATATGTTTTTTAGTAATAAGATGAAGGGAGGAGGAAATTCAAATAATGCTAAAGTTTTAAATAGATATTCCCAGTTGAGGGAATCCAAGACTTTTTCTATGTCTAAACCGATTACAAGTGTTTCTCTATCTTCTTTATTCACATAATCTATAAGAGTAAGTATCCTTTTAATATTATCATGTGTGTGCCTATTATTTAAAAATCCAATTTGATCATTAATTGTCTTTGAAAGTGGGATTTTCATTGTTAGCTAGGATTGACGTGAATATTTTGTAATCATTATTCAGTAATGATATAGGTCTGTATGAGGTGCAAAGGTCTGATGGTTTATTATCTTTTAGAATTGGTGTTATGAGAGAATATTTCCATGAGGGTGGTATTTTTGCTTCTGACTGGACTTCTAGCAAAGTTTTATGAAAAAGGGAGATTACTGTTGAAGGGAAGAGTTTGTAAATTTCCATAATTATGCCATCTATCCGTGGAGCTTTGTTAGATTTACTTTTGTTTATCTTGTCGACAATTTCTTTGTAGGATATAGGTTTTTGTAGGTCTAGTTTTAAGTTTTTAGGAAATGTTTTTATATTGATAAGGTTTGTATCCATGTTTATTTTGTTGGTATCTAAATCTTCTTTTTTGAAGTGTTCCATATAATGGAACCGAAATGCTTCAAGGATGTCTCCTATATCTGATACTTTTTTCCCTTTTTTTCATGATATATACTAATGTTATTTGCTTTAGATTGTATTTTAATTCTTGTAGATAAGTTATGTAGATTTCTGGGGGAGGTGACTAATGAGTTTATTTTTAAATTTTCCAGGGCTAGACAAGTTTTGTGTGTTAGAATTTCATTATATTTTTTTATTTAATTCCCCTATTTCTTTTTTGACTTCTGGACACTTCTGATTTTTTTTTTTTTTTTAGATTTTACTGTCAAGAGTCTGGTTTGCAAGTCTAATGATTCAGATTCCCACTCTCTAACTTTGTTTTTGTACCAGCTAAGGGTCTTACCAAATAAATACGCTTTAAATGAGTCCCATGACTTTACTGATTTCTGTTGTATTATTAATTTCAAGAAATAATTGTAGTTCTGACAACATCCAGGGTCTGAATTCTTTAATTTTTGTGATATATGATAGAATTCTAGTTGAGAGGATTAAAGGTTTAAACTCTATTTGGAGCTTCATTATCAGAGAGTCATGATCTGAGAAGGGGCATGGAACTATTGAGAAGTTGAAGTTTTTTTTTGTAAATCTTGAACTACGAATAGTTTGTCTTCTGGTTTGTGTTCCAAGTCTATGGTCTTTATAGGAAAATAATAAGGATTTATCATCTTTTACTTTAAAAGTGTCTATTAAATTAAATTAATCAATCCATTTTTTAAGGATTTTGAAATATTTGCTATTTGAAAAGACTTCTTGGTGGTTTCAGAAGCTTCTAAGGTACAATTAAAGTCTCCTCCCAGTATAAGATTTCCTTTATAATTGTTGGAAATAAAATCTAAGTGTTTTTAACCATTCCTGCGCCAATTCCTGGAAACCAATATAGATTAGCAAGGTCCATATTTTGTTATTAAATTTAATTATAGCAAATGCTAGTAGACCTTCTTTGTCTTCATATTTATAAATAACATTTGGAGTGATTATGTTTTTCTTCCAGAGAATTAATACTCCTTTTATCTTTGTTCTGTAGGAGGATTGAGCTAAGACTTTATAGTCCTTAGGGTTCCAAATAAAGCTATCATTAGTCTTAAAATGTGTTTCCTGGAGAAATACTACTTGTGCCTTATTTAGATTTAAATATTTTAGTAAGTTTGATCTTTTATTTGCATTATTTAAGCCATTAGTATTTAAAGATATTGAATGTGAAATCCATTTCAAGTTATTATTGGAAGAAACTTTTTGCTTCTTTTTTTTTGTTTGTTTTGATTATAGTAGTTGCACCATATTCTCTGATAATATTGGATGTTATTTTTATGTGTGTAAACTTAGGAATGTAATTTAATGTTCTTTCTTCTTTAAATATAAGTAGGGTAAAATTCTGGTCAAGCTTTAGAAAAGTACTTCTATAAAACATTAATTGTAAAGTATCAAATACAAGTAAATATGAATTTCCCATTAAACATGGAATGAAAGTCATTCCTAATCCAATAGATAAAGATAGGTCTATTGGATTATCACTCATACCTTTAACCAACAATATCAACTGAGCTCCATATGTTAAATATGGAGAATTTTCTTAAAAGAGATATGAAATTCTATATTATTCTATTATTGTTATATAGTATTTTATATATCAGGATGGAATGTTAGTAGTGTAAACAATTATTATGTTGACTTAGAAAATATCCAATATTTAGTTACCCTTAAGAGATCCCAAACATGTCAGATATGTAATTTTGGATAAATTAAATGCAACAGAGGAGCATACACTAAATAAGCCAACAACAGATTATTACTAAAATAATTTGACTAAAAGGACTCTACAGGAGACAATGAGTGATTACCAATGAAATATGAATTTACTGTAGGTGTACTGTCTTCCTTTACTTTCCCACTCTTCAGCTCACCGACTTCAACTTACACTTATGAAAAGACATGGCTTATTAGTGGTATCCTGACTCTGAGTAGAGGCGCCCTACACTCTAGTGTGCAGTGCTTTTACATATTTATAGATTTACAAAGCAGAGTCTAAGAATGAACTATGATCACCCTGACAATTCTCATCCTGCATAGGGCACCTCCTGCTTCCAGAATGGGTAATCACATCAGGTCTAGAATGAATGTGAAGGTATCTATATGGTAATCAAGACTTATCTTAGGTAAGTATTAATCAAATAGTATTTAGAGCATCTTAGAGAGTTCTCGGGGCATTTAGAATACTCTTAAGCCTCTCCTCCCTTGACCAAAAACAGAGATTTCCCTTGTTTTAAATCAGTACTAATAAAAGAAATTCAGCAGACATAGATAAACAGAAATAACATTCAGTAGTCCATCCTGTACATGACTCGCAATCCATTAAACAAGTCGGTGACTAACATCACTTTAGTAAACATTATAAAGACAAATTAGAAATAATTTCCAGGCTCTCTAAATTTTCTGATAAAGCAAAAAGTTAACAATAAGCTATTTTAACTAAACGTATAAAGCATTTCAATTTTCCTTGCATGTATACATTTCTACTTATATTGTAGTGTCAATAGCTGTTTTTGAAATCTGTGCAATACTTCACTTCTTCAAATCATTCCTTTTTCAATTCAGGTTTTATTTTATCAAAACGGCAACAATATTTCAAGGGCACAATTAATATTTAGACTGATGTTTCAAATAAATAACCTGTCAGTTGCCAGTTGAGTTAGTTTAGAATGTATGGTTAGTGCAAATATAGCATGTTGCAAAAATAATATGTATTTTTTTCGTGTGCTCTAGAGACTGTCATATGCAAGTGACATATAAAATGTAGCATATATAGCAGATAGGTTATGGATTCAGGTTGTTAAAGTAAATTATACTTATTAATCAAGCAGTTTCATTTAAATTCACAAGTAATTTGGGGACATTTCAGTTGAGTTTTCAGGAATGTGTAGTCCATTGTGAGTAATTGAGTCCACTTTTCCTCATAAACATATGTCACAATTCATTAAACTAAGCAGAGTCTAACCTCTGTCTAATAATCATTATAAAGACAAAGAATAGTAATTTCCTAGCTTTTCAAACTTTCTGATATCGCAAAATGTTGACAGTAAGCTATTTTAACTGGAAGACTAAAACATTTAAATACTTCCTTCTGAATATATATTTTTGCTTTTACTGTAGTGTCAAGAACTGTCTTTGAAATCTATGCATTACTTCACTTCTTTCAAGTCATTCATTTTACAGTTCAGATTATATTTTGTCAAAATGTTAATAGCATTTCAAGGGCACATTTAATATTTAAACTGATATTTTAAATGAATAGCTATCAGTTGCCAAGTGAGTTTGTATAGTGCGAGGTTAAGTGCAAAGATAACATGTTGCAAAAAGTAATATGTATCTTTTCTTATGCTCTAGAGACTGACAATTTCAAGCAACATATAAAATATAACTTTTACAGTGCAGACAGCTTGTGAAATCAGCATGTTAAAATGAGTAATACTTTTTAATCAAGCAGCTACATTTCAGTGCACGTGTAGTTTGGGAACATTTTAGTTGTGTTTGCAGGTATATGTAATCCTATGAGGATAAACCGTAAAATATTTACAAATAATCCTATTATGCATTTATTTTACCTTGTTTAGGTTGTTTTTCATTTTAATAATTAAACATTACTTTTCCTTATTATTTGTTATCTGTGAGGCTAAATGCACTTTGCAGATTCACAGTGTCCTTAGAAACTGCAGCAATTGTTTACTGTTGCTATGGCAACTTAAATAGAATGTGAAGAAAGCTTCACTTCTCTTAACCAACAGTACATTTTTCCCTCCCTTTTTTATGTATTTGTTAATTCTAAAAGAAAATAATTCAAAGGACATATGTACATGTTGTTGTTGTTGGTCTTTCGGCTTTTCATGGTTAGGGATCGCCACAGCAGAACTCCGGTCCGCTAATGATTGGCAGTAGATTTTCACAAACAACGAGGTGCCAGCTCGATGTTCAATCTTCAACGAAGGCACGCCAATTTACGCATGTCTTTCGAACGCCCACCCAACCGCAGGGAGGACATGCAGACTTCACACAGAAGGTACTCCCCGCACTCCAGCCGAGAATCGAATGGGAGAACCTCTTGCTGTGAGGCAACAATGCTACCGCTGCACCACCGCGGATCTAAATGAATGGAACATTTCAGAGTTAATCACGTACATGTCCCCAATCCCAATAAGCATAACAGTGACTATCATTAATCTAATAAATATTGTAATAACAATTAAGTTCACTTTTCCAATTAGTCTACCTTAAAACTAGATTATTTAAGACAAAAGCCGAAAGAAGAAGAATATTTATCTATGTATAGAGAGTGAGTTATTAAATATATACAGACTATATTAGTATAGTAAATAGGAGAGAATTTAGAAAGGGAGACAAGATGCAGTTAAAATAAATAATGAGAAAAGAGAGAAAGAAAAGAGAAAATTAAGAGAAAATACACATATACTATGTATGTTGATTTACAGTATAAATATTTTATGTGCTATATAACCCTCCTTCTGTGAAAGAAAAGTACCCTGTTTTTACATACCTGAGGTAATGTGAAAATTCTCATCTGTCATCTATTTTCAAAAAATATAGATAAAGATTCCAGTAGTTAGTTACCTTTGTTTTAAAATTCTAAGCAGTAAAATTAGTCCTCTAAAGTAATATTAAAACAATTCATATCATAGTAGATGCTTTGAGAGATTTGGCTGTAACAGTATCAGTCTTTTGCTTCTTCTTTTTGACATCTGTCCAGACATTTGTTTCTTTTGTTCTCTTGAGAGAAGGTGACATCCAATCCATATCTTCTGGTAAAGCAATCATATTATTAGTTTTAATAAATGAAGAGGCTTCCTGTAAGTCAGTAAAATTCCTCATCTCGCTGGAATACAGTATTCTTATTTTAGCTGGATATGCAAGTTGTGCCTTGGTGTTATTTTGTTTCAGAAACTTTATCATTGGCCACACTTTTTTCCTTTGTTCCATAATTCTAGATGAATAATCGTTATCAAATCTTATCAGGTTCTGTTTATATTTTAGAGGTGCCTTCCTCCAAGCAGATCTTAAAATCAGTTCCTTGTCCAAGTATGAAAGAAATTTGATAATAATTGACCTAGGTGGAGATTTTGAGTTAGTGGCAGGTTTCCCAAGAACTCTGTGTGCCCTTTCAATGCCAAAGGAAAGTCCTTCTTCTTTTAAATTTAAAAAGTCAGGGATCCAGCTTGATAAAAAGGAAATAATATCCTCACCTTTTGTGTTTTCAGGTAATCCGAACATCCTGATGTTATTTCTCCTCTCCCTATTTTCCAAGTCATCTACTTTATTAACCAACCAAGTGTTTTGTTTAAGAAGCAGTTCTTTCTGTGTTTCCTCTTCCTTAAGTATGCTTTCTAAGTCATTTAGATAAACCTCTATTTCTGTTGTCCTTGTTTGGTGGTGGTGTAGCATTTTCTTGAGGGTGTCAGCCTGTTTTTGACTGCTTGTTTTAAGATTTTCCAGGTTCTCTTTAAAATCATCCATCTTCAAAGACAACTCCTGCAGGGTAGATGCCATATGTTGCAGTTCCTTCTTTAAGGCAGCATCCTGGTGAGAATTCTTTGAGTTGCTCATTTTAACAAGTGAATATATCTCCAAGCTTTTTGACAGGAGATTATTTGTCAAATTCACCAAAGTTTCTAATTATGTAAATTTATCTATAAGATTTTATACTTTGAAGAAAAAAAAGTGAATATTTTTTCCTGTCTTATTTAACTAGTTATATGGAGCTCTAAAATACTGCTTCTTTCAGTTAGCCATTCAGGCCCCACCCTGAAGGAGAAAATTCTGTATGATGCAGAAAATCAACCACCTTAACACCCCCATCTTATACACCTATGACTTGTACATGCACTTACCAGCATAGCCTGATATTTAGATTGATTGCATCATGTTTGATCTCTCAGTACCACCATATTATTTTACTGTGTGCTTGTCCAGGCCCATAGTTCAGGATTTAACATCACAGCTTCATGTGCCCAGTCATCCGCTGCACCAGTTGATGATTGAGGGATCATTTTCTGGCTACTGCTTCTGATGCACCTCTGTGTCATTGGATGATAGTGTTGATTTGCTTAGTGTGTTGATGCATTATCCATGCTGGTCATGGGTGTGTGTGATCCGGGTGTACTTGTATTTTGGGTCTGCTTAGTGTGTCATGTAACCTTCCATCCATTCTGCAAGCTGTGGCAGGATCTTATTGGTGTACCCCCTCACACATGACAGGACACTTGAAGTGAATTTTGTGCATGCTTTATGATGGTGTGTGTGTGTAGCATTATACTGGTGTTCAGCACCTCTCTGTATATTATGTGTAGGTGTCATAAACCATGAGTTCAGCAGGTATCAAACATCACCTGCAACATAGCGTGAACATGAAGGGGGGCTAGGGTTACTACATGTGGAAATATTGCCATATAGTTTATCATTGTCCACAGAGTTTTCATTTATACACTACAAGGCTCTTGTGGCATTTTAGTACCAAAGAAGTAGCAATATAGCTTGAGATTTTTGATGGATATGTGATTCATGCAAACTGCCCAGGTGCCATGCAGACTCACTGATTTTTGGAAAAACTCTGTCCCTCAGTTCATGGAATGGTAACTCTTCTTGTTTGTAAACATTTTGTCTTGTGTTTGTGGGCTATTTGAACCTTTTATTTTTATTTTTTTGCTACAAGTGCGCAATCGGTGGCATATACCTTTTACTTGCCTTACAGTACTCTACACAGTGCCAGTACTTCACTTAAGTGAAATGAGTTTTCAGTAATTTGAGCTTTCAGCAATTTGGTCATGGTGAATTCAAATTCAGTGAAATGAGCTTTCACTGAAACAAAGTAGACCCATGTATGTATGTATGTGTATAAATATATATATATATATATATATATATATATATATATATATATACACACACACACACACATGTATATATTTATATATATATATATATATATATATATGTAGACACACACACACACATATATATATATATATATATATATATATATGTGTGTGTGTGTGTGTGTGTGTGTGTGTATATATCTGAAATAAGCATTAATTATGTTTTTATTTATCCTTGGTTGACTAGGTTAGTCTCACTAGGCTAGTAGCCTTTTTTCAGGGGAGACCCGAGGTGGTAGTTACACTGCTAGGGGGAATTTTGCCCAGGACATTAGGGAACTTCATCTACTCTCTGTGATAGGGGCTGTGGGATCTTCTGCATTCACCTGAGCTACCACCAACTCAAGCACATGGGTCCCGGTTTAACATCTCATCCAAAAGATAGCACACTAAGGAATGCAGCACCCTCCTTATGCTGCACTGCAGTGTCTGCAATCAATCTACCTGGTATGGGAATAGAACCCATAGTCTTCTGCACCAAAGGAAAGTGTGGCACTGACAGTTCATTACATGTTTTACTAAATATATCTCAACCTTTACCCTTCACCTGTAAGTGTTGTGGCATATTTTGCATTTATCTTGAAATGCTAGAAAGTCGGGAAGATAATTCCTTTCCATTCCTCCCAACTGTCCAGAATTTCTCAGACTTTCTCGAGTCTTCCCTCATATTTTTGGTTTGTACCTCATATATTTTGCAGTTTTCAGGCAAATCATTGATGATTAACCACTAAATAATGACAGCCATTTGAATTTCAGACTTCATACCCTTCGGAAAATCATACTAATGGAAAACCTGTTATTCTGTCAACTTTTTTAGTTTATAAGAGCAATATTTAAAATCAGTTCCTGATTTTGGGGCTTTGTCTAGAATTCTTGTGTTAAGAAATTGGAATGTCCCTTGCTTTAAATTTAATTTGAAGGATGACATGTCAGAATTTACACACCCCCATGCATCAGCCAATTCCACATCACTGTTAATATTGGCATATGACTGTGTGTGCCTTTTGGGGGTTAGAACCCACAGTCCTTCTGAACTTCCATTTATTAAGGCAGGTATACAGCCAGATGAGCCCTAGCTGTCACTGGTCTGAAAGTGGAGTTATAAATGGCCTCACAAATAACATGCAGTAGTTCTGTTTCTCATCACTGTCAATATGGCATGGTTATCAGCTTTTGGTGGCCCAAGATGCACCTCAGGCAGTACTGTACCAGTAATGACTGGTAAAGGGCAATAAATATGTCGACAGTTGACTAAGCATCGTTTATAGCATGTACATGCTGAGGGCCGTCTTTTACTACGAGGTCTGTTTTTATTGTTAGTATTATTTATTTAATGGATTACTGTCAATTGTCCATATATCACAAGATTTAAGCAGCTGTTTGTTAATGGCTGGTGGCCCAATCAACAGGTGAATGGGACTCGCTCTGCCAAGAAGTCATGCATACAGCTTTGTGTGTGTGTGAGCAGGAGAAAACTCTAGAAAGACATTTACTGCAAAACGCAGTTTAATTTCTTTACATGTTTTTTCTATTTTTAGATTGTAATTTCGAAGCCGTAAGTCACTTGATTACAAAAGGAGAGTGCTTGGTTACTTTTTATTTTAAGCATATTACAGTATCATGACATCATTCATGCAATCATATTACAGTATCATGGCATCATTCATGCAAGACTGAGGCAGAGAATAAAAATGAAAAGAGAATTTCATATTTTTTTGGTAGTTTCAGTATTTTCTGTAAACTCAGAATAAAACATTACATTGTGCCATTGTGATAGATGAAGTCTGAAGGAGACTTGCCACCACTGAAAACTCTAACTTTAACATTTTTTTTGTTAGCTGGCCCATTTCAGCTTTAAAAATCAAAAGAAATAGTTTGAATAACTACTTTATTCTGCACTGTGTATTCTTCCTTGCAGCAGTTATAGTTACCTTTTAGCTGATCAGTGAAGATCTTTTTTCCATCAACGCTGTTTCTACCTGTGTTATTCTTGCCCAGTGATTGTCACTATGTTTTATATAACTTAAAATATATGAAGATATAAAATGAAACTCTCTGGTTTGTAAGTGCATAAAATTGCATTGTAAAATATGTTGCTGAAAGATAGGTTTATATGGCACACAACAGTTTAGTACACTGTCTAACTTCCCGAAGCCTATTTATCAAAAAACTCTCAGTGGGACAGGTTATATTATTGAGGTGATTAATGTATTTTCCTGCTGGTCATAACAAAGTCACTGAATCAGTTATACTAAATTTTGTAAAATGAGAAATGAAACTTCAAAAGTATAATGCTGAGGTGCACCTGTCAGGCAGAACATTTGTCTGAATATACAGCAAGTGTTTGCTGAGAAACAGGTATTTGTTGAAGATTGAGTGAGACCAGGAATTACAGTGGTAAAATGTGAAGCAGTAAAAATGTTATTGGGAATGCTTAGTTCTGATGGGGCAAATTATCTAGAACTTTTTTTTTTTATTTATTTCTGTTGTGACAGAGTCTGATAGTCTTATAACTAGCCCTGGGTATGTCTTTGCTCTTCAGTTTTTTCCCCTGCAATGGTTTTGTAGGCCTCTGATAATCACCAAGTTTTTCCCATTATTTGGAAGTAGGCTGTAGAACTGTGCAGTATTGTGAGGCTGTCTGTGCATTAGGCATTCATGCCTCAGCTTCACCATATTCCAGCACTCAGTATTCCTGCTTTTGTTATTTAGCCTGAGAAGAAGTTCTCTTCTTAAGTTGTGGCTAACTTGGTACAGTTATTTGGGTAAAACATGTGAAATTGCCTATTATCTTAAGTAACTGGGAGCACTGAGGAACTTAGGTCATTTAAGCAGTACTATAAAAAACGGAGGTTGAAGGAGTCGCATCCTGTTTGCATGCCTTACAAGAATTATTTGGTCGATAGTCACCAATTTAAAAAATCAGTTTTTGTCAGTAGCAATGTTTGTATATACTGGAATTATGGTCTAGATCAAAGATAAGGAATTCAATTTTTGCAAAACTCAAAGGTGATTCATTGGTGAAATAAATTTACTGTTACCCTTATGCAATCAATAATATCCGAGGGAAGGACAATGATATTAAGGACTTAGAAATAAGGACTGATAAAAATCTAGCATTTAGCTCATTTTTTTGGAAGTAGCAAGGAGTGTTATGGGGTTATTGGGTACGTTCTGAGAGCTATAACAATTAGAGGCAATGATATTTTAATCCCTGTCTTTAAATCTGTGGTAACTACAATTATTGAATCCTGTGCCCTGTATGTATATACAACTGTGACCAGATTAAAAAAAAAAAAAAAGTTGGAGAACATTGAAAGGTATCATAACAGACAATAAAAGAGCTGAGAAATTGATGTTATTGGGCCAGGTTAGAAAATACCTCATTGTTTACAATAAACTACAGGCTAGTATTAGTGGATCTCATATGTGTATATAAATCTAGCAGAAATGTGGATATTACAGTTAATCTGGATGTTGAAAATAATCATTATGAATGTTATTGTTACGTCCTTCGGCTTTTCCCGGTTAGGGGTCGCCACAGCGGAACTCCGGTCCGCTGATGATTGGCAGTTGATTTTTACATGCTGAGTTGCCAGCCCTAACGCACAACCTTCAACGAAGTTACGCCCATTCACGCATGTCTCCACGCAGAAGACGCTCTAGCTGAGAGTCGAACCGGTCAGCGTCTTACTGTGAGAAAATAATCATTATGAATACTTAGAATAAAAATGTGTTTGTGCAGATACCAAGATATAAATCAGAATTAATAAGAAGTTGCCACAGTAAGTCAGGAATGTGGTGGAATGCTCCACCTTTACCTTTATTTAAAAGAAATCTGGATGACTGGATAGGTTTTAGGGAATAAGAACCAGTAGCTGGTAAGTGGCAAACTCTTTGAAAGCCAGTAAATTGACTCATAGTTGGATCTATCTCCCACTGAAACATTGACAATTTAACGTTAAAGTGTACCCCAGTTTTCTTGTTCACAGTCTTTTTCTTTCTTTTACATTTACACACAAAAGACCTAACTTTCATAAATTACATTTACTCTTTAGTGATATAATTATTTTGCAAATATGCAGCCTGTCTTGGATTTTCCATCAGTAAACAGCTAATGTTTGAGCAACTTCTTGCTTGTTAAACCTGTATGCAGCCTTGAATTTCCTAGTTAAACTTTAAGGATATGCACGCTGTTCAGTTTGTGAGCTCTGTAGTTTATATCAAAAAGGAATGTTACACTATTTATTCTTTATTTGCCAATTATACAATAAGTGAAGGCATCAAGTGTAATGTATAAAGATCATACTTATTAATATGCTGATTTGTACCTAACAAACATTACTTGCCTCAACAATATTTTCCAGTGTAATAATAAACATGTGTTAAAGGACCCTGGTGGTGGCTGGGACTTCTGTGTTAGACAGATAAAAGTAAAGAGGGTATAGGTGGGTCCTTATCACTGGGCATTGGGGGTGGTCCCATAGGGAAGCACATTGATGTCCTTTCATGGTATGGCTCAGATGACTGCCCTTGTCTCAACTCTGCCTTAATCTTGCCATTAAAGAGGGACACTGGAATATGATGGGTTGTAAACTGTTGAGGAGAGTGTACTCTGTGAAATCAGGTGTGAAAAATTAGTGTATGAACAGAGGAATTACATTTGTAGGAGTGTCATCTAGAAGGACTTTCAAAGATGTTGCCAAAGTCAGTGCTTGAGGTTCAGAGCAAGTTAAAAGCCAGAGGAAGAAGTCTGCATTCTAATTATTGAGTTATAGACCTCAGAACGTCAGAATAAATGGATGACAAATAAATAATGCCACAGTGAGTACAGAAAGCTTAGGTACATTGATGGTATTAGAAGGGTATTAATCACATAAAGGGACTGTTTTAAAACATGATTATTCAACTGAAAAAGTGTTACAGATAATCCATTTTGCAAATGTCTATGAAGCATCTGTTTGTAGTTTAACCCTATGGCTATGTTTAAATGACTTGTCTTTACGCATATATCTTTGTCTTCAAAAGTAATCACCTCTTATTTCAAAGGAGCATTTTCTGTATTTTACTGATGTTTATGTGGCTATTAACAGTAAATGACAGAAGAAGCAAAGTACAGATGGTCTTGAATTCCCACACACTTGAGTTTGATTCCAGTAGTCTCCACTTGAATGTATGTCTCTGAATGAGACTACTGATTAGAGCAGAACTCCCAGATGTCTTCCCAGAAAAGGCAGTTATATCTGCTGTGCTTTACCCAGTCAACAAAGAGCAGCTAAGAAAACCTAGACTGCGTTTTACCACATAGTTATTCACTGTTGCACAAATGCTCTTATACACACACTTACCTGTTTATGATGTATGTACAGAGCATGACATAGTGCTCTGAATGATCTGAACTAAACTTGGTATTTAGTAGTACAATTTACTGCTCCCCTGAATAAGCTTATTTTAAGGGTACTGGCATTCCGACAAGAGCTGTAATTTAGTAGCCAATATCTTGACTTTGTATATAATTATCTTACTGTATATTTCAGATTTTTTTCCACTATAGTCATTCATTGGTTATCCCAATTGACTTTCCAAGTGTTATACCTTATGTCACATCACACACCTTCTTATGCACCCCATCTAGGATATTTCACTTGGGAGGATAGGCCACCAACACACATGATCAGTGTCTGGATTAGACTGCTTGCTGTGTAATGTCACATGACAGAGGCCTGTGAGATCTCCGTCATGCAGGTGACAAAGATGTACCAGCAGACTCCAGTAGGATGTGCTATCCAGTTTTCTGTTAATCTTTATTTGTTTGCAACTGTTGTGAAATAATAAGACACACTGAAGTATACCATGTCCTGTAGAATTGCATCACCACAGACCCTGCACCTGATTTACAGTGCAGTCTTATGCATGACAGGCTCCTAAACAAATACCTGCATCCTTACTCATGTCTGTTCCAAACTCAGCCTGACCTCAACCTGACAAATTCTCTCCCCATGTGCATTGGTTTCTCTACCAAATCTGTTTCAAACTCAGCCTAAGCTCATCGTGGTAGACTCTTCTCCTTGATATCCCTGAGTCCACCCCCCCCCCCCCCGATATGGTTGAATTTTAATTTTACTATGTAATTGTTATTCCTGGATGGAGGATACCAATGTGCTTTAAGTAAAGTGCAAAGAACTAAAGCCGATTTTCACTTACTCTTCATATAAACGTACCTGTTAAATGCTGAGCAGGTTGTGTCATTGCATATAGAAGAAAGAAGGACAACCAGTATGATAAATGTGTGTCTGACAATTGTGTGATAGGAAACTTAATTAACTGTAAAACTTTTTTCTCTTTCAGCGACATATTTGATGCCATGTTTCCTGTTATGCATATTGCTGGAGAGACGGTCATTCAACAAGGTAATATTTTGCAGAGAGAGATTGCAATAACACTAAAATGAACATTAATATGATGTGTACAGCTGTTTCTTGCATCACTGTACAGTACTGAGGCGTGTTGAGTAATTGGTTACAGCAGAGTACGTTAAGATAGGTTATTTCTTTGTTTTTATGTATAATATGGTAGTCTAAGAATTTTATGATTGTATATTCCGTTTTAGTCAAAGGTGTTTAATACTTTTCCCCTCAAAATGATTTACTGTAATTTCAAGTGCCATCATTTATTAATAAATGGCAGAATTAAGTAATTGGTTTTGAATAAGTGTTGCTCAAATTCAAAACCATTTTAATTTCATTTGACAGTTTAGTGGCTTGCCATAATGTGTTAGAATTCTTATGTACTGTAACACTAGCAACCAACCTCAGAAATAGACTTCTTCTGAGAGATGGTTAAATGATGGAACACAATATGAGGTTTCTTCACTAACATTAAGCTCTCTCTGACTTTTTCATCATCTGCCATGCTGTTTCCTGTTAGCTGCAAAGGCTAGGTGGCAGAACCCATCAGTCTGTCTTATTACAGAGGTGTTTCTGTTTATGCTCTATCAAGTAGTTCTACACCTGTTAGCATGTGGATAAAGGCTGTGCTGTAGATTACTTTCCTATGTGAAAATTATTTGAGAATCTGAGTTACTTTTCAGCATTTTGCATGCCTTCAAGTCTGAATAATCAAATTGGCATTTATACAAATATTGTTTTGTATTTTACAAAGTGGCAAGCCCTGTAATTCTTCCTGCAGGGTCTTTACACCTTGTATCCCTTAAACTAACGTAACTAACTTTGCTGGCACACAACAGTAAGGGCCAGTTCAAAGTTTTGAGAATCGCCATTCAATTTATTGTATTCAAGTTATTCAAGTGTTGCGAAAAGTGACTTGAAAACCGAAATGGATACTGCTTGCACCCTTCCCCAACTCTCTTTTGCGTGCCTTTGTCATGCCATGAGCCCTCTGTTGAGGGCTTGTCAAACAGTACAGAGTACACCCAAAGGGGGAGGTATCCATCAAACCCTGCAATACCTCTGCCATCTGGCATTCCAGTGCCTAGCTACTGGAGTTGCAAATGGGAATTCTGTGTCCATGCCATGAGGCTAAGTGATGGAAGAATTTTTTTTTCTGCAGTTGGGAGACTTGTGTGGTGCTGTGTTAGTTACTGTACAAATGAACTGCCATGGGCAGAAGTATCAAATGCACAGTGGCATTACTGACCAGTATGCTAAGGACAGGAAAATTGCAGAAGGAGCTGTCCTGGAGAGTTGCATTCAGGAGTGCAGGTAGCTATTCTGGAACCCGACTGCCATTCTCCAACCTGGTGCACCCGCCTCAACTTAAAACCGCCATTCCCTGATTGGATCTGATCTCCTGATATCCTAATACAAGGACAAGTGAAAAACAAAGAAAAAGAAACATGCTTTTCTTTAATTTAAACAGTAGCAAACTGCTTGCTACATTTGTAGTATATGGCTGCTATGGTTTATACTACATGCCACCAACAAAACACCAAAGTGCTTCAGTTTAAGTGACATATGCATTCATTTCTGAATACTGAAGACACGATTTTGCCCCCTGTGATGACCTAATATGGATCAGTAATCAAGGAGTCTCGATCCTCACCAGTGGCCACAGTGGGGGAAGTTCACTAGGAGGATAACAGGTACACACACAGTATTTCCAGATGCAGCTCTCTGCATCAAGTGCAATTTCCCTTAAGAGCGCACAGAGACCACTTTCATTCCAGAGTTGGTACCCCTTTCTCCAGATCTCCAGTAAGACTCCCCACTGGCACAGCTATACAGTTGAGATCTCAGCTGAGTGACCAAGCCAAGACCTCCAGCACCCTGTCTGTCCAATGAGTGCTTCATGTACCTGTCCAAGTAGCTGACACACACATTGTTTGAGGTTTGATTTACCTGTACACCTGGGAATGGCTGGCACAAGTTTACTAGCTATGCCTCCTTCTGCCCAGGCTATGAGGTGTAGTTACCACTGCCACCAGTCACTCCATATCAGCTACTGTAAGGCCCTTAAAAAAGGGTGCCCAATCTTACTGAGTAATATTAATATTAATATTAATACAAATGGTAGTTTGATCAAGAGCAAGACTGTTGTGAGTGGCCACACAGTGTCACCAAATAAATATGCAAGTAATCCTTCAAAATGTAGATATCTCTACACAGGTCAGCCACAATGAATGGTTTAAATATATTTAATTATAAATAATAAAAGAACACGACAATACTAAATATATATTCACAGTGACATCAGAGTTCAAAACCACAGGAAATAGTTAAAATAACATTGCAGTATATGCTCACACAAATAAAGAAAAACAAATCTAAACTAAGCTTCGCTATATTCCTGGCTCTAGAGAGCTGCTGTACCCTAATAACTTACTTACAGCAAGACAGATGATGTGGTGAGTGGTTCTTGTTGTTGTCAGGTCCAAGACAGTCTGCAGAATGCTCTGCTCACTAAGAGACTTCTTAAAATAATATCTAAAATATTGCTAAGATAGCTTGGAGAATGACTTCATTTCTGGTCATCTGGCTTCTAGTTCTCATGCAAACCCCCATTGGTGGCAGCTGGCAGTATTTAGCATCTACCTATAAAAATGCATGGACAAGGGATTTTGCTCAGATATTTGGCAGGTGCTGGAAGTCATAAAAGAATTGCATTCCTTCATGCTTCCAAAGTAGCAATTAGTTCAACCCAAAGACAATACATAAAGCTTCCTAGTATAGACTTTATTTTTCTAGCTGCATTGAAACGTCTTTATGGCCTGGCCTATAAAGTAATTTAATTTCAGATTATTTTCCTAAAGTTTTCTGGACTGAGGTTAACCCTCCAGTTTCGTCTGTTAACATATACATTTAGACAGTTACAGTAGTGCATGCACATTTCTGTTCTTTTCCAGTAGGGCACACTGTGGATACATTTTAAGCACAAGCACTATACAAATATCATTTCAACACAAACATCTGTACAGAGCAGTTTGATATACACATGACATACAGTTGTAATGCATTTGTAACACGAACATTTTATATAAATTAGTTTAATAAATGACGTATAATTATTTACAAAATTCCAGCTAGCTGTGCTGGCAGTACCTCCCACTCCCTAACACTTTGGGCCTAGAGCAGCTGCCCCCTTTGTTCCAACCCAGCTATGCTGCTGGGTTATATTTGTAGCAGATCCCACCCAAACACCAGGCCATGTGAAAATCTGCAGAAGCACCAGTTACAATAGGCACATGCTGGTAGGGCTTAGGAAACCTCTGCGGGAATGGGCACATCATGTGCGAGATCACTGATGTAGAAAATGAATGGAATTAAATTTATAGTAAATTTAAAAAAGTGATCAGTTTGGTCAAGCCTAACGTGCAAATTACTAGTGACATGACCACACACCTTTTGGTCTTTTTGTATTATTGTTCACAGGAAAACAGCACAGAAAGAAATTCTAGTTAGATCTAAATGGAGTTTTAGAACTGCATTTCCAAAGCTATTAGAGCATATAGACTGGGCTGAGCAGTTACCTGGACTACTGGTTTCATAGCTTTTGCGCGTTTTTTTTTTTTTATGGACAGTGTAACATAAATCCTTCTTTTTCTTACATTATTTTGCATAACCCAGTCTATGGGCATAAGTCACAAGAAAATATCTTCCCTTTTGTGCCATAATGTAGAATGCTGTTTAAATTTAAGTATAACATACCTCCAGACCTTTCTTTACCCTATCAGTAGTTTGCCTAGTAAAAACTACAAGAAACACGTAGCCAAGCTTAGAGTTTTCACTGTGTGATACCTTAAACCTCCATGGGATATATGGAAATGACCCCTTAAGGACATCAAATGTTTCAGCTATATGGCTTCTGAACATTCATAACTTTTCCTTTTTAAGTCGTTATGAACAGATTAAAGCCAACAAAACCAAATGCCACTAGCTGTGGACATGCACATTTCGGCCTTCTTATGAATTCGTCAGCTTAGTAACGTGATGTATCATGGTATTCAACTTGAGTGTTAACACTCTTTCCCACTACTCAAACCATTGATTCATGCAATATTTAAATGAACTCGGGCACCTCTGGATAAATAAAGCTGGAAACAGAGATGGAATAAAACTTAATTCATTTCTTTCAAAACCTTTAGTTTCCTTAGTGGAAAAGCATTCTGAGACTTAACAGTGTCCCATTTCTTTGATTCATTTACTGAAATTAGAGATGGGCAAAGAGATGATTGCTGTACAATATTCTTAATAGCAGGCTAAGTATGTTTGGTGGAAAACTTAAGATACATAAGCTTATGTCCATTTCCAAGCAATAACTGCAGGCACACATTTGCATGTACATGTGTGTGTGTATCTGCCCCACAACCACACACACACACCCAACCATCCTTGTATGAGTGCTCTAACACATGACGTGCATCCACCTATATGTCAGCATTTAAATGGGCTATTAAAGTACTTTATTATTATTATTTTTTTTTTTTGTGGAAACACTTTTGTACTAATATTTTGCTTCATTTAGCTTTACTTCATTAATTTTGGAAAATTTTAAGTTTGTAATATACAGCCAAGTACAGCCTGCAGGACTAGCCATATCATGGAAGTGAGTATTCCAGAAATGATGTGTTCCAAATTTACCTAATTAGGAGCAGAAAAAAATCTGTATGATATGGATTTCATGCCTAAATGAAGAAACTTTTTGTTAAAGTGTCAGAAAATTACAGGTAAGTCTTTCAAATTGGTAAAAGATTAGAAAAAAAGAGAGATCATGTTAGAAGTCTGAAAAACTGAAAGGTGAAAACCTTTTCTTTGTTTTCTTTGAAAGGTTATAGAAGCCCTAAACATAATGGGAAAACTTCCAAATCTTCCCATTTCCCAGAAACTTTGGATTTTATGTCAGATAAATGATCTTAAATGAAACATGACAGAAGGACGACTTTTATCTTTGAGACTGTAGAACAGTTATAGTGCCTCTCTGTTTGCATGGAGGCTTGCTTGTAAATGACCTTTTGTCTAGACTTATTAAATAAGCTCCAGTCATATTTGTAACAGGCTTTAGGAAGTTTATTCTGTGCTTTTTTTTCTTTTTTCAGGTGACGAAGGAGATAACTTCTATGTTATCGACCAGGGTGAAGTTGATGTAAGTTTTTGTTTGTTTAGTTTTGATTTTATTGTTCTAGCTGTGTTTCTCAGCAGGATTTTCACTTCACTGGTCTTATGTGCAGCTGTATCTTTATTTAGTTGTACAAGAGGTGAGAGAATGACCTCCAGCTAGACAGGTGGCTTAAAGTAACTTGGAGTGCCTCTAGGCAGGACAGACCTCCACAGAAGTAGCCACTACAGAGAAGTGCCCTCCTGAAGGGCTTACGCATACTGCAAAGAAAATGTTTACTTTTAATCATTGAACTGAGCTTGGGCTTTTCTGTGAGAGGTTTCCCAGAGAGCCTGGGGTTATTTTCTTTTTCCAAGGTATGTGGTTAGCTTCCTTTTTATTCTATGTTTTTAGTAAAAAGCGGTAGAATTAATGTTGGCACACAGTAATTGGATTCCTGCTGCGTACCCAGGCAGCCATGACCTCCTAATTGTAAGTGCTACTGATGCCAGCATCCAGAATGGCTTAGTTGAAATTTTGCTGTTTGCAGCTTATACATACACTTGTGTATGAACCCGTGGTCTGTGCAGTGTGCATCTCTTGTACAGCAGGTTTACACAGTTTGTTACAAATTATTTCAGTTCAGTAGAGTTTGGCACAATGTAGTCTTATATTTTCATACTCTATTCTTTTGAAGCAATTTGTCTTAATTTTATTCACCTCATTACATGTACATTATGTAGAATAAAAATATGTAAGTCATAATTATTTTGGCTTTGTACAATATTAATATGTGTAGATTTCTGCACCATACATTGTGTGAAATTTTGACTGCCACTGAATCCATTGGGTTTGATTCATATCACATTATGACAACAAACAGGCAGAATCATGGCTTTAATTGTTAAGCTTGTCTTTGCAGATCCATAAAATACTTTAAAGTTTAAAGAATGTTACAGGAGAAACAGTAGCTGGAAAGGACTACCCCCTAACAATTATCCTTTCAGAGTAATCATTCAGAACAGGAAGTCGTGGGCAACACTTTTCAGAAATTACACAATGGCTTGTTGTTTTTGTGGTGCTTGTTAGCACTGAATACACTGTAGGAATTCCTTCGGAATGAAGCTATAATGCTGAGTGCACAGAGACAGTTACAGACCTTCACTGTAGCTTCTCTTGCGTGCAGAATAGCTTGGCAGCACTACTTCAAGCAGCCTCCAGACTGACACTATGTGGCCATTTCATCCTCCTTGACACTATGTGGCCATTTCATCCTCCTCGTCTTTGGTGATTGGCTGTTTTGAAGCATAGTGGTGAGAGAAGCATATGGCGTGTGAGCAATGGCAGAAGTATGTTTTCTGCTTAATAATAGTATGTCTTTAGCTCTAAGTTCAAAGCCGACAGGTAGAGCCGAGAGCTCTTAAAGCAGCTGGTACGGAAGCCAAGACTACTATGTGCAAGCACAGTTTACTCAGCAGCTAATAGAAGCTTTCTGTGCTGCAAGTGGTTTCTGCATACCATTTAACAAAATCAAATGTTTTTATGTTTTGAAGCTAAACATGTTACCTCTGTGTAGTGGGAAGCCATACTAGTATAATCACTGGAATTTAGACTACTTAAGAACTTCCGTTTCAGGTTAAGGATTATGGTTGTAGATATAGACTTTTCATAACAATGCAGTGCCTTTGGGATTGATGCACTGTATCTCAAGTGTATCACTAATAGAGTACAGCCAACAAGTTTCTAATTAAGTTCATTTTGTTTTATTCATTCACTCATTTATTTGTTAACTGGTAAGTGAATTGACCCATCTCAAGCAAATCCATGATTAGGGCCACAGGATCAGGAGTAATACAGCACGCAGAGGGCCAATTTAGTGGAGCCAGTCAACCATCATGTTTTTAGAAGCTGGAATGAAACTGGAGTGCCCAGAAAAAAAGCTTGAAAACACATGGAGACTTTGTAAAATGCCACACAGTAAGCAGAATTCGGGATGGAACCCTTGATACTAAAGCTCTGCAGTAGGGATTTTACAGCTAAGCCATCGTGCTGTCTTTTCTCTAGAATTATACTGCTGAGTAACTCCAACTTCTGCACAAGGTACCTAAAAGCATATTTCGGGGCGTAGAAAAATATATATCATGGGGAAAGACTGTAAACGTAAGGGCTGAACTCCTACACTCTGAATCCACAGCATGAGTTCCTACAGCTGCTTGATTAAAATGCATTGATAGTGAAGGCTTCCATGGTGAGGGTATACTCTAAAGGTCTGGACGTTGTTGCAAACCCAGATCATCAGCCATATCTGGAGCATTATAGAAATGACTGACATATACAGCAGGGCTGTTATCCTGAGGGGTAGAATGATTCCCCTATAGCAAAAGAGGACGCTGACAGCAGGAGAGACTGTTATTGGGATTTTATGCTACCAAAATTTAGTTTGTACATCTATAATGCATATACATCAGAGTTTATATGAAACTAATATTTTCATCACCCATGTCATTAGTGTAATTACATTTTGCTTATCCTCGGAACAAGCTGTGTTTGGTTGCACTCATTTGACTCCACTTTGGCAGGTATTGCTGCATAACCTTTCTAGCATGGCACAAGGTAAACGCATTCTGTTTTATCAAAGGTCTCTAACAAGTTCACATAGGAGGCCTGAACCCAGTTTATTTACCACAACTGTAAAATAAGCTCACATCTTGCTTTGCCACAGTTTTTGAAATGGTTGTAGAATTTCTTTTGCATCTTCTAACTGTCTGTAGTTTTCACTCCACCAGAATAACTGGGTATTTAGTATCTTTTTTGAGGTTGAGAATGCTAACATACTCGCCAACATGTCTACAGTAGCACAGACATTGCCTTAGTCTCCATGTCCTCTCATATGGAGTCAGCACCTCTCTTGCCTTATGTATAATACTTATGGTCTGCCAGAACCATAGGACTTGTTTTGTTTGGGTCTTTGAAACTGAGAGTTACAAGTTTGAAAACCAAGAAAATGAATCTTAACTGCACCTCACAGTATCCATGTTTAGGTTGCAGGTATGCAAAGTATTTTAATATATGCTGAGGAGTCGTTTCAAGAGAATCCAAGAAGAAAAGCCCCCCTGCTCTAAGCCGCTGCCCTGCTTGGTGCCACATGGGTTTATTTCTAACTAATGTACTCTTCCTTGTAACTGCAATGTTTGGCTTTTGTTTCCACCCCAACGCTTTTACCATGAAGCACCATTTGTTTTGCTATAGTCAAACATGTTTCTTAAATCGTACTTCACAAATGGCATTCAGCATCCCTAAACCACACCTCATCAATGTAAAACCTTAGCTGTATTTAGCAACACGATTACAGCTGTGATTTGTTGACAACTCTTGTACTGAAACTCATGATATTGGTGTATAACAGTTTGCATGTATTTTACTTATTCTTTGGGCATGCTGGTGAGGTAGATTTACAGGTCTAGTTAGGTAGCATTCTCAAACCATATGTTGATTAATCTGAACTCATGACCTTTAGTAAGGTGTAGCTGTTCCTATGTTAGGGTTTCACAGCCATGTCAGCTTTCATGAACTTTTATAGCAGTCATGAGGTGGTGCTGCGGTAGTGTTGTCGCCTCACAGTAAGACGGTGTCCTGTTCGATTCTCAGCTAAAGCGTCTTCTGTGAGGAGACATGCGTGAATGGACGTACCTTCGTTGAAGGTTGTGCGTCAGGCCTGGCAAGTCAGTACGTAAAAATCTACTGCCAATCATTAGCGGACCGGAGTTCCGCTGTGGCGACCCTTAACCGGGAAAAGCCAAAAGATACAACAACAACAACATACTGCCTACTCCCAGGGACAAGTAAATCAAGAGAAGCATTATATAAATTTGTATTCCTGTCCATCATTGACATAGAAACATAGACTCTGATGGCAGGTAATCCCTCTATGGCCTACCCAATATGTCCATGCTTCATAGCATATCCCCAGATGTTCACATGCTTAGCAGAAGCATAGCTGGTTTCTGTAACATCTGGGGCTGATAACTAAGTTTCCTCCTGGAAAAAAAAATGTTTACTCCTGGTACTGGCTGGCATACTAGCCAGATGTCCGTTACATGGCCCAGCTCTTCCTCACTGTAAGAGCAAAAAAAACAGATCCGGGATCAGTGCCCTTCCCCTCCTGAACTATGGGGCATTCAAAAAAAGGTCAGCAATAAAAGCTAACTAGGGCTCCAATCAGGTCACATTTCCATGCCCTGCCCTGCCCAGAACATCTTTCCTCAGATTTTAATTTGAAAAAAACAAAAAATGGAATAAATCTTTTTTTTAAACTGTTGTAAGCAGCAGTGACTACAGTTTATTCTCTGCTCAGAGTACTAGAACACTCAGCTTTAAGTTAAAAAAAAAAAAAAAAAATGAAACTTTTTTTTTTTCTTCTTTTAAACTGCAGCAAACTACTTGCTACATTTGTAGCAAGCAGTTGCTACAGTTTATCTTACGTGGACTGTTAACAGCTGTCAGATTAAAAAAAAAAAGCGTGAGAAGAACAAAATAGTTGATATACTTTCACCACACACACACACACACACACACACACACACACACACACACACACACACACACACACACACACAGAGTACTACAGCACACAGGCTTGAACACAGTTCAATACTGGCTTTTAAATGCAGGTATGCACTCAAGCGATCAGGATAGGATGGCCAAGTTTGTGCCCCCTAACACATTGTGCTAGGGGCAGTTGCCTCCTTCTCCCCACCCTAGCTATGCTACTGATACTGGTGTGCATTTCATTGTAGTAACTAGCAGCCTAAATCCACTTAGTCTGACTGCTGTTGCCTTTTGCCTGACCATTCTTTCATCAGTGCTCCACATTAACCCCCTTCACTAAAACACAGGGAAGGCTGTCCGCAGAACCCTGTCTTTGAGAGTCAAAAAGTTTTCAGTTCTCTGTTTTACCCTTTGAACTCTTCATTGCACCAAAAATATTCACATATTCCATATTTGGGCAAGTGTCTTATCTTTTCAGACTCTTTTTCCATTTGTCAAGAGTCTCTAACAAGTGTGCAGGAGCTTTCAAATCAACTTGCAAAAGTCTTCTCTTATCCCATGTCACAAGATGGTTTTCCTGGGATGTTTGTTGGACTTGACCTTGTGAAGAGCTTTTCTCCCACCAAAGTTGAAGTGTTCCTAGAGTTCTTCGGTTTCTCCAGCTGCAAGGGAGTTTCTCATGATTCTAGAGTAATAAAAGGGAAAAAGCCCTGCTGTTAAAAGTGTTGGAACAAATACCCCAAACAGTTCAAGCAAAAACAAAAAGTTCCAATCACTAATACACCGTGGAGGCACGAAAGCAAATAAAATTCCAAGTAAAATATTCCACAAGAGCTTTATTACACAGGTGAGCGCGTTTGCAACCTGTCCCAGTTGCTTCTTCAGACCAAAATGAATGTATTCTTAAAAAACACACCCATTTTTAAAAAGAACACATCATAAAATCATCCAATCAACATAAAAAAGGTGTGCAAGCACTTAAAAATTAAAGGAACAAACCATTTAAAATGTAAGTAACCATATTGCCATGAACATACTTAAAAACAACTAGAAACATGCAACAAAGTATCAAATAGAAATTAACAGAGATAGTTCATGTTACTTTCTTCCTAAGTTTCCTGCTTTTTAATACTGGTTTCAGTGTTACTTAATCATTCAGTCCCGATGGTTTATGTGCAGCTAACATTAAAATCCATCTAAGTTCTTTTTGTTCTGTCTTGTTGCTTAAGTCCCCACCTCTCATACTATCTATTAGATTATCTATAATGGAAAAACTAAAAAAGTGATTCTCCCCTTTCTGAATCATATGTTTGGCTAATGCACTGTGTTCCTGCCTTCTCCTATAGCAATACAGATGGTCTCAAATACGTTCTCTCAAATGTTTGTTGGTCTTGCCAACATAGGATGCTTTGCAGCATACACAGTGGGCCAAATATACCACATCCTTGGTTTGCCAATCCCCCATAGCTTTAAACTTGTATGGTTTCCATGATATTGGATGGATAAAAAGTCTGTTTGTCTCAATATATTGGCAGAATGTACAGTCATTGCACCTCATTGTTCCATAAGTCACTAATGGAACCTGGTTCATCCTTTCTGTAAAACAAAGCATGTCCTTAAGGGACCTTTTTTTCTTATATACAAACTTCGGTCTACTACCCACAATTCTATTAACCTGATCATCTGTGCCTAAGATATGCCAATTCCTATATAGTATGTCCTTAACTAAGTTAGTTTCTACCAAATGTGTCATATTGTAATTCAAGCTTTGTATAATACCAGTTTTTTTCTTAGGGGTTGGACCACCTCCAACGGGACTAGAGAAATATGGTTTCTCTTTATTACCTCTTATGACCTTAGCTGTTTAACAGGCCTCCTCTTTCTCTTTCACAGGATAACCTCTATTAGCAAACTACTTGCTCAAGATTACCAAACTACTTTCAAAGGCCTGGTCCCTTGCATGCAATCTAGACATTCGTACAACCTGATTTTTCACAACGTTCTTAAAGATGTGGGGTAGGTGCATGCTTGTATGGTGGACTATAATAAAGGAAGTGGCATCAGGAAAGATATACACCAGACTATATAGAAAAGCGTGCTATCAAAATAGTTATGTCCACCATACAAGCATCCTGAGCAAGAAGTTTGCTAATAGAGGTTATCCTGTGAAAGAGAAAGAGGAGGCCTGTTCCACGGCTAAGGTCATGAGAGGTAATAAAGGGAAACTATATTTCTCTAGTCCCATTGGAGGTGGTCCAACCCCTAAGAAAAGAACTGGTATTGTACAAACCTTGAATTACAATGACACATTCAGTAGAAACTAACTTTGTTAAGGACATACTATATTGGAATTGACATATCTTAGGCACAGATTATCAGGTTAATAGAATTGTGGGTAGTAGACCGAAGTTTGTATGTAAGAATAAAAGGTCCCTTAAGGACATGCTTTGTTTTACAGAAAGGATGAACCAGGTTCCATTAGTGACTTATGGAACAATGAGGTGCAATGATTGTACATTCTGCCAATATATTGAGACAAACAGACTTTTTATCCATCCAATATCATGGAAACCATATAAGTTTAAAGCTATGGGGGATTGTCAAACCAAGGATGTGGTATATTTGGCCCACTGTGTATGCTGCGAAGCATCCTATGTTGGCAAGACCAACAGACGTTTGAGAGAACATATTCAAGACCATCTTTATTGCTATAGGAGAAGGCAGGAACACAGTGCATTAGCCAAACATATGATTCAGAAAAGGGAGAATCACTTTTTTACTTTTTCCATTATAGATAATCTAATAGATAGTATGAGAGGTAGGGACTTTAAGCAACAAGACAGAAGAAAAAGAACTTAGATAGATTTTAATGTTAGCTGCACATAAACCACCGGGACTGAACATTGAAACCAGTATTAAAAAGCAGGAAACTTAGGAAGAACGTAACATGAACTATATCTGTTAATTTCTTTTTGATACTTTGTTGCATGTTTTTAGTTGTTTTTAAGTATGTTCATGGCAATATGGTTACTTACATTTTAAATGGTTTGTTCCTTTAATTTTTAAGTGCTTGCATACCTGTCTCATGTTTGGATGATTTTATGATGTGTTCTTTTTAAAAATGGGTGTGTTTTCTAAGAATAAATTCATTTTGGTCTGAAGAAGCAACCGGGACACGTTGCGAAAGCACTCTCCTTTGTAATAAAGCTCTTGTGGAATATTTTACTTAGAATTTTATTTGCTTTCGTGCCTGCATGGTGTATTAGTGATTGGAACTTTTTGTTTTCACTTGAACTGTTTATGATTCTAGGGTGTGTGACATTGATTATCATGCTGACAGTTGCCAGACTACACATGAGGAAAATGCAGTGGTGCCTTAGATTAGTCTGGACTCATAATCTATACCCTTTGCCTTTTTAAACTTCAGTTCTTAAATTTGTAAAGTGGGAGATTGCATGGTGGGTAGACCCAGATACCTTACAATTTAGGTCTCCGTTCTCTAACGTTCACCTGACATTAGCTGCCTGGTGTGAAGCTGGACTACTTTTGCTTCTTTTGATATCGTAATTCTTTTTCAGGATTAATTCTGCATGTTTTTGTATTGTGATATCAAAGTGGCTAATCATCCTTTGAAGTGGTAATGTATTAAAGTTAAGTACTGTCATAAAACTGCTATAACGCAGCTTTAAAAAGTTCTGGGAGAAATAATCAGCTTTCAGCAAGGAATATTACTTATAGGTGGGGACTGGAATTTGATTTGCAGCAGTGAAGATGTGTCTGGGGGGGCTTAGAAGGTAAATTATAACAAAGGAGGGTAGACTTTTGAAGAAATTTATGAAAATATTTGACATGGAAGATGTTAGTTCAATACTAGGATTTTAGAGTGAATTTACATATTATTTCTCAAGGTACAAAAACTGGGCTAGGCTAGACAGAATGTACATTTCACAGGAACATGTGCATTTCATTGAAGGTCTTGATATGCACCCAAGAACTTTTTCGTATCAGGCACCAGTAATAACTAAAATAAAAACACAAGGTATTGAAGTAAAAATGAGACACTGGCACCTTCCCACCTATCTGTTAAAAGCAGGGATTTATGGAATGAGTAGCGGAAATTATTCAGGAGCTAGGAAAGAAGATATAATTTTATTTATTTATTTATTTTACATTTGTTGACCAGGTTAGTCTGACTAAGCCAAGTAGCCCTTTTTCAGTGGAGGCCTGGGGCAAAAGCTCCATACAGATTATACAAAAAAATAAATAAATAAGCATAAGGACATGACAGAATGGCAGAAGAATAGTAGAAGTCTTAAATGTATACATTAACAAATTAATGGAAATAAATTAATGAAAACTAAGGCAGCCAAGTAGATATATAGCAATAATTAGCAGTAGGCATAAAGTACATATTAACACAATAAATAACAGTAGACTTCCTGTACTAAGTTATCTTTAGAGTGTAATAGAAAGCAAGAGGTTATCTGAATATATTTTTGGAATTTTTCTGAAAATATAGCTAGGGAGTAGGATAAAATTTAAGTGGAGTTTAAAAATAGGTTGGAAATAAGAGAAGGGGAGATATGGCTAAGAAGTAACAAGAATTATTTAGAGGGACTGATACATGTTAAAGTATTGCAGAAAAGGGGAAATCTCAGAACAAGAAGAGGATCAACTGCAGAATGCTAAACAAAAAATAAGGGATTACCTAGATAATATGCATGAGTTTAGAAAGATTACTGTTAAGGAACTGTTTTTTGATGATAACTCTAGAGCACAAAAAGTTTTAGCACAACGACTCAGACAACAGAAAGTAGAAAGATCTGTCACTAAGCTTAGGGAGCCTATAATAAGGAAGGTAACAAAATCCTTTAGATTTATTAGAAATATTTCGGAAATTCTATGAAAGTCTATGTAAAGCATAAAAATATGGAAATTGAGAAAGGGTACAAATGGAAATGTTTATGGAAGAATTAAATATGCCAAGGTTAGAAGTAGTTGAGGCTCAATTACTAACAGGATAGAAGGAGATGAGATAAAAATGGTGATGTATAACCAATCTACAGGAAAGTCCCCAAGAATAGAAGGTATTCCTGTGGAAGTTTGGAAGCTAGAAGGGAAAAACTGATAAAGATCTGAAGGTTTTGTTTTAAAAGTATTTTAAGAGGAGGAGAAGTGCCAACATCCTGGAAGAAACCGGTGGTGGCTGTAATACCTAAAGAGGATAAAGATGCATCAGATCCAACTTCATACAGGCCCATTTCAGTAGTAAACCATGATTACAAAGTGTTTGTCTATAATAGCTAAAATAATTGCAAAGGTAATGCCAGAATTGACAGATATGGATCAGTGTGGCTTTGTAGAGGGGAAGCAAACATTTAACCACATTAACAAAACATTGATGATTCAGAGAGCAGCAAAATGTAAGAAAATACCACTGATGGTGGTGGGTCTTGATGCAGAGGAAGTATTTGAGAAAGTAGGCTGGGACTTTATGAGCAGGGCAATGGAAACATTTGCATTCCTTGATAAAATTATAAGGTTGATTAGGAGGATATATGAGGGATCAGAGGTGAAAATTAATGTAGGTGGGGTCCTCTTTGATCATTTCTACTTGAGCAGACAAATCAGGCAGGGCTGTCCTCTTTCCCCTTTGTTATTTGCATTTTATTTAGAACCACTGGCAAAGAAAATAAGGCACTCAGAAATTCAATGATATAATTGGTATGGTGGTCATGAAAAGCTGGCTGTATTTGCAGATCTCATTATTTTATACCTGACAAAACCAGAAAAGGACATTACAATGCTGTGGAACATTTTGAGACAGTTTCAAATCTCTATGCAATACAAAATTAATTAAGCTAAAACAGAGGCAATAGCAGTACATTATGTACCCACATGTAAATTGGTTTAGCAATATCCGTATTTATGGGGACATGATAAAATAAAGTATTTAGGACTATAGATTAAAAATGATTCTGTTGTGACAGATAAGGGTATGTGGGAAGAGACTAAACAAAGGATAATACAAAAACTGAGAAATGGGAGCTCTGTTATATGAATATGGATAGTAAGATCCAAGCAGTTAAAATGTTTGTAGTCCCTTTAGTCTTCTACACAGGTCAGGCATACTGTTGGTAGGATCCTCACCCATGCCAGTACCTACACACTGCTTGGGCATTTAGGACAGCCATTCCATGCTCTCCATTTTTGTTATTCCACTGTGTTGTTCACAGCTGCTGCTAGCAGTTAGGAGTAAAGGTAACTACGTGAAGGATCTGAAATCTGGACATTTGCAGCTTGATTGTCTAATGATCTTTGTAGTCCACAGATCTCCACTTAAGACCACTTCATTCTGTGTGTCTTTGTTGCTTAAATTGTTCCCATGACACTGATCTTTATAATATATGCCTTTCATTTTAAAAATATTGCATTAGGCCATTTCAGTAGCTGAGACTTACACAGCCACATGCATCTGGCCAGAACTGCGTCTTTTGTCCCTGCCTTTGAGATTGGACTTTCCCACTGTAATTCCGAAATAAACACTATGGATGAATGTGTTAAAGAGGACCTTCTACCTATGGATAGAGACAGAAACAGTAATGAAGAAGAGGAATACAAGGTAAAAGCCAAGAAGGAATGTAGTTTGCACGTTCTGGTTTGTTGGTCTCTTAACTCCTGCTCACATATCTTCTTCTATTTTATTAATCTCACTCTTCAGTCTCATTCCACCTTATGCAGTAGGGGGCAGGCCTCAGAATCCTCTGCAGCTTTGATTCTTTGATGTGATGATAATGGAGATCTCATCTAAGCATTTACTTCTAGGATATTTCTTTGTCCCAACCCCTGTTGCTGATGATCTTCCAGTCTTCTCAGTATCATTGCTGGCTATGACTAGATCTGATGCTGATTCCTGCAAGTTTCATACACCACAAAGTTCTAGTCTCCTCGTTTGGTCCTTCCTTCATCCATGTGTTTGATGGATTACTCCTTCCTTAGAGTTGTAGTCCCCTCCTTCCTTTCTTAGAACTTATACATCTGCATATCTCACTGCATTTCTCATAACAAATGTCTGTGTCAGATCTGCTGCTGGTGGATTTTAACATCTCTTTTGATATGCCAGAAGCTTTGAGAGTAGGGTACCTGTCCTGGCTTCCCTTCTAGCTCCACAGAAGGTGCAGCAACCTGTGCTACCTGCTCTGGCTTCACTTTCAGCTCCTGTAGATATATGATGACCCATGCTCTCTACCCTAGCTTCCTGTCCTCAGGTAAAAAGATGTATGCAAACTTGATGTATGTGGGCATGTAGAACAGAGATGCATCTCCCCGGTATTTGCTTTTGAGAGTGAGGCTTACGTCGTCTTCACTGCCATTTTACTGTCAAAGTCTGTTTTTGCAGATAACATAAACATTCTGCAGCATGTGGAGAGGTGATAACTGTATGAAAGTTTACAGCAGTGGTCTTTATGATGGCAGTTTATCAGAGGTGTGTGAAGTGTCATACAACTGGACAAAAACTACACTCCGAGGTATATTACAGAAGTGTGAAGAACATGGTCTAACTCTTTTCAGCTTACCTAAAAGTGGAAATAAGTGTAAGACTGTTGTAATGAAAGTTTGTTTGTGGTGCTGGGAGGGGTGAGGGTTTTACATAGATCTTGTAAAATGGTAGAAATTGTGAATGTGTTATCTTCCTGTGTTGGTGAGACCTCCATCTTAGATGTGCAGTTCTGGAGACCCACCCATCTCATTTTTGAAATAAACAGAGCTGATAACTTCATAAGGTAATGAAATCAGAGCAGTGCAGGGTCAGAAGGCATTACATTGGTTTCCTAGAGGAAAGGGATGATGCAATATATGATAGAAACTTTCAAGTATTTCACACAAATAAGTAAAGTACAAGGAATTAGCATCTTTTACAGAAGGAGCTGTATTAGAACAAGAAGGTGAATGACTCCGAGGTAATTCCAAAAAAACATTTTTTTTTCCCTCTCAGAACTGGTGATGGATGTGTGGATCAGGCTTCCCCTGAAAGTAATACCTTTGAAAGTGAAAGAAAATTTCAGTCTGACATAGAACTGCGATGATTTAGTATACGATCTTGGAGTTGAGTGGGAGGGCTTGCACCCCTGCAGAAAAAATTGTTTTACTTTTTTTTTTTTGCTTCGTTTTTTTTTCAGCTGGTGATTATTTGTCCTGGATCATTTGCTGTTTGATGCTTTGATTTGTCAATTTGTGGATCTGTATCCTCTGAAATGTGGTAGTTTATCTGTTGTGGTAGGTCTGACACAGGAATGATTATCACATGTTAGCCACCAGTAGTTCATAGGTTCATACTAGGCTATCTGCCCTGGGGCAATTATAAGCCTAGCCCAATTCTGTATGGCTTACGCCACCCCTTGATTTGAGTATACTGTGCCATTTTTAAGGTTTAGTTTACTGTGCCTCTCTCTAATAGTGACACAGGAGTAATCCCTGGGACAAACCTACGATCCCCCATCCACCTATAGAGATTCTTCTTGAAGAGATTCAGTGAGGTGCTCTGCCTCACATGAACTGGAATTCTATTCCAGAGCGAAGGGAGCCTCTGGGTTATGAACCTGTCCCTCCAGCAAGTTCTATTTATTTCTGTGCTGAGGTTCAAGTCCTTCGAGCGTGTGGCTCTAAGGGATTTAGATTTACTGAGGTGGAGCATGTCCATTAATTCTGGATTTGACATAGCTTTGTATGTCAGGCATAGATCGCCTCGAAGTAGGCGGTATGCAACTGAGTAGAGCTGGAGTTTTTTTAACCGAGCAGCATATGGCATCTGTTTGAGACCCTTGATCCTCTTGGTGAGATACTTTTGGGGTCTTTCTAATTGCTGCAGGTGTCGGGTAAGGTACATCCCAAAAGGGGCATTGTATTCTATGATGGGCCTGATGAGGGATGAATAAAGGGGCACGATTACCTCTCTTGATCTAGATGTGAAACCCTTCGTGATGAGGTGGGCTATGTAGAAGGTCTTTCTAACCACTTTGGCAATGTGGTTTTCAAAGGAGAGATTGCTATCAACTTGGGTCCCCAGGTCCCTAATAACTTTCTCTGTACTTAATGGGTTTCCGCCTATGTGGTAATTTGTGGGCACATTGATGTCCTTCATGGATGCATCTGCAGTCATAACAACTGGGTTGTCCTGTCGTCAGGCAGCCCTTCGGTCGGCCGGATTCCAAAGTCCGGGTCCGGCTACGGCTGATGTCGCACTTCACCCGACGTCATCTCTGCTGGTCTTCGGGTATAAAGGCATCAGCCGACGCCATTTTCTTCAGTCTTTCTTGCCGCGTGCCCAAGCAGAAGCTGTTCGCAGTGCCGGTCGGTCAGATCCAGAGATTACTACTACCGAATACTCCTTCAAGACTTCTAAAAGCTAAGTACCCGCTGGGGACTCTTTCTTGCCTCAGCCGATGTCAGAAAAAGTCAATAACTGTTTAACTTGTGGGAAACAAATACCTCATAAAGATTTCCACTCTTACTGTTTGCCTTGTTTAGGCCCAGACCACGACGTAGCAGCCTGTTCGGCCTGTGCTTCTTTCAACCGACGAACGCTTAGACGTCGGTCGGAGTTTGCTGAACAGTTTTTCGGCTCTGAATTTGCGTACATTATGCCGTCGGATCCTCCGACTACCCAAATTGTTAAAAACGAAGAAAAGACCGACACTGGGTCCACGGTTTCGGCCGAAACCATGGTTAAGCAAACATGAGTGTCTCGGTTTCGGCCGAAACCGAGAAAACTGATCAGAGTACAGCCGAATCAATGACTACTACTGAGGTTCCGGTTACCTTTCTTGAATCGGCCTCAGAAATTTTACCTACTACTGTGGTTACTAGTGACTTATCAGTCACCATCCCTTTGGATGTCTCTACCCCAGCACGTGGTGCTGCTAGGCCTCCTGCAGCCATGTCTATTAAGGCTTTCGCCAGGGCTAAAGCAGCCAAATCTACTAAGTCAGTGCCTGTTAAACCCCCCTCAACCAGGCCCACTTCTAGTTCACAAATGCTTACTCTGGCAGAAGATTTAATATCCTTAAGTAGGGGATCTCAATCTCACCCAGACAGGGCCTCTCAGCCCCCAGAAAAGAGACCTAGAGCAGAGCCCCTCGAGCCTGTGTCCTCTGATGATTCTGCGGAAGACTCAGATATTACAGACCAGCCAGAGGCTCCTTTCTCCAATTTTGAGGACTCAGATGCTGAAGAATCCATTCCAGCTGCTTCCCCACCAGAAGAATTCTCCTTTGGGGAAACCTTACATGCCATGAGAGAACAATTCCAATGGCAGGAACAGGATTTTTCAGACTCCAGAAAAAGACTTAGGACTTTTCTGCACCTACCACAACACAGGCCCTTAGCTATACCTCCTGTCCTCTCTGTTGTGGACGATGCATTTAATGATGTTTGCACTGCACCAGATTCTCTACCTCCAGCACCTGCCAAACCTGACAGATTTTACAGGGTGCCAGACACTCATCATCACCTATTCAAGGCCCCTCTTGCAGACCCCGAAACTATATCCCAGGGCCCTA
The DNA here is from genome assembly GCF_019279795.1 of Protopterus annectens. Lineage (NCBI taxonomy): Eukaryota > Metazoa > Chordata > Ceratodontiformes > Protopteridae > Protopterus > Protopterus annectens. The sequence continues at coordinate 537,163,719 of NC_056746.1, forward strand.
AGGCAGTAGCCTCAACCACAGCAAAAAACCCTATTCCTTCTGAAAGGGAAGCCAGGTCTTTAGACAGATGGGGCAAAAAGGTTTACACCTCTGCTACTCTCTCAGCTAGAGCTTTAAACTGTCAGTTTCACATGATACAATACCAAGAGTTTATGCTTGATCAGTTAACTAAAAAGCTATCCTCTGATGACTCTATAGATAAGAAAAATCTATTAGAAATGGTAAATAACATACAACAGGTTAGTAACCATTCCTTAAAATGTGGCTATGATGCACTGGAGGCTTCATTTAGATCAGCCATGACTGGCACAGTGATAAGAAGACATGCATGGCTGAAGGAACAAGTTTTACCGGATCATGTTAAAGCTAAGTTATTAGATGCTCCTATGGATAAGACCAGTTTGTTTGGTACACCTGCCCAGCAGGTAATGAAGAAAATGGAAGAAAAGGCAAAATCTGTACAAACGGTTAAAGATTTCTTGCAGGTTCAGCCCCAAGGTTTAGCAGGAACTGGCCTGCCAAAATTGGTCCTTTCCTGACTCCACAAGATCCCAAAGGGCAGGAATAGACGCTCCAGAGGCAGAAATCAATCCAGAGGGGTGCCTACAGAGGACGACAGTGGCAAGGTAATAACAGAGCCACAGGCACAGCCACTACCACTACAACAGGGCAATCACAGTGACTTGATTCTAACTCCGCCTACCAGGGAACAAATAGCAGCACCCTTAGGCGGAAAATTAACCTTATTTTCAAAGAACTGGCACTATATCACAAAAGACAAGTGGATTTTGCAAACCATAGATCAAGGTTACCGGTTCCACTTCCACACTTTACCAGTCAAAAGAGGAATGCCAAACCTACCTCCAAATCAAAAAACAGAAGCTCTACAGCAAATAATGCAATTAACAAAGATGAGAGCTGTGGAAAGAGTACCAATAACAGAACAAGGCAAAGGATTCTACTCAAGACTATTCCTAGTTCCAAGAAAGGAAAAAAGTTGGAGACCTATTCTCGATCTGTCCACCTTAAACACATACATCATTGTCCCAAAATTCAAGATGCTGACCCTACAGCAACTTCTTCCCATGCTGGGCAAGGAGTGTTGGCTGCTAACTCTAGATCTCAAGGAGGCATACCTGCACGACTCCATTCGACCAATTTGCAGAAGATACCTCAGATTTCTTGCAGGATCAGAGCACTATCAATTCTCAGCATTGCCCTTTGGCTTATCTACTGCGCCCAGAGTATTCACAAAATGCCTGGCATCAGTAATCGCCCACTGCAGACTACAGGGAATCCAAATTTATCCATACCTGGACGACTGCCTGCTACAAGGGGACAACAAAAGCAAGCTGACAACAGATTTACAAAGGGTCATTTACTTGCTACAAGCACTGGGATACACAGTCAATTTGCAAAAATCAAGGCTGATTCCATCCCAAACAAGGACTTTCTTGGGCGCGGAATTGGACACAGTAAAACAAATGGCATTCCTAACTGCAGAAAAACAAAAAGATCTCCCTCTTTACTTCTTGGCACTAACGAACCACAACAAGCTAACAGCAAGAAAAGTTCTGCAGGCCTTGGGCTTCATGGCATCATGCATAATCTTGGTTCCACATGCCAGACTGCATATGAGAAAACTACAGTGGTACCTAAAGAATTTATGGTCCCAACACAGGCACAGCCTAGAAGCAGAAATTCCACTAATTCCATGCCTAAAACAGGAGTTCCTATGGTGGGCTCAAGCATGCCAGTCAAACCCAGGCTTACCCTTTCACAAATATCAAGCAAGCCAAACCATCACAACAGACGCCTCAGACCTAGGATGGGGGGCTCACATGCTGGACAAATGCGTGCAAGGATTGTGGACGCAGGACCAGCTTCACCTGCACATCAACCTAAAAGAAATGCTGGCAGTAAAACTGGCAATCCAAAAATTCAGACCATTTCTCAAAGAAGGCCATTTGATGATAAGGACAGACAACACCACAGTCATGTGGTACATCAACAAACAGGGAGGCACTCATTCATACCCCCTATGCAGAATGACTTTGGACCTTTGGAACCTGGCACTCAGCTACAACATCCAGTTACAGGCAATGTTTGTACCAGGAAAGGAGAACACTCTAGCAGACATGTTAAGCAGAACCACCTCGGATGCTCACGAATGGATGCTACACCCGGACATCTTCAAGATCATCGCAAAGAAATGGGGAATGCCACAGATAGATCTATTCGCTTCTCCTCTCAACCACCAGCTCAAAAATTCTGCACAAGGACATTCCATCCACTTGCATCGAAGTGGATTCGCCTCCTTCAGTTGGAAAGGCCTGACAGCATATGCATTCCCACCTCTTCCCTTGATACACAAGGTATTACTAAAAATCAAGGAGGAACGCCCAAGGATAATCCTGATAGCTCCAAACTGGCCAAGACAACACTGGTACCCATTGCTGAGGAGCATGTCTCGGGACAAAATGTGGTCAATACCCCTGATGCCTTTGATGTTAACTCAGAACAACTACAGCATCATGCATCCAAACCTAAAAACGTTGCAGCTGACTGCATGGCACATCACATAGCAGCAACTATTCCAGATCTCTCCCAAAGGGTTAAAGACATTATCCTTGAAGCCCGCAGGCCTTCAACAAGAAGGAACTATGCAGGGAAATGGAAAAGGTTTGTCATTTGGAGTGCTGAAAGAGGGAAGGATGTGTCGAATATAGATATGGCTAACATTCTGGAGTACTTGGCAGAGCTTCTACATACAGGCCTGTCCTATTCCTCCATCAAGATACATGCATCAGCTATTTCAGCAGAATACACTTTTTTATTTCCGCTTTCGTCCGTAGACTTCTTCAGAATAAAATACACTACAATACAACCTACTTAAATACAAATATAATTAACACAACATAATTAATGCTAATTATCCAATTAATACAATACAATACCTTTAGTTCATAAAATATATATACATATATTAATTTTCTAAAAAATGTAGTATCCTACAGAATATGTAAACAAACTAAATCATTACTTTTATCTATTTTTAATTTTTGATTATTTAAAAAACATTTCATATTAATTGACTCATTGAGCCCTGGTAAATGGTCTGCCTTTAATTTTATTTGCCACTCTGCTTCTTTGCATAACAATGAATTTTTAAAATCCCCTTCCCTCAAATCTTTGTGACATACTTCTAAAATAGAAAACAAAAACTTATGAAACAACCTACATATTTGTGAATGCTTAAAAAGAGCATTCTTATCATCCTTTGTTTTCATACAATATAAATGTTCTCTGATACGTGTTCTTAATTCTCTGGTCGTCATGCCCACATAAAATGCAGGACATGAAGAACAAAGAGCTATATAAACAATCCCTGTACTTCTACAATTCACATAACCTGGTACTGCAAAAATTTTTTCTGAGGTGGAAACTGTAATGTATGGACCCACAGAAATATACCTACACATATTACAACCATTGCAACAATGCATTCCTTTCTTTACTGTTTCAACACTAGGTCTTACATTTTTATGTTGTACTAATATGTTCTTCAAATTCCTATTATTCCTATGAACAAATATTGGTTTTTTACCTAAAATGCCAATCATTTCGGCATTCCCTTTGATAATTTGCCAATTTTTTGTGATTATATTTTTAATATACTTATTATCTGAATTCATTCCAAGACTACAAACCATATTATTAGTCCAAGTGCTATTTAATAAACTGTCACATGGTTTGATGCTTACATCAGATGAATATAATAAAGGTGGAAAGTCAGTGCTGCGTCTCGAAAGGACATCATCAGCTATTTGATCCAACTGGGCTTTAGGAAAGCCTCTGTTGGCAAATAAGGACTTGATAAAACAAAACTCATCAATTACATCAGATTCTTTAGATGTCATTCGACTGGCTCTAATGAATTGCCCTTTGGGAATGTTGGTAATGACATGTGTTGGATGACCGTTTGAGAAGTTGGGCAGACAAGGAAGTATTTCAGTAAAGAATACACCGTGGCATCATGATTTCACTGGTAAACGTGAACAATTCTACAAATTATTGCAAAGGTATAACTCTATTCACTTAGAAAACTGTTATTTTACTCGCTGTATTGAGTTACAGATAATTCCGAAAGGGTTACGCTTTTTTAAATGCCCTAATGGCGTACAAACCGGAGACCCGTTTTTCAAAACTTTAACCAACTTCTTTAATGAAGCGGGTCTGAACTTTCTAAAACTACTAGTTGAGAACAATGAAAAAAGTTGGAAATATTGAAACAAGAAATTGTAACTTTAGAGTCGTTTTTCAAAATGCATTTTGATAATGACTGTTATGGGGAATTTTTTAATAACATGTTGCAGGACTTGGAACAATCTGTTAATGATAACATTAACAGAAAGCATAACAAACTGTTACGTGATATACAAGCTTACGAAACAAATACTGCATTTACGAATTTTGTTCCTGTTGGCAAATATAATAGAACCAACAATGGGGGCTATCATTCTACAGCACAAAGGAAAGTTAATGCAAGTAGTGTTGTTGAAGCTGGTACCAGCAGTACTATTTCCAGTTTCCCAGATAGATATAATCCATCTTTGAAATTTAATAGAGAACCATGTTTACCGAATAGTAGTAGGCAGATTCATGGTAATAGTATCCCTGCGAATTCTGATGGTAATTCATCTGTTGATAATGAAAGTGGTTCTAAAGTAGACTCTGACAGTGATAACTGTGTGAATGTTTCTGAGACTGAAGTCAGTAATAAATCGAATGCTGGACCCAATAACAACACTGGGCCTAAACAATCTACAGCTTCGAGTATCACTTTGAACAAAAAACATTTAAACTCAGCAAAATCTGTGTTAACAAGGAGCCGGACTTTTCTGAACTCCCATTCTTCGGGAGACGAAACTTAGATTCACATTCTGGACATTTTAGTGTTATTAATTTGACAGACTATGTTTTTTCTTCAGATGAAATGAAGGTTCTTAGTTTGGGACTAAATTTCGTTCCTCATTCAAGAGCCAATTATGTGGAAACTGTAGTGGATGTAAAAAAATATGTAAGAAAATTGAATTTACAATATTTGTTACATGACATATCTACCACTAACAAAGTGTTTGTTAAACCTTCAAATTTTTGCCCCAAGTTACATCATACCCTGAACACTTTTGAGGAAATGTGTATACAAGACATAGATGTCATGTTTAACAGTAAACGTAAATGTAATTACAATCTTACAGTTTTAGAAAACAATGCTTTGAAAAAGTTAAAAGATTTGTGTAGTAAATATCGGTTCATGAAAAGTGATAAGGGTAATAACATAGTGGTGATGACTCGAGAAGACTACATTGAGGGTGTTTTGAAACTTTTAAACAACAGGGATGAATATGTTATCATATCGCTGTCAGAGATACATAAGCGTCAGCGTATTATACATTCATACTTGTATGAAGCCCTAATGGAGGGTGAAATTAGTCATGAATTATATGAATTTTGTGTGATAAATCAACCACGTATTGGGGTTTTTTTTGGGATTCCAAAATCTCATAAATCCTTAGTCAATCCACCTTTTAGACCAATTGTGTCTTCATCCCATTCTATAACTGAAGGACTGGCATTGGTCATTGATGCCTTATTAGGACCAACTGTTAATAAGGAAAAGTCATATTTAAGGGATTCCTGGCATTTTTTAAATAAATTAAATGTATTTCTTTCTACTTTTTGTTTCCATCCAAATAAACATTCAATGCTCACTGTAGATGTGGTGTCATTGTACACCTGCATTCCCCAAGATCTGGGCATTGAGGCGGTACAGAATTTTTTATCTAACCATTACAATGGTTTTTCTACAAATACTGTTTGTTTAATTTGCAGATTTTTAGAGATTATTTTAGAAAATAATTTTTTTCTCTTTGAAAAAACTTATTATAGACAAAAAAAAGGAGCAGCAATGGGGTCTCCTGCTGCTCCCGCATATGCTAATGTTGTCATGGCAATGTGGGAACATCAATTTATGCCATTGCTAATTGACAAATTCAACATTGTATTTTGTTGTCGTTTTATTGATGATTTATTTTTTATTTTAGATCAAAGTGATGTTAACAATGAAGAGTTTTGTTGTTACATCAATTCTCTGTCATCTTATATTAAATTTGTCATTGGGGGTAAAGGTGCCAGAGTTGACTTTTTAGATGTTAATCTAAGGTGGGATGCTGATGAGAGTATGATTCATAGTACTATACATAGGAAAAAAACTTTCAATAATGGTTACCTTCATTTTCAAAGTGGTCATCCAACACATGTCATTACCAACATTCCCAAAGGGCAATTCATTAGAGCCAGTCGAATGACATCTAAAGAATCTGATGTAATTGATGAGTTTTGTTTTATCAAGTCCTTATTTGCCAACAGAGGCTTTCCTAAAGCCCAGTTGGATCAAATAGCTGATGATGTCCTTTCGAGACGCAGCACTGACTTTCCACCTTTATTATATTCATCTGATGTAAGCATCAAACCATGTGACAGTTTATTAAATAGCACTTGGACTAATAATATGGTTTGTAGTCTTGGAATGAATTCAGATAATAAGTATATTAAAAATATAATCACAAAAAATTGGCAAATTATCAAAGGGAATGCCGAAATGATTGGCATTTTAGGTAAAAAACCAATATTTGTTCATAGGAATAATAGGAATTTGAAGAACATATTAGTACAACATAAAAATGTAAGACCTAGTGTTGAAACAGTAAAGAAAGGAATGCATTGTTGCAATGGTTGTAATATGTGTAGGTATATTTCTGTGGGTCCATACATCACAGTTTCCACCTCAGAAAAAATTTTTGCAGTACCAGGTTATGTGAATTGTAGAAGTATAGGGATTGTTTACGTAGCTCTTTGTTCCTCATGTCCTGCATTTTATGTGGGCATGACGACCAGAGAATTAAGAACACGTATCAGAGAACATTTATATTGTATGAAAACAAAGGATGATAAGAATGCTCTTTTTAAGCATTCACAAATATGTAGGTTGTTTCATAAGTTTTTGTTTTCTATTTTAGAAGTATGTCACAAAGATTTGAGGGAAGGGGATTTTAAAAATTCATTGTTATGCAAAGAAGCAGAGTGGCAAATAAAATTAAAGGCAGACCATTTACCAGGGCTCAATGAGTCAATTAATATGAAATGTTTTTTAAATAATCAAAAATTAAAAATAGATAAAAGTAATGATTTAGTTTGTTTACATATTCTGTAGGATACTACATTTTTTAGAAAATTAATATATGTATATATATTTTATGAACTAAAGGTATTGTATTGTATTAATTGGATAATTAGCATTAATTATGTTGTGTTAATTATATTTGTATTTAAGTAGGTTGTATTGTAGTGTATTTTATTCTGAAGAAGTCTACGGACGAAAGCGGAAATAAAAAAGTGTGTTACGCTATTTCTGGTTGGTTTGGTCGCATTTGATTCCATAGTAGCTGTTTTTTTGCCGTTTTTTATTAGTTTTATTTGTTGGAGCCTTGGTATTTTGTTTTTTAATATTTCAGCAGTATACAGCTTTGATCCACCTGTCTTCTCACATCCTCTATTCAGGCAGTTCCTCAGAGGGATCAAGAATGTAAAACCTCCTAGGAAACCACCACTGCCAGCTTGGGATTTGAACTTTGTGCTAGAAAAGTTGACACTCGCACCTTTTGAACCAGCAGCAACAGCAGACCTACAGCATCTTTCATGGAAAACTGCTTTCCTACTGGGGATAACCTCAGCAAGGAGGGTTTCTGAACTTCAGGCCCTAATGGCAGTACAACCCTTCCTAATCTTCCACCAAGACAGAGTGTCCATGAGGACTAATCCTACATTTATGCCTAAGGTGGTATTCAGAGTGTCCTTAAACCAGGCAATCCACCTACCTACCTTCTTCCCCAACCCACAAAACAGAGGGGAAAGAATGCTGCATACCTTGGATGTACACAGACAGCTACGCTACTACCTGGACAGAACAAAAAGTAACAGAAAAACTGACCAGCTTTTTGTAGCCTATGCAACAGGAAGGAAGGAAAAGCAATTTCCAAACAGACAATCTCCAAATGGATAGGAAATTGCATACGATTCTGTTACTCCTTCCATGGAAAACCAATTCCACAGAACATGACCTCATTCTACAAGAGCAACAGCCACTACCACAGCCTTCTTACGAGGAGTGGCAACCAAGGACATTATTGAGGCGGCTACTTGGACCTCCGTGCATACATTTGCCAAGCATTATAATTTACCTCTGTATTCCAGATCCCGAGCAGGGTTTGCCACTGCTGTACTGCAAGGGATCCTAACCACACCATAATCTATTTTTCCCTCCTCCCTAGTTGGCTATGGTATTCTACCCAGTTGTTATGACTGCAGATGCATCCATGAAGGACATAGTACAGTTTTGTACCTACCATAAATGTTGATGTCCGAACTGGATAGCATCTGCAGTCAGGATTACCCTCCTTCCCCTCTGTGGTACTCCTAGGTATTTACCCTCCTAATAGCTAGCTGGTGGGGAGTCTCTTATGGTGTATTTGTTTGTATATATGTACATACATGCTTATTTTTTGTGTTTGCCTTCTATCCTTTGGGAAACATTGGCATTTTTACCCAAAATTTAGCCTTCCAAGAGGGCAACTGGCATCTGGGGCAAGAAACACTGAAGAAAATGGCGTCGGCTGATGCCTTTATACCCGAAGACCAGCAGAGATGACGTCGGGTGAAGTGCGTCATCAGCCGTAGCCGGACCCGGACTTTGGAATCTGGCCGACCGAAGGGCTGCCTGACGACAGGACAACCCAGTTGTTATGACTGCAGATGCTATCCAGTTCGGACATCTACATTTATGGTAGGTACAAAACTGTACTTTTTTGCCAAAGGGTATGATTATACATTTTTTGGCATTTAGCTTTAAGCCATGGCGCTGGCACCCGTTATCTGTCTCTGTGAGACCTTTTTGAAGGATGTTTGTGTCAGCTGGAGAGTTGATTATGGCGCCCAGTTTGCAGTCGTCTGCGAACTTGGTGAGCCATAGTCCTCCCAAGTTTGCCTGTACCTCGGAAAAGTATATACCGAACAAGAGTGGTCCCAGGACAGAACCCTGTGGGACGCCACTTGTGACCGGTTTCGAGTCTGACATGGCTCCAGCAACTCTCACTCTGTGGGTTCTGTCTTTGAGCCAGTTTGCGACCCATCTTGTGACATAGGGGTTTATATTTAAGCTGGATAGCTTATCTATGATGCCCGAGTGGGGTATTGTGTCAAATGCCTTTGCAAGGTCCAGATAGGCGTGTGGACTACCTTCCCTTCATCTATGGCTTTGGTGACTGTTTCAAAGAAGCCAACCAGGTTCAAAAGGCAGGATCTGCCCTTGACAAAGCCGAACTGGGTAGGATCTAGTGTCTGTAGGTCCCCAATGTCTTTATGAGCTCCATGATGATCCTCTCCATAGCCTTGCAGACTAAGCTAGTCAGGCTTATGGGGCGATAGTTTCCAGGGTCCGTAGAGGCTCCACCTTTGTGGAGTGGGACCACTGTTGCTGTACGCCATTCTGTGGGCACATATCCTGTAGTGAGGCTGAGATTGTATAGCTGTTTTATTTGAGGGATTAGTTCCTCTTGGAGTTCATGTAGGACGCAACCTGGAACGCCATCTGGTCCCATGGAAGCAGTGTTTTTTGCTTTGGAGAGGCAGCCTTCACCTGAGCATCAGAGATGTTTGGGAGGCAGCCCTCTGCCGGGATAGATACTTGCTCTTTGGGGAGGGGAGAAGTTTGCACTGAACCTGTCTGCCAGGATATTGGCGATGTCTGTGGGTTCAGTGTATTTATTGTCGTTTAGAATCAACTCTGAACAAGTCTGGGATTTGCATCCCAGGTTCCTAACATAACTGAAAAAAGCCTTATGATTGTCTTTGGTGTCCTGTGCAATTTTTCTCTTGAAGCTGGCCTTGGAGGATTTTATGAGGGATCGTAATTTTTTTGCTAGTACTGATCAGAGATGCCTTCCCTATTAGGGATTTTGCTCTATCATGTAGTAGCTTCCTCCTTCTGTTGTACAGTTTATTTATGGCAGGGGTCCACCAGACTGGACGCCTGCCTTTGGATGATTGGGTCTTGGTTTTGTTTGGGATAGCATGATCCATGCATTCCTGGAGATGTCCGTAGAATGCGTTTATATAGGATTCTGCAGTTTGGGCCATAGTTTCCACTGGCCCTGGGGCCTTGAAGGATTCCACTTCAGTTTTGAGAAGTGAGAAGTTCGCTTTGAGAAGTTTTTCACTGTGGTTTTCTGGGCTGGGGGTGGGGTCGGGATGTGGACATCCAGTGAAATTAATTTATGGTCTGATCTTACCAATGAGGGATATACTTCTGGTGTGGAGCATAGAGTCCCCATGTTGATAATGATCAGGTCTAGTATGTTGTCCCCTCTTGTGGGAGTGGTGACTAGCTGTTCCATAGCATTTGAGTTTATAATTTCCAGGAACCTTTGGGCTAAGGTGCTGGGGCTTGACTAGTGCTCCGAGTCAATGTTTGGGTAGTTGAAGTCGCCCAATATAATGGTGTTCGGAGAGATCTTCATGTTCTCCAATGTTTTCAGGAAAGCCGAGTGGGATTCCTGACTTTGAGAGGGTAGTCTGTAGGATGCTATAAACTGAAAAGCAGTCTTGCCCACTGTTAGTTGCACATGGATGGTCTCCGATACTGCAATGCCACTAACCTGGAGGTGTGGATATCCTTGATAAATATGGAAACTCCCCTCCTTTTGTGGTTCGGTCTGGGTTTTGGGGCCGAAAAGCATGATATGAGGTATAGCCTGGTAGTGCCGGGGTGCTCTCTGGAGCCTTGAACCAGGTTTCTGTCACTGCACAGATATCGATGTTCTCCATACTGAGGAGAGCTTCGAGTGCGTGCATCTTGAGGTTAAGACTTCTGGTGTTAAGCAGCATTACCCTTAGTTTCTTGTTCCTTGTGCTGTCTGTGGGGGTGGGTTTGACTTTTGAGCCTTGCCTAAAAAAGGCACTATGGGGGTGGCAAGAGCCTTTGCCAATATCCGAAAGCCCAATGGTGACAGGTGCAAGCCATCCCTAGCGAAGCAACGTGGCTTGTTGAGCATGTCATCCCAGGCTGACAGACACTGGATCCCCTTTGAATGACACCAAAATTTTAGCCAACTGTTAAAATCGATCATTTTCTCTTTGTACTGTGGCATCATTCTAGGTGAGAGTAAGATGATGCTCAAGGTCAGGGTCATACCAGCCTGGGCTACATGATCAGAGAGCTCCTCTATGTCTCTTTTCATGTAGTCCAGGGAGGTACGTCTCAGGTCATTCACACCAGCATGTACAATGACTGAGTCATATTTGTATTTGCTTTGGAGTGACCTGAGTGCTTGCGTTATGTGGCGGATGCTAGCACCCGACAGGCAGCTCACCGTGACCTTCTCTTTATTCAGCCTGGTGAGCGGGACGTCATTGTGTCTGACAATAGAGTCACCTATTACAAGAGTATATCAGGTGTGTTATTCAGCCTTAAGGGCTGTGGCTGCTTGGCACACTGACTTTGTGGGCTATGTGTTGTGCGTGTTTTGTTTTGAGGTAGCGTTTGCTTGGATGTCTGCTTTGGAGGTCTCTGTTGCTTAGGTAGATTTTTATTTAGAGCCTCCGAGTATGTTTTTGTGTATTTATGTGTTTGGTTCACTGATGTGGTGGGACTATGTGATACTGGAATTGTGTTGTGTGAGGTTACCTTCTCCTCCTGACTGGTTACACCAGTTTTGAGATGAGAGAGCTCAGCCTCCTGTTTGGCTAAATAGTTGCATCTCTCACATATATTTGAACCCGTTTGGAGGAGGAGAGGGTTGTCCGTGTACATGAGACAGTTGTAACATTGCCTCAAAATTCCCAGATTCACCAGCTGGACTGGAGAGGAAAACATTGACTGACCTTTGGACATGCTGGAGTAATATAGGGAAACTGAATTTAAGACGGACCAATAGAGGACAGGGTAATCGTAGAGAGTATAAGAGTAAGTAGTACTTATGGTTTAATAGTGCTAACTTGTAGGATTACTTAATTGGACCAGTGAAGGGCCTTAGAATGAGAATATGGTGTTGAAATTGAGAGATAGAGCAGTTCTAAGGGAAAAAGTGAAGAGCAGACTTTGTGGAGCCAGGAATAGTTTAAACCCAATTAGGCGGCGCTGCCCGCTGTTGCGCTATGCACAAAAATGCGCAAAAGAGGGTTTTAAGAGAGGAAGATGAAGGAGTTTGGAATTGACCCAAAATGGCCAATAAAACTACAGTTTCAAGTCAGTAACCACTCCCACAGGGCTTGCAGGCTGCTCAATGTTTTTCACTGCCACTGATCAAGAGAGAGACTTCCCTTTAGCCCAAGCAAAATTGGCCTCCAAGAAACTTACAAACAGTTCAAGAATAGCAAGCCTGTAACTGAACATTTTTAAATCTCAGAAAAGTGGGAAAAAAGCAAGATTTTTTTTTTTTTGTTTTTTTTCAGAGATAGCAGAGGTTCACAAGTATCAACAAGTTATAACAGTGCAGTAAATGACCCCACACAAGAGTGCTAGGCCAAAGACAGATAAAATGCAAGTTTTGAGAAAAAAACGATTTTAAAAATAAGTGCAAACAAGAAATTCAGTAAACAGCTGTAGGTTGTGCTCTAAATACAGTTACTAATGCAGAAATCAAGTTTAACAAGCCAGAAAATGCTCAAAATAGGTGGCTATGCAGAAAAACTTAGCAAATAAACAGAGGAAAAATACTTAAAATCTCAAAAGTGGCTCCTTTCTTCTCTCAGCGTTTTTTCCTCTTGGTGGGTGCTTCACCAACAGCCAACAAGCCTGAAAAGACGCCAGAACCACGAGGCAACCAGGTTTCAAGAGTGGAAGATGAAGGAATCAGATTGGATTGTCTACATTGATAGTCTGGTGTGACAGAGTGTGTGGGTACCTTGTGTAGTCTTATAAGCAGTAATTAAAATCTTGTCATTGACAAGACAGTTGTAGTAAACTTGAGGGAATATATTTAAAGTCTGAGCTTGTGGTATCTTACAGTATTCTCCCACTCCACAATAGAGTGACCTTTGAATTAATGTGTAGTTAGCAGGGCTGTATGCCCCTTCACACATTGGGAGTATAGGGTGAAGCTGGCTTGCAAAATGCCTTTATAATGTAATTTTGGAATTCATTGTTCAGGTATTATTGTAACACTTAGTTTTTCAGTGTTATGAACCTTATTAGATCTTGTACTTGTGATAGGGAGCTGACAAGCTCAATTATATATGCAAGTAATCTGTGAAACCGTAATCCAAGAAAAAAATGTTCCCCAATAGATAGGCAGTCCCCGTTGTACTATTTAGGTAAAACAGCAAAAAACAGCAATGGTACACTGAATCACGACTTGAATAACCATTCAGTAAAATCAGAATCACATTTATTTTCAGGTAAGCACTTTCACCACCAAATGTGGCTTCATCAGACCATATACAAACAAAGATGCATAAACAGCCAAACACTTCTATATATACATATCACCTCCCCCTCATTAAGTTCAAATATTTGTTGTAGCAAATCATTTCACTACAAAACGCCCCCTAAATACTGAGCGTCATAAATTGTCAGTGTATACAGATCAAAACAACAACAAACTACATATCTAGTTGTTTTTGCACAGATCGCAACACAGTAATAAAAATTGCGACATAATAATAAATGTTTTGCCACATGATAAAATTGCTTATGATTTTATCATGCGGCAAAACATTTTGTATTTTGTCTTTGACCTGGCAGCATCAGCTGGAAACATCCACTTACCACATCTGCACTTGTCTTGCTTGTAAGTAAGTTAACTAGGGTACAGTAATTTCTCTTAGATTCAGTTAGGAATACAGTGAAGTATAGTGTCGATATTTTCTGTATTTATTTAAGACTATCCTGCAATGTTGTTTTAAATATCTCCTGTGATTTTGAACTCTGATATCACTGTACATGCATATTTGGTATTATCTTGTTTTTTTTTATTATTTGTTATTAAATATATTAAAACCTTTTAATTGGGGGTGGTCTGTCTAGAGATATTTAAGCTCTTAGAGTACTTGCTTATCTATTTGGTGATATTGTGCCAGCCACTACTAATAGCCTTGCTCTTGGTCAAACCATTTTAGTTAATAGTAACCTTATACAGTAAGATTGGACACCCTTTGCTAAGGGCCTTAAAGCAGATGATGGTGGTGAAAACTATCTTATAGTCTGGGCAGAAGATTATAACCTCAAAGTGTGTGTGTGTGTCAGCTACTTGGGCAGGGACACAAAGCACTGATTGGACAGAGAGTGTGCTGGAGGTCTTGGTTTGGTCACACAGCTGAGATCTTAACCCTATAGCTGTGCCAGTGGGGAGTCTTATTGGGGATCTGGAGAAAGAGGGAGAAACCAGACCCAGTCTGACTGTGGTCTCTGTGTGTTCTTAAGGGAAATTGCACTTTACTGTGTGTGTGTGTGTACTTGTCATCCTCCCAGTGTGTACGTCCCCCATTGTTGCCAGTGGTGAGGATTGAGGCCAGTGCTGGGGCATCACAAGTGGTGTTTTCCAGGGCTGTGTAGTAGGGCCATTTCTTTTTGAACTATTCTTCTGAGGTATAAAAGTAGGAAATGGGCTGTGAATAACCAGATATGCCTATGACTGCACACTGGTTAACATAATTACTTCTATAAAAGATACCAAATTTCTCCCAAGATGGAGCATAAGAGTTCACATCTTATTTAGTAGTTCCATCTTGTTCAGTAGTAGTGGTTCCATCTTGTTCAGCGGCAGTGATTCCATCTTGTTCAGCGGCAGTGATTCCATCTTGTTCAGCAGCAGTGATTCCATTTTGTTTGGCAGCAGTGATTCCATCTTGTTTAGTAGTAGTGATTCCATCTTGTTCAGCAGCAGTGATTCCATATTGCTCAGTAGTAATGATTCCATCTTGTTCAGCAGCAGGGATTCCATCTTGTTCAGCAGCAGGGATTCCATCTTGTTCAACAGCAGTGATTCCATCTTGTTCAGCAGCAGTGATTCCATCTTGTTCAGCAGCAGTGATTCCATCTTGTTCGACTACAGTGATTCTATCTTGTTTAGTAGTAATGATTCTGTCTTGTTCAGCAGCAGTGATTCCATCTTGTTCAGTAGTAGTGATTCCATCTTGTTCAGTAGTAGTGATTCCATCTTGCTCAGTAGTAGTGATTCCATCTTGTTCAGCAGCAGTGATTCCATCTTGCTCAGTAGTAGTGATTCCATCTTGTTCAGCAGCAGTGATTCCATCTTGTTCAATAGTAGTGATTCCATCTTGTTCAGTTGTAGTGATTCCGTCTTGTTCAGCAGCAGTGATTCCATCTTGTTCAGTAGTAGTGATTCCATCTTGTTCCATAGTAGTGAATCCATATTGTTTATTAGTAGTGATCCCATCTTGTTCAGTAGTAATGATTCCATCTTGTTCGGTAGTAGTGGTTTAAAGATATAGAAACAATAGTAGGTAGACGTTTAAATACTGGCCAGTGTGTATCTGCCAAAGTCAGAAAAGCAGTAAGCCTTAGGGATATGCCTAGTCACTCAATGAAGATCACTACACCACTTTATATCTGACTGATGCAGCCTGTTATTCACTACATCACTGCAATGTGTAGCCTGTGGAAAAAAAACAGTTAAAAGAACTTGAAAGGGTACGGAAGTTCCTTAAAGAAAAATCAAAGGCTTACAAAATTTGACCTTTTTAGAAGGACTTTTGAAAGTGTCATTAATTCTGTTTCGTATTGGTTATTATACCTTTACAATTTGGAGCTCAAAATAACAGGGTGCCATGAATTCATACATGTTCCCTTTAAATTCTGATTTATTTTTAATGTTATTTTAACTTCCTGCTTGCTCGCTGCTATCATTACTCCACATCGGCTTGCCCTGCAGCGTCATCAATTTATAGTAATTGCATCAATGTGTGTTCTTTTTATTTAAATTGAGTTTTGCAAACTTCTCCATATTTTAAGCAGCTGTCATGATAAGTTAAAGTACTGTAACTTTGTTACATTTGGATTTGTGGGAATTCATGCTGTAGCACAAGATTCATATTTGCTGGTTTCAGCGAAATTTAAAAGCCTTAGTAGCTGCTGTTGACATGCATGTTATGCAACTTTGATTATTCTGGACGACTGCTTTATAAACAAAATTTGTGAAGATGTGGAATTTATATAAATATTTTAGTAAGTATCTTATATCCTACACATTTGGGGCTGCTCTTTAGGGTTATTTATTGCCAGCACTTGTCTCACTTATTTGTGCTGATTGGTTTTTGTGCTTCTTGGTTGAGCAGGTTGAGAGAGTTTGGGAGATTGTAGTCCATCTGAAAACAACTGCAATTACTGAAATGTATAGCTCCTCTCTTCTCTTCTTCATTTTTTAATAAGAAATGCCCCCGGGAGGATTAAGTTGTTAGTTGGGTTCATATCCTTTGGCCCAAGTGAAGGTGTTGACTGGTGTTTACACAGTCTCTTGTGGTATACTAGCCTTGTAGTGCTGTAAGAGAATGATGCAGTACTAACTACACAATATCCTCTACTTATTTCCTTTTTATTACATTAGACCAATAATGTAGGCCGAGTACAGAACAATCCAGAATGATGGTATGTATGCATGTATTTATTATTTGCTTGCTTCCTTGCTGGTTAACCAGTTAGGTGTACTGGTATAAGATCCTTTTTAGCCATGATCTAGGCCATAAACACAATACAATATACTACATTTTACAAAGTCAGTATTCTACCCAAAAATTTAAATCAGAGAGAGGCGTAATATTTCAGTTATTTATTTATTTTTTTTATAAACAAATTGTATTTTAGTTTTATACAAGTTGTTCTGCTTATAGTTTGCCATTTTGTCACTTTTGTTTTTTAAACTGGTGTTTGAGGGGCGGTATCCCACAGTCCCATTAGGGTTAGTGGGGTTACACTATTAAATAAGCAAGCACTACTCTAACTAGCACCTACATTTTTGGCTGGAAATTTCTATTTTCTTGGGTCGTTGACAAGATTAGAGATGTCTGCAGGTTGAGAGGTACATAAATTCCTAAGGGGTGGTCTGAGCTTGGTACGATTATATTTGAAAGTGTATTGCAATTCTCTGGGGAGCTAACAACATATTATTGAATATAATACTAAAAATAACTACCTGTACAAAAAAAATGTAATTGGAACATTATGCAACACTGTCCAGGTCTATGAAATAAGTTTTCCCTTACAATCAGAAGTCTGTTAACTTCTTCAGAAAGAATCTTGATATGTATATAGGAATTAGAAAACATGGGATTATGGCTTTCACCTTTCTTGAAGGCTAACAGGTCATAAGCTTGATAGTCAAACCTGTGAACCTATAAATATACAAGTCTCAAAAAATAAAATAGAAGAAAACATACTGTACTAAATAAAATGAAGATGATATAGAGAAAATTCAACATTATTTACATAACTGATGAGCAGCAGTTATGGTGCCATGTGCCTAAATGGTGAAAAATGGTGACAAGCAATTTTTTTTCAGAGACTTTCTGAACAGCATGTGTGAGGACTGTAGAATAGATATGCAGCCAAACCATGTATGGAGGTAAGGTACATAAAAAAAGCTGGTGGTGGAATGCAGAAGCCCAGGAAGTTGTCAAAATAAAGAAGTATAAGAAAAAGCAGAGGATAGAAAAAAGGACCAAGCTAAGAAGGAACACTGGTTAGCTAACACAGAAGTTAAGAGAAGTCACAGTAGCCAAAGGTCAAGGCATGAGAGGCTCTCTGTCAGCTTGTCGGAAGTGATTCAGCAGTGGCAGAAACAAAGTCTATCAGGTTGCAAGGCAAATATTGAATGATTAAGAAGATGGTCATCAGACACCATTTATAAGGGATGCCCACATCATCCTCATCGGTCCACAGGACATCAAAGGTAGATGGAAGGAGTACTTCTCTCAGCTTCTGAATAAAAAAAACCCTCAAACACTCTACTGTCCCATGTCTATCATTGAGAAAGGGTCTTGTACCTGAAAGCTTTGTGTTTGATAAAGGTGTGTTTTTTACCTCAACTTTTTCGTTGTGCTTTGTACTTTTGACTCTGCAGCAGTATATACTTGGTGTTTGCAGACTATGTCATTACAAGCAAACGCTGATTATGAACTTCAGCAAATGAGAGGGGAATGGAATTCAAAACTGAAGGCACATAGGATGAGACTGAGTACAGATAAGACAGTTGTTATGGCAGCAAATGGGGAAATCAGAATAAGCTGAAAATTAAGATAGAAGGGGAAAGAGTGGAAGAGGTTAACAGCTTCAGGTATCTGAGAAGGACTGTTGAAGGGAATTCTGATAAGAAGGTCAAAGCTAAAATCACAGGGCTACAACCACCTGGCTGAAAGTGTTGTGGGATTGTAGTGCATCTGTTAAGGCTGCCAGCCTAGATGGATGGGATTTTGTGGATAGTTCTGTCATTTGTGAATGTAAGTGTGAGCTGCATGCTTGTTCTGTTAGATATGGGTGGGTTGTGGTGGATGTTGAACTTCAGAAATGTGGCCACATTGCGCTCTGCTGGAGGAAAGCTGAAGGGTCAAGCATTGTATAATTGTTTGATCTCAAAACTCAGAGCCAAGATGTCTGAATGAAGGAATTTTTTCTATTGTTTTGAGACCAAAGTTAATGGCTAGAATTTACATGTATAATGTCTTTTATTGCTCTGACTTCCTGACCAGCTGCAAGATCAAAAGGGCTGTTACACTGAGTTTCTGTTAGCCCGGGAAACAGAATAATGATGTAATCTGAAATGAGTCAGTTGTACTGTGTTATCAATTTAAGGACAGAGAGAGAGAGAGAATCAGGGCTTCTTGCATTTGTTTTCAGAACTGACAACATCACCAGCACTGCCTTGCTCTGTATGAAAGTTTATCTTAGAACTATGTTTGCTCTTACGTATAGATAGAAAATAGGAAGTCTAGTCTAGCTGTTTTCTGTATTGATGTCAGAACTTTTCTACTGTATTATTTTAAGCATTTCTCCTTTGATCTCTGAACTCTTGACTAGCACTGTGTAGTTAGAAGTATTGTCTTGTGTTCTTCTTATTAAATATTTTTAAACCTTTCAACTGTGGCTGTTTTATGTAGAGATAATTTAAGTTCTAGAGTACATGTATATAGCGATACTGTCCAAGCCACTCCAAGTAAGCCTTGCTGTTCATCACACTTACCAGCTGGATAATAATACTGCACAGTAATAATTGGACACCCTTTGATAAGGGCCTTATTAGTAGCTGATATTAGTGGTTGGTGGCAAGTGGTACTACCGTATAGTCTGGGCAGAAGGGGCATAGCTGGAGAACCTGTGCCAGCCTTCCCCAGGTGGGTCTGTGTGTTTGTATATAACTCATATCTCAGTGTGTGTGTGTGTGTGTCAGCTACTTGGGCAGGGACACGAACCACTGGTTGGACAGAGAGGGTGCTGGAGGTTTTAGCTTGACCACTAGGCTGAGATCTGGATCCTTTAGCTGTGCCAGTGGGGAGTCTTGTTGGGGATCTAAAGAGAAAGGGAGAAACCAGCCCTAGACTAACTGTGATCTCTGTGTGCTCTTAAGAGAAATTGTACTTTACTGTGTGTGTATTTGTTATCCTTCCCAATGTGGACGCCCCACACTGGTGTTAGTGGTGAGAATTGAGGCTCCTTGATTGCTGGGCCACTGCACGGGCGTCACAGCATCTAACGAAGCTGAAAAGTAAGGAGTACAAAACAGTGGTGTGCCAGGTGCTTCTGTATGGTACCGAAATCTGAGCGGTGAAAGTAGAGCAGGTAGATGGACATAAAGTGCCTGAGATGGATGCTGAATATGGGGCAGATAATGAAATTATGACACCAGAGCAAAAACCAAAACAACTCCAGCTGTAGAGAAGGTCAAACAGGACAAATTATTGTGGTCTCTCACATATGCAGAAAGGTAGAAGATTATTTATTTATATTTATTTATTGTTTGTATTTGTTACTGAGATAGTCTGACTAGGCAAACAGATGCAGCTTTTCAGCAGAGGCCTAGTGAGATAAGCTCCACATAGTTGCAAGTTAGAGAACATACAGGTATGTAAAACAATATGTTACTGAAACATACAAACAATTTATTAAAGTCTATATAGTAGCTAAAAATTATTTACAAGATTAATGTTTAAATATACAATAAGCAGAATATTTTCCAGGACATATTAGGAGTTGTGACAGTTGGAGCGGACAAGAAAAGTTAGGTAGAAGTTGAGTTAGCAAAGATTTGTGAGGCAATAGGAAGGCAAAAGGAATTTGGCATGTCCTGTAAAAAGATGACCGGACAGATTGTGTGAGAGAAGACATGCAACAGTCAGGCATGGCTGTCATGAATGGACAGATTGTGTGAAGGAAAACATATGACAGTCAGGCATGTGTGGCATTAATGGACCGATTGTGTGAGAGAAGATATGCAGCAGTCAGGCATGACTGTCATGAATGGATAGAGCGTGTGAGAAAAGATACGAGACAGTCAGGCATGATTGTGCGAGAGAAGGCGTGGCAGGCATGACTGTCAAAAAAGGTAGGAGAGTGGCACTGAATAGGGAGAGATGGTGACAGTTGATATGACACCCTGAATCCATGTAGAAAATATGAAAAAAAGGAGTTGATGATGAGTCTGAAGCAGATTAGATTAGAATTCACTTTCTTCAAATATGGTTTCACTTGCTGTCTCCTCAGAGTTAGTATATTCGTTTAGAAGGGAGTGCCCTGCGGATGAGTCCAGAGCAACCATTTTTTTTTAGAATTTTGTGATACAGATTTTGTGTTTGGGATGACATTTTCTGAATTTTGACTTTTAGCATTTTTAGTATAGTTCTTCATTGTGTAATCTAAGTGTAGTAGTATATGGGTTTCCTTAAACATGTAGAAAACTTAACCTTATCAAATGATACCATTTTGGAAATTAACAGCAAATTAGTGATGGAGCTGTGTTTAAAAATTGACAACCAAATGACAGTTTTTCCTTAAACATTATGACCAGTTATGAAACTTGGAAGTGGAGTAACAGCAGAGTTTGATAGTAACTGCAGGATTGCAGGAGATACAGCTTCCTGCATGATACAGAGTTTTGCACCCGGCTCCCAGACCCAGAAAAGACAATATAGCGTTTTAGGATCAGCAGATTTGTTTTAGCTAACAATATCAGGCGCATATGTGTTTTTGACCAGGCAACCTAGAATCCTCAAGAGGTAACATAAAAAGGACAGTGCAGTTGCATGCTATAAACAGGAGAAACTACACTTTTACCAGTGTTGTTAAATCGTGTCTGGGTAGTTATACATTTCTGTTTCTAGTAGAGGACATTATGGAAACAGTTTGCATGCCTTCACCCCCTTCTTTTTGCTTTTCTGTATGCTAGCATTTTTCTTTCCCTTCAGTTGATGTGTTTCCTATGAATGCACAAAGATGTATGAATGGCTAAGAGGTTACATTTGTCAAATTATCAGGTCTAATCATTAACCTCATAGTTTGTTGTTTAGATCCATGTGCATTTTGACAAACCATGTGCATGTTTCTGTGCTGTAGTATACACTAGGAAACTACATGTTTTCATTTTAATTCTGTAAAATTCATTTGGAACAAATGGACACTCTGGATGTATTTTGGAATGATATCTTACCTGGTGGTTAAACTGTATGATGAATTTTGGCAGAAGCATTTTTGTAATTGACTCCATACATTACAAGTATTTTTTTTCTCTTATCTGTAGCTTTTGGCTGATGGATAAACTGTCATTATCTTAGAAGGTTAAGGTTATACAATGTATGACCAAAATGTTTTGGATAATGTTATTGAACAGTTTCGCATAGAAGGCTAATAATGAGTGGAGGATGTTTCATTGGTTCCCTATTAAGTAAGCAAATGCATAATATAGCGAATGCTGTTTAATCGACATCTAAATGTCGAAATGGCAAAATCCCAAAGACATAGAACAGCGTTTTTTTCCCAGAGAAAATAATAACTGGGCTGTTTTTGAGACTTTGCCATTTCCTCCACTGTGGTGCAATTTTGGAGTTGGTATTTTTAAGTAGGGGGTGTGTGGGGGCACAACCCCCCCCCCCCATCGGGCAGGGGAGGTGTTAAGCCCTCCACTTTATTTTGTGGGTTTTTTTGCGGACCAGTGATTTTTTTTCTCTGGGGAAAATAAATTGCTGTTTTGTTTGTTCGGAATTGTGTTTTAGTTTTTTTGGGGGTCAATTATAAAGCGTTCGCTAGTTTAAGCGTTCATCATTATAATATACACCCATTTCATCAGCTACCAGAGGGCTGTAGCCGACATAAAAGAAGGCTTGGAAGATGTAAAAAAAATAATCTGTTATTGTAGAGTCAGAAACAAATGCAATATGACAACAGACTGTTAAAGCTTTGAATAGATCAGGACGTTGTAATTTTAGTTTGAGTATGAGTAAATGTAAAATCAAAGTGAAAGGCCTGAAGTGCATAGGTCTGTAGCTAGAGGGTCTGAATCCTGATGTAGAAAAAAATTCGAGCTATTGTTCTGGTAAGGCCGGATAAACAAGCAGGCATTACTGAGGATTGTGTAACAATAAAATGTCTTGCAAAGTTTTTACCCACTTTCACTGAGATAACTGTGCCTCTGAGAAAGCGGTTAGAGCAGGTTGTAATTTGGGAATGGACCTTGAAGAAGAAAAAAGTTTTGAAATACTCAAACTATTCACACATGATTCACTATTAAAACAGTGTGATATGACTAAGCTAGCTGTGTTGCAGGTAGATGCATATTTTTAGTTTTATAAGTGTTTTTTATTTTATATTTTAAAACAATTCTGACTTTATTTAAAGGTTTTGTATAAATGATTAATTATGCATGCATGGTGATGTAATCCGTTATATAACAGGAAGTGTTTTTAAAGCCCAGGAAATTATGTAACATGCAGTTCAGAGGAAGATCCTTACACTGATGGAACAAAAGTGCTAAACATGTTGGCTAAAATCTGTGATCCTAGCCCGTACCAGCATGTTTTGTGTTCTTTTGGACTTTTTGTACATTGATTTTGTACATCTTTTTGGTTGCGTACCTTCTAACTAATTGGTATGGCGTTCCTATATATTAAGCGGTTCTCTTAGACATCTTCATCTACACCTGTATAATCTTGCAGACATATACATCTTTAATAATGTATGCCCAAAGATTTCTGCACTTCTTCAGTGCAAACTTCCTTAACCAATTAGACCACATCCCAACCAGAGGTGATAAAATCCTGGACTTGGTCCTTAGCGATAAGGAGCAGCTTTATTCCCCACCAATTGTAACTTCCTTTCTGGTCAAATCAGACCAGTCGGTCATATTTACAGTAAGACTGAAGCTTGAAGCATGCTCTAGTACTTCAGTACTCAGAGATTATGTCAAGGCATGCTCTAGTACTTCAGTACTCAGAGATTATGTCAAGGCTAATCTACTCAAGCTGAGTGCTGACCTGGCTAAATTCAAAAGCCCCTTCCATCTTGATGACCCCACTGCTTATGTGGAATCCTTCACTGCCAAATTTTACTTACTTGTAAATAGCTGCATAGATGCATCTGTTCCCCTCAGAAATGAATTCAACACCAAATTCAAAAGTAAATCCCTATGGTGGAAACCACATATAAACAGACTTTGTATAAAAGAAAAAAACTAATTACATGCAAAAATAAATCCAACTTCTAAGATGATAAAAAAAACACTCTTACTAAACAAAACAAGGAAATCTGCACCCTGATAAAAACAGCCATATATAAGGTAGAAATAACTAACCAAAATCTTATTAAATTATGTCATACATCTCAGAAACAATGTTCAACACTGTGCAGAGCCAATAGTAAATGATATCATGTAATCTAACCAAGGGGACAAAGCAAATCTAATGGTGGAGTCATTTAGCTCAAGCTTGAATCATCCATCCCCTCCAGTATTGTCAGATCACATACCCACACCCTCCTCAAATCTTTGAAGAAGTTGTTCTGACAGCCATATCTAATGCCAAGAGTACTAGTCAGTGGGGCCAGATAACATACCGAGCTGCCTGCTGGTCAACCTGAAACCTGACTTCTCTGATCCCCTACAGATGATGTTCGGTATTGGCCTCAAACCAGGCTTCATGCTGGATAAATGAAGGACAGCAGCAGTCATTCCCTTGCACAAAGGTGGGGCTTCAGTGGACCTGGGTAATGATATTCCGATGGGCCTCATTTGTAAGGCTGTGTAAAGGATTATCATGGAATTAATACGTAAGAGTACAAGTAACTTACAGACTCCCAAGCCAAGCCAATTTGGATTCATCAGGGACAGGTCCAGCCTACTTAACATGGCTAACTTCTTCAAAAGCCTGTGGAGCAATAGGATGTGCCTAGACAGTATTCCTGCATGTCTGCTGCTTCGTCCAAGAGTTACTTGCATGCCAGTGTGCCGCTGTGACACATGAGAGTGCTGGGCACTTCTGCAAGGCTACATTGTGATGGGTATACCTACATCTGACACAGTGCACTCATCTGCACGGAATGCAGTGCTGATATGCCCAGGCATGGAAGGTCCCATCTCCCTCCCGGGACAGTGAGCATTCAAGTTGTATAGCCATGTATTAATCCATGAATCTGGCTGCATGGTCATCCAGTACTTAGGGTATATGATTAGCAGGATGAAGATTATGGCACTGTGACATCTGACTGTATATGTCATACTAACCTCTTCTGTCACCCAGTGAGACATGTGGGAAGGGTTGGGCTATACCTACATCAGTGCCCCTATGTGCAGGGATTGTCAAGTATTTGTTTCACTGTTCAAGGACAACAGAAACGCTTCCACATCCATAATTCTGGTAGTCCCTGGTGGGTCTCCCTTTGTGGCCTTAAAGTGGCTATTTATGCCTTCACATTTTTGTAACCAGTAATAAATGTGAAGGCCTATAACACTCTCAGTATGAGATTATGCCCACCCATGGCACTGATGTCGTGGACCAGTGGCTGACATACCAGTTGACATAAAGGTTTGTTGGCACTCCCTTTCCCTAACAGGCTTCACTTATGAATGCCTGCAATATGATTTCATTCTCAACAGGGCTAAAGTTACCCAGTATCTGCCAACCCCTACATGCTGTGGCTTGAAGGCTTCTATGACAACAAGGGAACTTTGTATTGATCCACTCATCCATCCAACCAATCAGCTGACATCCACAACCCCTTTTTCCCATTTTTGCACATGATGTCAGAGTGTCACTTCAACAGTGACATCATCTAGATCAGGGTTCACACAGCTGGGTGGCTAGCCTGACAATGATTAAAATCCAGCTAAAGAAACAAAGATAATAACCCTGTACAGTATTGTCCTGTTTGGGACACTCCTGTGCTGTTTGCATCAGAGCACATCTCTCCATTCCACAGGGCATATTTGTATTTATAATTATTCTTTTGACTTCCACCTACCACTCTCAGTTTGTGCTGGCTTTGCATGACTACAGCGGTCTTCTGTATGAATCCCAGCCTAAATGTTGCTCTTCTTCGCTCCTCTGTTGAGTTTACTGTAGTAATATGAATGTTCTTTTATTAATGCTTTGCTCAGCTCATTTGTAATGTGGTCATGTCTAAAAATGGGTTCTTAGGATTCTGCCCAGTTACTTTTAAAAGTATATTAATAATGCAGTATAGTGAAATTAAATGCCAAGAGTCCATTTGCATGAGAAATACTCATTATGACCTTTTGCGTTTTCATAAGTTTGCTTTTTTTCTTTGTAAGGAAAAAAAACAAAATATACTATGTTATCATGATGCAGGGCTGCATCAGTATCCTACAATCTGAATGCTGGGTTCGAGCCATCCAATACTGAATGTAACGACAGCACGCTTTAACTCCTAAGAGCCTGGAAGTCTTCTTTATTGGTTGAGCCTGGAGCTTACTATATCATTGCAAAAAGTCCACAGAGGTGGTGAAATGCACTGCCTATATGCTAATACAGCTGTTTTATAGTGGATTGTATTAACATACTTTTCTGTCAGTTGTTTGCCTTAGAGCTATTTAAAACTGTCCCTAACTTTTTAACGGCCAATTCTCCCATTATTTATGGCTTTATCCCCATTTCTTTGCTCTAAGAGGTTGTGGTTCAGAATGAAATCCATATCATACTGTTAATCTGATAGAGTGACTCATAATGTTTCATAACAGCTTGCTATTTTATGAGGAGCCCTATATATCTTCTTTATAAACCTCTGATTGAAAATATTATTGTGTTTGATGAAATCCATATAGAGGATCACACCTTGCATCAGCAATTCTACATTTATTGAATAAAATCATGATTTTCTATAAGTCTCGGTTTTAGCAGATGTGAGGAATCTATTAACAATCTACATTAGCTGCAAGATTTCCTGTTCTACAGAGAACTGTTGCCATTTAATGTCACAAGCCCTTAGGCATACTTGGATCCTTAAAACAGTGTTCTAAATGTACATCATTATTTGGTCTGGCAGATTTACTGGTGTCCATTCCATCCTCATTTGTGATCACAAGTCTTGTTTAGCACAAGTAACAGCATCTACAATGTTATTTATTTACCTGATATTGTAACTCATCTTGTAAAACAGCTCTGTAAGTCTAGTTTCAAAGAATTTGTAGAAACAAATAGCTTGAAATAAATTAAATATAAAGGCTGATTAGAGAATATTTGAATAATATGTATGCATACATGCACACATATACCACCTGGCCAGCAAGGGCCATTTCTTCCTGTCCTCTGCATCTTGCTCTGTCACACCAACCACCTGCATGTTCTCTCTCACCACATCCATAAACCTTATCTGATCCTTCTTTCCTGTTACCTGGTAGTAGCTTTAATCCTAGCATCCTTTTCCCAATATACCCAGGCCCTCAGCACATGTCCAAACCGCATGTAATCGGTTCGCCTCTCTGATTTTAGTCTCCAAACCTTCCAACCTGGGCTGACCCTGTAATATACTCTATTCCTAATTCTGTCCACCTCAGTCACACCCAGTGCAAATCTTAACATCTTTTTAACTCTAGCCACATCCAGCTCAAACTCCTGCCTTTTTGTCAGTGCCACTGTTGTCTCCAACCGGATTTCATCGAAACATAGCTGGTCTCACTACCCTCTTTGTAGACCTGACACTCGAGGGGAGAGGTCTTCTCGAACCCGCTCTGTTTCCTCTCGGTCTTCGAGAATGTCGGATTCTGATATAGACAGGGTGCTCCAAAGACTTTTCCAGTCCCCAGTCTTCCAAAATTTGTTTCGGCTCCGACCCAGTTGGTTTCCGAGCCGATGGCCATGACCCATCCCATTGCTATTCCTCCTCCGACTGCTTCTGCTCCGCCGGAGCAGGTGCTCTTGGAGCCGGTGGAGATCTCAGGGTCGGCTCCGACCCTTACTCCAACCCGGGCCTCGGGTCCGAGTTTGGTACGCAGACTTCTTCGGCTGGACCCGAGGGTGATGTTTGGGACCGATGCTGTTCCGAGCCTCCCTCTCGGTGCTTCGCTGCGGGACTTCCGTCTACTATCATGGCCCGGAGACTGGACGCCCCAGGATTCTGGTGGTCCGGCTTTCAGAGCCATGAGGTCTGCCTTGGCCAAATCCTCTTCGCCATCTCTCCGGTTTTACCAGCACCTTCCTGGGCGTGGAGACTGGGTCTTTGGTAGTTCCCCTGTCTGTGGCCAGCGGAGCCCCGAGGCCTGAGGTTACCCCAGTGGGGGTTCCCTCTTCCTGAGGGTTTTTCGAGTCATCTCCAGAGGAACCCCGAAGGAAGAGATCGAGGAAGAGGAAGCACGTGGACTCCCCGAGTCTATCACATCGACACGGATATGGATGATGCAGAGGGGTCCCTAAGTCGTCCTCTGATGATGTCTCCTTTGCAGACATCTTAGAGATCCTCAAACAACGAGGCGGCTGGATGTCCAAACCCCCTCTGCGGACGAATCAGTGCTCCTCAAGGCCTTTGGGGCTCAGCCTCCGCCTCCTGGGTGTCTCCGCCTTCGACGAGCTTCTGGATTTAGTTTGTCGAAGGCGGGGAACACCCGGATACTGTGGAACCAGTCCCTTCTCGTCCAAACAAATTCTTATCTGCTCCCCGAGAAGGAGTTCCTTACTAAAGGCGTGGCTGTAGATGCCATGGTGGTGGCATCTGCTACACAGCAGGACGTGGCAGAGGCTTCAACGCCCATCCATCCTCCTAATAAGGAGTCTAGCAGAATGGATAGGAACAGGAAGCGCACCCTGACTTCAGCTGCCTTTACCTTAAGGTCTCTGAATTATTTGGCACATTTTACTAGGCTTCAGAGGGATCTGGTCAAGGAGTTGTCAGACTCCTCTCGGTAACCTACCTGAGCAGCTAGCCCAGTCCGCTAGCTCTCAGATGGCTATCCTGACGCCAATTGCTAACTCGCCCATGAGGCTCATATCCTATGCGGCCGAAGGGGCGGTAGAGCGGCAGGCACAGGCGTGGCTCTCGAGACAGGCCTGGCTCCGCTTGTGTCAGTTGCGGAGGCCTTCAAGTCTTCCTTCACGACGCTCCTTTGATGGGTCCTCATTGTTTGGACCCAAGGTGAAAGACACCCTTACCCGCTGTGAGCAAGAGGGAAAACGTTATCTGCCGTAGGGGCCCGTTATTCCACTCCCTTCGGCCTTACCCCAAGGCCAAAGGAGGGGAAAATGTGGTTCCGAAATCTCGCAGTTTTTCTCCCAACAGCAGGAAGATTCCCCGCCCAGAGGCAGAGGGCAGGGAAATTTTCAGGGAGACGCCGTCCCAGAGGCGGCAGAGGGCCCCGCACTTCTGGAGACCGCGAGTCCTTTCGTGGCTCTTCAGCCTCCCACACGACATGAAGGATTGCCCGGCTGTGCTGCTCGAGCCAGTCGGGTGTCGTTTTGCCAAGCACCTAAAAGCCTGGGAGTCAATCACTCAGGACAGATGGGTGCTTCGGATAATTGCCGGAGGTTACACCATCCCATTCAAATACTCACCCCTCCGTCCAAGAGAATCCCGGACCCACCACCCAGTCAAAGGGAAATAGCAGCCGCAGAAGCTTCAAAGCTGCTACAAAAAGGAGTCATCCAACCGGTCCCCACAGACCAAATCGGATCAGGAAATTACTCCAGGTTCTTTTAGTGCCAAAAGACAGGGGACCTGAGACCAATATTGGATCTCAGCAGACTGAACCTATCCGTTACTTAATCCAAATTCAATGGTCACGTTGCAATCCATTCTCCCGTTGTTGGAGAAGGATGTTTGGATGTGCTCCATAGACCTCAAGGACGCCTATTATCATATACCGACATCAGGCGTCCAGGAGGTATCTGCGCTTCAGCCTGGGAGCCAGTCATTACCAATTTTGTGCTCTGCCCTTTGGTCTCACCACAGCCCCCAGGGTGTTCACCAAGTGTTTGGCAGTAGTGACGGCTCACCTGAGGAGCCTTGATTCCAAGTGTTTCCCTATCTCGACGACTGGCTCCTGACTGCCACCACCAGGCATCTACTTATGGACAACCTCAAAGCCACCGTCTCCTGGGTGTTTCCTGGGGATTACATTCAATTGGTCAAAGTCTGTCTTGCTGCCCTCTCAGCGCATAAAGTTTATAGGAGCAGAGATAGACTCAAGATTGATGCGTGTCTTTCTTCCGGCCGAAAGGATCCGAACCTTACAGGGCCAAGTTCAAGCTCTGATCTCGAGATCCAAAGCCCCAGCCAGGATGGTCCTACAGGTTCTAGGCTCAATGTCTGCCACGGTACTTTTAGTTCCTCTAGCAAGGTTACACATGAGGATTCTTCAGTGGCTCTTATCAACTCAATGGACCTTTCAAGATCTCCCCCTCAATCATCACATCATGATTACGGAAATATGCAAAGGGACCTGCGCTGGTGGCTTCAGACATCCAACTTAGATCAGGGCAAACCCTTTGTTCTCCCTCCAGCGGTTACCCTGACGACAGATGCCTCCCAGATAGGGTGGGGGGCATTGTCTGGGCAGGCTAGTTCAGGGCTCCTGGCTCGGATCAAGCTCTTCTCCACATCAACGTGTTGGAGATGAGGGCTGTACTTCTATCCCTACAGGCCTTACACAAGTTCCTTCCTCAGGGTATCATCGCCATCCACACAGACAACATGTCGGTGGTTTGGTATCTGAACAAACAAGGAGGGACCAGATCGTATCCCTTTGCAGAGAGGCCATGAGAGTGTGGGAATGGGCTGTAGCTACCAACCGCTTCTTGGTAGCGACCCACATCCCGAAAGTCAAATGTATTGGGACAAATTAAGCAGGACAATTCTCTCCTCACGAATGGTCTCTAAACCGCATAGTAGCAGCCCAGGTTTTCAAGAGATGGGGACGCCGTGCTGCGACCTATTTGCGACTCCACAAAACACCAAGTGCCAAAGGTTCTTCTCCTTGATTCCACATCAGGAAGTACCGCCATGGATGCTCTAGCTCAACCCTGGCCAACAGGGTTGCTTTATGCTTTTCCTCCAATCCCACTCCTTCCCAAAGTCATTCAAAAGCTTCTCAGCTAAGGTCTTCAATGATTCTGATTGCCCCATACTGGCCTCGCCAGATATGGTTTCCTTACCTGAAAAAGCATGCGGTGGACGATCCGTGGACCTTAGACCTGATCCCGGATTTGCTAATCCATCAGTCGGGACATTGGCATCAGTCCCTTCAATCTCTGAAATTGACAGCTTGGCTCCTCCACTTCCGACCTTAGTCAGAAGCACACACTAGACCCGGAAGTTGTTCACATTTTGTCTTCGCCCATAAACCCACCACTAACAAATTGTACCTCAGTAAGTGGAAGAGGTTTGCTATCTGGGCTCAACTCAAGGGCTTAGACCCTATCACTGCTCCTGTCCCAGAGGTTTTGAAATTCTTAACATCCCTATTTAATCAGGATCTTCTGTCTCAACTATTAAAGTTCAACTAGCTGCTATCTCTAAATTCCATGAATCCACGGATCCTCCTTTGATGAGCAGCAGGCTATGCAAAACATTCATTAAAGGTGCGAGTCTGTTAAGACCACCAGTATTTCATCCTGCACCTCCGTGATCTTGATTTAGTGCTCACATTAACATCTCCCCTTTGAACCGGCTGCTACTTGAATTAAAATATCTGTCATGGAAAACGGCATTCTTAGTGGCTATTACTTCAGCAAGAAGAGTCTCAGAGCTTCAAGCCCTGTCTATTAAACCACCATATCTCATTTTCCACAAAGATAGAGTATCTCTTAGGCTCAATCCATCCTTTTTGTCCCAAAGGTCTGCTCTAGTTTCTGTCTTCAACAATCTCTAGAACTACCAGTTTTCTTCCAAAATTCTCTAATGAGGCAGAATACACTCTCCATAAATTGATGTTCACAGGCAATTACGCTTCTATTTAGACAGGACCCAGCAACTTCGTAAGTCAGACCAGTTGTTTGTGTCCTTCTCAGATAATAAATTGGGCCAAACCATCACAAAAGCTACAATCTCAAAATGGATCAGAGATTGCATAACTCAGGCCTATTCTTCTTCAAATAAGCAACTCGCATCATCTATCAAAGCTCATTCTACCAGAGCTATGGCTACTTCTATAGCTTTTCATTCCAAGCTCGCTATTTCGAAATTTGTGCTATGCTACTTGGTCCAACCGCACACTTTCATTTCCCACTACAAATTGGATGTGGCATCTAAAGGACGAGCTTCATTTGGTTCCACGGTACTCAGGAGTGTTTTCCAGTGAGCCACCCAGGATTCAGGTGCTAGGACGCTGTCCCATCATTCAGAATGTAGGCGAGATAGGATCACATAACATCTTTTAGTTATGTACTCACCATAACTTCAGATGTTTGGGATCCATCTCCACATTCCTGATACCCACCCTCCTTCCCCTGCCTTGCAGATCAGAAGAGATAGAACGGTTTTGAGCTCCACTGTTTTTATCTTGTTTCATCTGACGATGTTATATAAGCAGGGTATGCATGTGTGCATGTATGCGGACAAACTAGATCTGGGGGACTGTTGGTGGTGCATCCTGGGATATAGTAAGCTCAGCCAATAAGAGACTTCGCTCTTTGGCATAAGCGTGCCGAGTCGGAGCCGAGGGATCGGCTCCGAACCCATCATTCAGAATGTAGGCGAGATGGATCCCAAACATCTGAAGTTATGGTGAGTACATAACTAAAAGTTTTATCATGATGCAGGGCTGCATCAGTATCCTAAAAATATAAATGCTGCCATCCAATACTGAATGTAACAACAGCAGGAGTAATTTAGCGCTGTAACTCCTAGAGCCTGGAAAAGCCTTCTTCCTGTATATCATTGCAAAAAAAGCACAGAGGTGGTGAAATGCACTGCCTATATGCTAATACAGCTGTTTTATAGTGGATTGTATTCAGAACATACTTCTCAACTGTACAGATGTTTGCCTTATATTTTTGGTCTGTTTCTCATAAAATTGTGGATTTCTGGTAAATCGTTGCCTAATCATTGAGGACTGAAGTCAGAAAATAATGACAGATATTTGAGTTTGTCATCATATCCTTCAGAAAAGTCATACTAATGCAAAACCTGTTATTCTATCAACTTTCTAAGTTTGTAAGAGCAATATTTAAAACTGTCCCAACTTTTAGGCCGTTGCCCCCCTCCCATTATTTATGGCTTTATCCCGATTTCTTGCTCTAAGAGGTTGAGAGGTATGGTTCAGAATGAAATCCACGTTACTGTTAATCTGATAGAGTGACCATAATGTCTCATAACAGCTTGCTATTTTATGAGGAGCCCTATATATCTTCTTTATAACCTCTGATTGAAAATATTATTGTCCCAGTTTGATGAACGACATAGAGGATCACACTTGCATCAGCAATTCTTACATTTATTGAATAAAATCATGATTTTCTATAAGTCTGGTTTTAGCAGATGAGGAATCTATTAACAATCAAGCATTAGCTGCAAGATTTTATTTGCAACAGAGCAAGAGTCTGGCACCTGTTCTACAGAGAACTGTTTTGCCATTTAATGTCACAGCCCTGTTTA